>NC_052162.1:60292482-60651731 GCF_902713615.1 Scyliorhinus canicula | reverse complement strand
CAAAGCAGCAGCTGCTCACATCGAAGTCTAGGAAAAAGCCGATCTTGCCAGGTGCACGTCACTTATATGCAGTCGGAAATGCGAACGTTCTAATTTTTCACTAGTGAAGAAACTAATTTGGAAGAGGCACATAATGAGCCTTTTAATTAGTATGTATGACATAAAAATGCATGCAAAACAGCTTCCTGAGACTGTTCATCAGAAATCTCAACCCGTCTTTAAGGCCTCGAGAACTTAATTGCAAAAGTTCATCTGCCGTTGAAAAACTGATTTGACCTCTCTCCCGTTTCCTGGCCCATCAAGCTTCCCCTTGTAAGTGTGAACGGAAGATTCCGGCTGTTGTCTTTTAGCTTCTCATAGAAATGGTCAAAAGTGCATTTAAAGTGGATTTATTCTATGTTTTAATTTGGTGGAAAGGAAAATTATTTGGGAAAGAATATGGGCTGTGTTTCATTACCGCGGGTTTAGTTCTTTAATCAAGGGTGAAATTCACAGGGACTGCATTATCACCATCTGGTCTGTTGCCCCAAGCTTTATATTTTAATTGGTTTTAGACTAAATGCTGCACTAAATGCCTCAAAGTGATGATGCAATGTTTTTGTTGCAACAATATATTTCTTGGATGCCAAATTTCCCTGACATTCTGCAGCACTTTAATTTTCTCGTACCAAATATTATCTTGTATCACCATCTTATAATTTAGCTCTCTTCAAAATTATACTAATTTTAAGAAACATTTTCACTTTTTGTATTAGAGACAAGGGGCTGGATTCTCCGTTTCAGGGACTATGTCCCCACGCCGATGTGAAAACTGTGGTCTTTTAGGCCAGACAAACTGCCGTCCAAAGGCCACAGATTCACAGCTTTGCAGGGGGCTAGCAGGCAGCTGTCATGGAGCTCGCAGCTACAGCTGCCGATACGCCCCCTGCACTTCCGGATCAGAGGACGTGCATGCGCACGGCGGCGGCCTCCAGCGGCTGCGCTGTGCTCCATGGCAGACTCAGATCGCGGACCTGGACCTCGGAAATAATGCCCCTAATCAGCCGTTCACCCCCGCCCTCCGATCGGCCCGGCCCCGGTCTTGGCGGCTGCGGACTGGGCCTGCAGCCGCTGCGCAGTTATGACGGATGGTGGGACCATATTAGAAATATGCTACGGGGGCAGCACGGTGGCACAGTGGATAGCATTGCTGCCTACGGCGCTGAGGACCCGGGTTCGAATCCCGGCCCTGGGTCACCGTCCGTGTGGAGTTTGCACATTCTCCCCGTGTCTGCGTGGGTTTCGCCCCCACAACCCAAAGATGTGCAGGTTAGGTGAATTGGCCATGCTAAATTGCCCCTTAATTGGAAAAAATAATTGGGTACTCTAAATTAAAAAAAAAAAGAAATATGCTACGGGACTTTGGCCGGTCGGGGGCGGAGAATAACGGGGTTGGCCTCCAGTAATGGCCACAGGTGGGGGATATGGAGTATGGCGCTTTTCGGGAGGTGGGGGGGGGGGGGGGAGCGGAACCGGCGGCGGTCCCGATTTCATGCGTGAAACTGGATTCTCCGCCCCGGCGCTGCACACGATTTTGGCGTCGGGGTGCGGAAAATCCAGCCCAGGAATTTCCATCTGAACCTCATCGTCAAAAGTGATAGTCACTTTCTGACAATAGATACTTCATTTTTGACGAGCTACATCGAAACTGGAACAAGAAGATCAATGTCTCCATTTATCCATAGAATTCCCTTATTTGAAATACACCTTTTACTCTTAGCCAGATTTCTAAACCTTCACTTTTATCCCACATGAAGTGAAAACAGGCAATTTCACATCAGTTCCTGTAGTAATCGTGAACCTACAGCAATAAAATGACAATAAATAATAATTTCTCTAAGAAAGGCCTCATGAATTGCAGTTTTAGGAAATGTATTTTTTCTAGCAGTGTAGAGTGGAAGGGTTCTCTTCTGAGATCTGGGTACGAAGGAGGGAAATTTACGTTTGAATCAGTTTTTGGCCATTTAATTGTAGGGGCCAAACATCCTACTGCTACTCCTAATTTGTATGCTTCTATGTGTGTTCATATGGTATACTGCTTAATGGTCTCTGGAAATCTAATATTTCCCATTCTCCATTTCTTATCCATAATAATACAAATTACACAACTTTTTATTTTTTTCTCAAGCAAGTTAAACAATGGACTGGATTTTCACAAATGAGCTCGATCAGCAAGTTTCTTGATTCACCAAACTTGTCTTGGTTAAAAAGCACCCTGAAACACTTGATTATCACTTTGGGGGGGTAGCAGGTGCTGGATAGTGAAGAAGGCTGATCCGGCAGGGTGGGTGGTAGCAGCAAGTCAGTAGGTCCACTTTGGTTCTCTGGAACCTTGACCTAGTTGTTATAGCAGCTGTACAGCCCTGTAGCCATTACCCTTCATGCCCCCTTAGCCACAACCCACCATGGCCCCTCATACCTTCAATGCCAGCTCATTCCCCCACATACCCCATCCACAGGAACTTACCCAGTATGGGCAGACCTCAGGAGCCATGTGGAATTAAAAAAAAAATTCTAACCATCTAATACAGCTCTACTCGTACACATTTAATAGTGGAAAAACTCCTATTCATAAAACTCATTCAAAGCTTTTACATCTCAAGTGGTTCATCTATAAACACAAAGGAACTTGTATTCATATCCCACATCAAACCCTTTTAAAGAATCTTTAAATTGTCAATTAAACAAAAATCAGAACCCCCTGCTGAGATAATTGTAGCTTTTGACACTCCAAACATTCATAATGATAAACCTTGGGGAAATAGCATCAAAGAACTCAATTGAAACTACACAATCAGATGATACTTTGTTTTCTTTCTAACTTAATGAAGAGTTCAAAAGAGCATGCCAGGAGCAACATCAGGCATACCGACAAATGGGGTGTCAAGCTGGTGAAGCTACAACACAGGACTACTTGTGTGCCAAACAGCATAAGCAGCAAGTAATAGAGCTAAGCAATTCCACTACTAATGGATCAGATCTAAGCTCTTCAGTCCTGCCACATCCAGTCATGAGTGCTGGTGGACTATTAAACAACTCACTGGGGGACGCTCCACAAATATCCCCATGCTCAATGATGGAAGAGCCATATGTGCAAAAGACCAGACTGAGGAATCGGCAACAATCTTCAGCAAGAAGTGTCGAGTGAATGATCCATCTCGGTCTTCTCAAGAGGACCCCAGCATCATAGATGTCAGTCTTCAGCCAATACGATTTACTCCACATGATATCAAGAAATGGTTGAAGGCACTGGATACTGCAAAGTCTATGGGTCCTGATAATATTCTGCTCATGGACATCAAGGCAGCATTTGATTGAGTATGGCATCAAGGAGCCTTAGCTAAACTGGAGTCAATGGGAATCAGGGGGGAAACTCTCCGCTGGTTAGAGTCATACCTGGCACAAAGGAAGATGGTTGTGAAGGTTGGAGGTCAATTATCTCAGCTCCAGGACATCACTGCAAGAGTTCCTCAGAGTAGTGTCCTAGGCCCAACCATCTTCAGCTGCTTCATCAATGACCTGCCTTCCATCATAAGGTCAGAAGTGGGGATGTTTGCGGATAACTGCTCAGATAATGAAGCAGTCCATGTCCAAATGCAGCAAGACCTAGACAATATCCAGGCTTTAGCTGACAAGTGGTAAGTTACATTCACGCCAGACAAGTGCCAGGTAATGACAATCTCCTACAAGGGATGAGCTAACCATCGCCCCTCGACATTCAATGGCATTGACATCGCTGAATCCCCCACAATCAACATCCTGGGGGTGACCATTGATCAGAAATTGAACTGGACTAGCCACATTTATACTGTGGCTACCAGGGCAGATCAAAGGCTAGGATTCCTACGACGAGTAACGCACCTCCTGACCCCCCAAAGCCTGTCCACCATCTACAAGGCACAAGTCAGGAGTCACTTAATGAAGAGTGCAAAAGAGCATGCCAGGAGCAACATCAGGTACAAGGAGTGTAATGGAATACTTTCCACTTGCCTGGATGAGTGCAGCTCCAACAACTCTCAAGAAGCTTGACACCATCCAGGACAAAGCAGCTTGCTTGATTGGTCCTCCTTCCACAGACATTCAAACTCTCCACCACCGGCGAATAGTGGCAGCCTTATGTACCATCTACAAGATGCACTGCAGTAACTCACCGAGGTTCCTTGGACAACACCTTCCAAACCCACAACCACTACCATCTGGAAGGACAAGAGCAGCAGATACCTGGGAACCCTACCACCTGGAGGTTCCCCTCCAAATCACTCACAACCCCGACTTGGAAATATATCGCTCCTCCTTCACTGTGGCTGGGGAAAAATCCTGGAACTTCCTCCCTGACAGCATAATGGGTGTACCTACACCTTAAGGACTTAAGCAGTTCAAGAAGGCAACTCATCACCACCTTCTGAAGGGCAACTAGGGATGGGCAACAAATGCTGGCTTAACCAGTAACACCCACATCCCGGAAATGAATTTTTTTACAAGCCCAACAATCAAACAGTCCAGCAGAGTTTTTTTTTAACTCTCACTGACAGCTGCAACTGTTTTTTTTAAATTTGTGCATTTAAACAATTTTAATCACAACACTTACAGACCTTCACCATTCATGAGCACAGGCACTAATCTCCATCAAAAGCACTCCATCAATTTGTAATTCCTACACTGAGGCTTAAAGTCTTTACAACAGCCAAAACTGCTTCTGTTAGAACTCTGCACTAAGTTCAAATGGCCCTGCTGAGTTTCCGTTTCCCTGCTGTATGAATCACACCCTGCTCTTGCCCTGCTGGCATACGTGGAACTATTATAATGTGTATGGGACCTGCCTGCCATTTCTACAGGTTCGCAGAGTCTTCCCAACTCAAGAAAATCCAGCCTGGCATGTTGTGAACATTAACTTTTCAGGATCCATTGATGGTAAAAAGAAAAATATTATGCCATGATAATTTTCTAGTATGTTTTATTTACTTTTCGTTGCCCGTTTCTGCATTTACAAAGACACTCTGTCACCAGACAGTGTTTTCTTACTTTCCGGTTGAAGGTTATGAATGCCACCACTCCATAGGTGCACATGCTTTCAGTTTAGTCATACAGCTATGTGTTCTCACAGATCATTCAAATGCATCTATTACCTACAGCATGGAGATTCTGCAATTTATTTTGCATATTCCTTCCTTGCTATCAGCCTTTTGAAGATACTGCAATTTGTCTCTGAAAAGCTTCTAACCATAGCATAGATAATGTACTTATCTATGAGACACTGGTTCCCAGTGTTCCTCTCAGTTCAACTCCCAATGCCCATCGCCAGTTACATCCTCTATTCCCTCCCCTGAGGTATATTGATGCTCAGTTGGTAGCAGTCTCCCCTCTGTGTCAAACGGTTGAAGGTTCAAATTTCAGTCCAAGGCCTGAGCCCATTAACTAGGTTGACACATCCCAATGCATTACCAAGAATATACTGCACTGTTAGAGACCCAAGGTCCAACCGAAGGTTCTGTGCTCTCGGGTAGATGTTCTGCACTCTGGTGAATGTAAAAGACCTCATGTTGAAGAAGAGCAATGGTGTTCCACAGTGTCCAGTTCAGTATTCTCCCAGTCAACATTACTGTTTTTGAGAGTTTGCTATGCTCAAATTGGCTGCTGGGTTTCTTATTTCCTACTTTACAAAAATGACTGCAATTCAAAACTATGCATATATATATTTTAAAATATTTTCATTCATAAAAGATTTTCAGTACAACAAAGTAACAATACAGCAAACCCCAGTACAAACTACACCCACCCGAATCCCAGTCCAGCCCACTCTACCCCCCCACCACCAGCTGTCCAGAAGAAAAGCCAAGCATCACCCCCCCCCAAATAGCTGATGGTAACCAGTTCCCTGAAAAATGAGAAAAAAGGTTCCCAACTTGAGTAGAACCCTTCCACAGTCCTGCTGATGATAAACTTGGTCATCTCAAGATATTAAAAAATCCATCAGATTCCCCCAGTAAGGCCGAGGCCGTAGGCGGCTCTGGGAGCCTCCACCCAAGTGGAACTGGTCTCTGGGCTATTAACGAGGTAAAGGCTAGGGAACCTTCATTCCCGTCTGCAGCACCGACAAGTCTGATGCTCCAAAATTGCCACCAATGTGTACGGCTCCAGCTGAATACCCCAAATCCCTGACATAATGTCAAGAAAGGAGACCCAGAAGTTTAAAAGCTTGGGGATAGACCAAAACCTATGCAGAATATTGAAATAGATTAAGCTTAACCTCGCACGTGAAGAAGTGAAGTTGACCCTGTAAAGAGCCTCCAGACACAATCCTCAAAAACCAAGCCTTCCCATTTCCCTTTACTTCTTCCAACGAAGCCTGCTCCGTCGACCGCAAATATCCAAAACCTTACCCTCCCCTAACTCGGCCAAGGACAGTACCCTGTCCAAGAACGAGGGTGAAAGTGCCTGGGTAAATGAAGGAAGCTCCTTGTGTAGAAAGTCACAAACCCGCCAGTACCTGAATACGTTCATTCCCGGGAGCTGGAATTCTCTAAAACTTCATTCAAACCAGCAACTCTACCTTGTCCCTAAACCTCTCCAACCTGTCCCTCACCTATGCCGTAAATCATGAATCCAAGCCAGGCGGCATAAACCTATGGTTCCTGCAAATCTGAGCCAACAGTAACATGGTACCCTCAAAGCGGCTGGAGATGAATCTTGCAGGAGTAAACAGGAATGGGGCTCAGAGCCCTCAGACGCGACCTACGCACCCTCCTGATATGGAATCCAGACGCCTGAGCCACCACCTCACCTTATCAATATTTGCGCCCAATAGTAATATAACAGATTAGATCCCCCCCCCCCCCCCCCCCCCCCCCTCCGACTGCCTGTCCCTTTGCAGAAATGTCCCACGAACCTGAGGAGTCTTGCCAACCCAAACAAAAGTAGATATCAATTTATTGACCCTGAAAAAGAAAGCCTTTGGAAGAAAGACTGGGAGACACTGGAACACAAACAAAAACCTTGGCGGAATATTCATCTTCACTGTCTATACCCTTCCCGCTAAGGTCAGAGGGAAGGTGTCACACCTTTTCAAGTTAGCCTTCACCCCATCCACCAGGGTAGCAAAGTTAAGTTGATGGAGCGAGGCCCAATCATGCGCATCAGTTTCCAGATAATGATAGCTGGTCCTGGCCGGACAAAATGGCAATCTCTCCAGATCAGCTCCTCTCCCAGGGGGTTCACCGGACAATATTCACTTTTACCCAGATTCAGCTTGTATCCCAAGAAGGAGCCAAAACTCTTGAGCAGCTTCAGTGTCTCTTCCACATTGTAAAATGGGTCCATGATATATAGTAGCAAATCATCCGCATATAACGATACTCTATGCTCTACCCCCTTCCCCCATGCTCTATCCCTCTCCATCTAGTTGATGACCTCAATACAGTGACCAGCGGCTCAATTGCTAAGCAAACAAAGGCGGGGACAATGGACACCCCTGCCTCGTACCCATATTCCAAGTTATCAGCTGGACAGGGGGCATCTTACCCCATCCCACAACCCAGGATCAGCCATATCCACCCTGTGAGGCAATCCAGCAGAGCCTCAACCTGCGGCAGCTGCAGACACACCCACAATGGCCACCATACCGTCATTGAGCTAGCACAAAGACAAAGAAACCGTCACCATCAGCAGTCTTCCTCCTTCCCAACCTCCCAGCCCAACTCCACCGCGAATACCAAACAAACAACCCACAGAAGAACAAAAAAACCTTCACTATCCGCAAATCCAAACAAAACAGAAACAAAAAACTTCAGCGCATTACCTTGACAAAAAAAAAACCCACCCCAACGATAACAAGTTCTAGATATCCCCCCTTCTCCACTCCCGTTAACTAGTTTTACAGCTAGTAGGGTAACACCCACGTACGGTAACATCATAGACAACTATACGATATACCGGCATTCAACCCACAGCCCATTCCAAACTTTAATATAGAGCATATATTGGAAAGCTGGTGGGGGAGGGGGGCTTTCCATCCCCTCCCAAATTGAACCGGGCTTACAACATCAGGTTAAAGTCCAACATGTTTGTTTCAAACACTAGCTTTCGGAGCGCTGCTCCTTCCTCCTTCCTTCTTAGCACTTGAGCACTTTAATTCATCCCAGTCCATTTTTCTTGACGTACTTCTATGCATCTTCTGATGCATCAAAATAGTAATCTCTCTCCTTGAAAGTCACCTGAAGATGAGCCAGCTACACCACACCAAATCTTACATTACTCTTGTACAGCATGGCCTTGGAGGCTGCATGCATTCTCGCCAGCTCTTTTAAAAATCCTGATGGCATGGCCCTCCCATCTACAGTCTTGGTGGTCTTTCGCCCACCTCAGGACCCGTTCTTTGTCTTGATACCTGTGGAACCAGACGATGATCACACATGGTGGCTCCCCAGATCTGGACTTCAGCCTCAGCAACCGATGGGCCCGGTTCAATTTGGGAGGGGATGGAAAGCCCCCCTCCCCCACCAGCTTTCCAAGCATTTTGGACATACTATCCATAGAGTTTGAGCCTTCTGGAAGTCAGAAGACCCTCTGACAGCCCAACGATTCTTAAATTCTGTCAACTGGAGCAGTTCTTCAGATTGTCCATCTTGTCCTTCAACACTTACGCTCTTAAGCCATTAATCCAAACTATGGTCTGAGGATGCCAGCTCCACCTTCTGTATCACCACTCCTTTCTCCTCTAGCTGCCGGTCCATCTTCTCCAGAGGCACCTGAATAGGGACCAAAGCTCATCCGTTGCCTTCTCCAGATCCTCCACAACCGCCTGCTGCTGCTTCTTAAATTCGTCCATCAAGAAGCTTGCCAACATCTTAATTGATCACGGAGTGGCCAACGACACAGTGAAGCCTTCGCCATATTTCCCCCCACCGAGGCTGGAGGGACTCCTGAGTCTGACGACGATCCTTTGCCCGACTTCTGCCTTGTATTGTATTTCCTATCTCACCAAACTTAATGAATTTCCCCCCAAAAATAGGGCATAAACCAGGCAAAAAGGGTCAAAAATCAAAGTACCCTGGTGGAAGCCCCCGCATGTATGACTGCTCACCACATAGCCACCACAGGAAGTGAATTCAAAACTGTAAATTCAAGGCTGTAAATTGTTTTGGTATGTTTTATGTCAGATTCATACAATTTAGTATGTTTGTTGGTAAATACCAAAACATAATATGCCTATATTTCTAATATCTTTCATGCAGGCACCTTAGTCATTTAAACAAAGAACTTGCTTGAAGCAGTTTATAACACCACTCAACCACACACCTAAATGCAGTTTACTTAAAATTTTATCTACCAAATTCAGTGCAATTCAGGAATTGCAATGAAACACAATTAAAGTAAGTTACGTAAAGGTAAAATTTCAATTGTAAAATTTACTGAGCTGATATTTACCATTTTTTATTTGCTACTAGACCAGCTTATGCAAGCAGAGGAAAAAGCTGGTGGCTCTGTGTCCTGGTCAACCTACGGAATTTACATCAAGGCTGCAGGAGGTAGTCTCATCTTCCTTGTGAACATTCTTTTGTTCATACTGACAGCAGGCAGCATAGCATTCAGTAACTGGTGGCTGAGCTACTGGATTAAGCAGGGCAGTGGGGTGAGTTGTTTAAAGTGCTGTAATGTGGTGCATATAGTAACAAATACAGATATCTCAGCGAGGTACAGCTAACATGATGGAAACACGCAGACCTAATTAACCTGTTCACACCTCGCTTTAGTTTTAAAAATTCTCAAATTGCTGTACTATGTAAATTGAACAATAAGGTATTGTCATGCGTTCAGGATTATTAATTTTTTGAATAATGTTTTATGATTAAAATAGACTGATAAAATGCGCATATGCTATGAAGCAACAGGTGCATTGGCCCTTATGTCATGTAATGCTTTCAAACCGTACTGCATAAACAAAGAATAAAATTCCGTATTGCATTTATATCGTACACAACAATTAATAGCTTGATGAACTGAGCAGATGATTGTACTCTGATTCCTTAATGAGCATTGTACATGACATTATTTTTCAGAATACATCTGTTACTGAAGGTAATGTGACCCGCATCAGCAATAGCATGAGAGACCATCCAAATCAGAACTTTTACATTCGGGTCTATGCTCTATCCATGGTGGCTGTACTCCTCTTCAAGGCACTCCGTGGTTACACATTTGTTAAGGTGCTGAAATGTGCTGCATCTCTTTCTTCCATTTATAATTGATATACCTATATCTATTTGTGCAACACAAAATAATAAGGGTCATATATGAACATCCCATTATTATTACCTTCCTGTAAATGAAACCCAGCTCTTGGCTTTTAAGTCTTCACCTAAAATTGTGGCTGTGTTCCTTAAAATCGCGACTTTAAGTAAAACATTGATTCTTATGGGAACCTATGTTAACACTGGAGTTGGGTTCCTCATTTGAAAAAAACAATTGAAAGACATTATATATTCTGTAAATTGAAATACTTTTCATTGCTAAATTCCTACATTGCTTTATTAGATCATTTTTAAAGTAAAATAAATTCAAAGAATAATGTAAATTTATACTTGCAGTACCTTCTACTTGCTGCTGACTCTGCTTCCTGAACCTACCATTCCCTGATCTTCCTGGTTCCTGCAGGTCCTGATCCTGTTTCCGATCAGCCATGATCAACTTGAATGGCAAAGTAGACTCAAGAGACCGAATGGCCTTCAGCTGCTCCAAATTTTCTATCCTTTTCCGACCCTCTGATTTCTTGCATTTTCCCCTCCATGACTTACAACCTCGCCCCGACTCTCTGTTATCATCCTCCAACATGCATCCTTCCCAACCCCCCTATCCCCCCTTCTCCCCATGCCCGACATCCAACTTGGGGCTTCCCCCCGTGCCCAACCTCCAACCTGCAGCTTCCCCCCCCATGCTTGACCTCCAACTTGCGGCTTCCCTCTGTGCCCAACCTCCAACTTGTGGATTCCCCCATGTGCCCAACCTCCGAGTTGCAGCCTCACCCGGTACCGATCTCCACCATGAGATCTCTCCCCATGCCCAACATCCAACTTGTATCTTCTCTCCGTGTGTGACCTCCGACTTGCGGCCTCTCTGTTTGCCACACAGCCTCTCCCTGATTCTGACCTCCAACCTGCGGCCTATCCCCGTACCTAACTTCTGACTTGCAAGCTCTGTCCATTCTTGACCTACAACCTGCAGCCTCTCCCTATTGCTAACCTCCAACTTGCAATCTCTTCCCATTCCTGACCTCTGGTCTATGGCTAGTGGACCGGAGAATCCCACCCATTATCTCTTAACTGCTATCTTTTCATCTCCAATCATGTGAACCATCTCAGGTCAAAATCTACTTTCAAAAATAATTACAAAATCCAGTAATACTTAATGAATAAACTGCTTTGAGAGAGAGAGATCCTTTATGAACCAGTTTACTGATTCTTGCCTGTGTCAAACTACAGTTTAACTTGCCAGTATTTGGCAAAAAGCTCATGTTCTGGTCAGTCAAATCTTTGACTCACTGTTTTCAGAAGCTGCTGGTCTGTTCACAGACAGATGTAAAAACCCTGTTACTACCAAGGCTGATGGTCTGCTCACAGACCGATCGAAAGTAATAAAGGAAGGCATGGTAGCACAGCGGTTAGCACAGTTGCTTCACAGTTCCAGGGTCCCAGGTTTGATTCCTGGCTTTGGTCACTGTCTGCGCAGAGTCTGCACATTCTCCCCACGTCTGCGTGGGTTTCCTCCGGGTGCTACGCTTTCCTCCCACAGTCCAAAGATGTGCAAGTTAGGTGGATTGGCCATGCTAAATTGCCCTCAGTATCCAGAAAGGTTAGGTGGGGTTACGGAGATAGGTTGGAGGTGTGGGGTGCTCGATGGGCCAAATGGCCTCCTTATGCAGTGTAAATTCTAGGTCTACGTCTATGTCTAAACTCAACTCCTAACTGCATCAGACCCTGGCTCCTCCCATTAACTACATCATCTCCAACCGACTAACTGGGTTATGACCACCTTACTAAGGTTAAACACAATGAGCATTTTAAAGGGAAAGAAAGAGTCTCATTTTGGGTACGTTTAACGGAGTGTTTCTCGGCGCTGACTCCACTTTCAAAGGGGACTCTGTTTTGTTTTGGCATCAGCAACGAATGCCCTACTAAAGCCACATTTACCTTTATTTCCTGCACTAGTGGAGAAAGAGATTGGGGTGCCATTTTTAAATACCACCCCTATCTCTCGACCCTTCGCTGCGCCCTCCAGACCCAATGCCCTAACTTACCTGTTAAGAGCTCGAGCTCCCCCTCACGCCACCTCATAAGGGCAGAGCACCACGGGCCCGAATCCCGGCATGGGCAACGTGGCACCTGGGCACTTTGGCATTGCCATCCTGGCACTCTGGTAGCACCCCAGCCAGCCTGGCATTGTCATCATCACCCTGGCAATGCCAGGATGACAGTGGCGGAGTGCCTGGGTGGCACTGCCAGGGTGGCCAGGTGGCCGTGCCAGGCTGGCAATACCAAGGCAGCTGGGTGGCATCAGGAGTGCCAGGGTTTCACCCTCTCCGGAGCCTGACCACCCGGGCCTCCGATGGCCTGGGAGTCGGCGCCCCCCCCCCCCCCCTCCCCAATCCCATCACACCTGGTCCACGTCTGTGTGGACCAGTGCACAATGGTGCCATGGTGAGGTCTCGCAGGCCTGAGCATTCGTTTCCGGGCCTCAGGACCATTGGCCGCTTACATATTTAAGTGACCCGAACTGCTCACTTAAGTATGTAAATCTGGGTCATGCCTAGTCAATGTGGGATCCAGATCGCGACGTCTAGATCTCATTCAATTTCACGAGCTGTTTCAAGCATCGCAAATCTCTATGTCACCAAATTGGGCACGACGAGGCCATTTGATTGCGCCCAAAGGCTCTGATTACCTACTCCCCAGCGAACTTTCTTTCTATAAGCAAAATTCCATTATCCCTATTCAGGTAAACAATATACATGGCTGGAATGAATTATGATCAGACTTTTACGATGTTTTAATTGCACCTCTAACACCAAAACCAGGATTTTGAAACATGACTGCAGCAGTTTTTAACCATTACTGCATCAGCTACATATAATACAATATGGGCGCGATTCTCCACCCCCCCCCACGCCGGGTGGAAGAATAGCGGGAGGGCCTCCCGACAATTTTCACGCCCTCCCGCTATTCCCCCACGCCACGAATTGCCGCTCGCCGTTTTCAACGGCGAGCGGTGATTCTCCTGGGCCAAGCGGCCGGGCCTTCACGCCCGTTTCAACATGGCAGCAAACACACCTGCTCGCTGCCGTCGTGAAACGGGTGCCAGATGCCCGTTTGGGGCATCTGGGGGCCCGATTGGCACGGCAGTACCACGGCCATGCCAAGTGGGGCATAGGCCCGCGATCGGTGGGCACCGATCGCGGGCCGTACGTGCGTAACGGACGCACTCTTTTCCCTCCGCCGCCCCGCAAGATCAAGCCGCTACGTCTTGCGGGGCAGTTGAGGGAAAAGACGGCAACTGCACATGTGCGGGTTGGCGTTGTCGAACCTGCGCATGCGTGGGCGACGTCATCGGCCGTGTCAGCAGGCGTGACGTGCAGCCGTGACGCTCGGGGCCCCGCTCCTAGCCCCGCCCGGGGGGGGGAGAATCGGCCCTGGAAGTGGGCGTGAAGGCTGCCATGGGTCACGGCCTGTCCCACGGCAGCCTTTACGATTCTCTGCATTTGCGGAGAATCTTGCCCTATGTATCTGAAATTCTTACACTCATCACTGGGGTGTGGTGTTACGGAGATGGCCTCTAATTTGACGAACACTTACTGTCGACAATTTCCTTTAGCAGTTTCCTCTCCCATGTTACAAATAGAGCTTCACATTTAATGAGTTTGCACAAATTGGATTTCCAGAATTTGATGTGCACTGGGAAGCATCTGAAGAATCTGAACAGTCTATAATAGAAAAGGGGAAGATATAGATGGGGCTGTTCAACAAATGGGGAGCTATGTTAATGCAAAAGATTTTCTATATCAGATTGGCTCAAATGACCCTTGCAGCTGACAGTGGCTTACGTGCCACTTCTTCCTCCTGGTTTCTCTTGCTGTTGGCCTATTTTGAATCAAGAGCAATTCTATGGATGGCTCTATGGATGGCACCGGAGACTTGAGCGCTGTTCATTCTGCACCTGATCTTTCCAACGTTCCATAACTGGCAATCCTGCTTCCCAAAACCAAGACAATTACAGATGATGCCTTTTCCCTTCAATTGCCACAGAGCTGGCTCATCTTGTTTGTTTTCATAAGATGATCCCAGGAAGTTCATTGGTGCCAATGCCAGGATATATAAACATACAGATATTTCACTCAGCCACACGTCTGGTGACATTACACTGAATAAGACAATCCAGGCTCGCTGGGGCCTAAAAATTGGTATACCAATGAATAAAGTGCATAATTTGTTTTCCATCATATGTAAATAGCATTTTGTGAGTTTGATTTAATTCCCTCTAGAAAAATTGATAGAAATAGAGACTGGACTATTGGTTATTTAAATGTTTAATAATTAAATATCATCTATTCTAAACAGTGCACACTCCGGGCCTCCTCCAAGCTGCATGATGCTCTATTTAAGAAAATTCTAAGGAGCCCAATGCAGTTCTTTGACACAACTCCGCTGGGACGCATTCTCAATAGATTTGCTAAGGATATGGATGAAGGTAAGACCTGGTTGATCAGACCTGGTTGTAAAACGTTTTTAAAATGTACCTATTGTATTGATTTTTCAGTGTGTAGCGTGGTGCAGTTGTAAGATGTGAATTTATGTCTGTTTCCCATCTGGAGAATATTGTGCCTAGAGTAATTGTTAATAAGGAAAAACAGCAAGTGGATGTTGGGCACTATTTGCATGGAGGTAAGGGGAAGTTAGTCACTTCATTGTGACAGCTGGTAGCTCAGAGAGTGCAGTTTTACTGTCACTTTCATATCAATGTGAAGTGCTTTTGGTTTCATCAAACTCTCAGCAAAGTGTATGAAAGCATCCCAGCAGAGTAACATCTTGCAAAACGTTGAGTTTCCAGTTGCTGGAACATTACTTCATACCTAGTACACAGGTGTATGTCAGGATAGGAAATTATTACATTTCAAAGTTTGAGCAATTTTGCCTATGTCCAACCTTCATTGGCAAAAATGTCACATGCAATTTAATCACTGCAGACTTGTTTTGCACTGTGAGATGCTTTTTGCAGTAATCCGTCATGATTGATCTGGGCCAAGCAATTTTTCGGTGCCTGTTGACAGGATGTAAGTTTTTGTTGGACCTTCTGGAAACATTTGTTCATTGATAACAAAGTTTGGTGGCACTTAGGATTGAGGTCCTAATGCAATAGAAAAAAGATTTTTTGACTGCACAATGCAGCTGATAGATATTATAATCTGTTGCTACTAACTCTAGCATCAGGATCTTTCAGCACAGGGCTAAATCACTGGCTTTGAAAGCAGACCAAGGCGGGCCAGCAGCACGGTTCAATTCCCATACCAGCCTCCTCGAACAGGTGCTGGAATGTGGCGACTACGGGCTTTTCACAGTAACTTCATTTGAAGCCTACTTGTGACAATAAGCGATTTTCCTTTCATTTCATTTAAGAGTGTCTTGAAAGGGAAAGGTGATAAATAACTAACAAAATCATAACTTCTCTTCAGTTGGATTTTTAAAAAGAAAATTTGGAACCATCTTTGTATAAATGACATTAACCAGGTTAAAATATTGAGAATAAAATCAGGCAACAATAGGAACAATTATCCACTCCGCAAACATAAAATTATAATTTTTTAAAAATATTTTTATTGAGAACATTTTTCAATTATAACAGACAGAATAGTCAAAGAAATTTACACAATTTTATAAAAATATCCCCTCTATCCAGCTCCACCTGACCTGGATATACCCAGAACCCTCCCCGCCGACACTCCTTCCTAACCACCTCCCCCTAATTGCTGACAACAACCTGGGCCGCGATTCTCCCCTACCCGGCGGGGCAGCGTGTTCCGTTGTGTTGGAGTGGCGTGAACCACTCCGGCGTCGGGCCGCCCCAAATGTGCGGAATTCTCCGCACCTTTAGGGGCTAAGCCCTCACATTGAGGGGCTAGGCCCGCGCCAGAGCAGTTTCCACTCCGCCAGCTGGCGAGAGCGGCCTTTGGCTCCACGCCAGCTGGGGCTGAAAGGACTTCGCCAGCTGGCGTAAGTCCGTGCATGCGCCAGAGTGTCAGTGGCTGCTGACGTCATACCGGCGCAGGGGAGGGGGTCTCTTCTGCCTCTGCCATGGTGAAGGCCATGGCGGAGACGGAAGAAAAAGAGTGCCCCCACGCCACAGGCCCGCCCGCCGATCGGTGGGCCCAGATCGCGGGCCAGGCCACTGTGGGGGCATCCCCCGGGGTCAGATCGCTCCGCGCCCCCCCTAAGAACCCCGGAGCCCGCCCGTGCCGCCAATCCCGCCGGTCAGGTAGGTGGTTTAATCCACGCCGGCGGGAAAGGCCTGTCAGCGGCGGGACTTTGGCCCATCACGGGCCGGAGAATCGCCGCAGGGGGCCCGCCAATTTGCGCGGCGCAATTCCCGCCCCCGCCGAATCTCGGGGGGGGGGGGGGCGGATAATTCGGGACACGGCGGTGGCGGTATTGACGCTGGCCCCAGGCGATTATCCGACCCCCCGGGGGTTCGGAGAATCCCGCCCTAGCTCTTTAAAGAAGGTAATGAACGGCAGCCACCTAGAATAAAACCTCTCCTCCAATCCTTTTATGACGTAGTTGATCTTTTCCAAATGCAGGAATTTTGACAAATCCCCCAACCATGCCAAAGCCTTAGGTGGGACCGATGCCCTCCATCTGAGCAAGACTCGTCTCTGGGCTGTTAGAGAGGCGAAGGCCAAGACATCAGCCTTCTTCCCTTTCTGTAGCCTTGGCAAGTATGACATTCTAAAGATCACCATCATTGGGCATGGCTGTCTTGGATTACTCCAAGGGTTCTTTATGATTCCGGCATAATGTAATAAGGAGAACAACAACAGAAGTTTGTCTACTCTACTTTATTGATAAGAATAATATGATATAAGAATATAATATGAGGATATAAAACAAGAATACAAATCAAGAATCTCACACCCTACTGCTAGGCAGGGACCCCTGGGTCAACGGCAGCTTCGAGATTCGGCATCTGTTGCAAACTCTGGTCCGAGGTGAAGCCCAGCAAATGAGCAGTAGGGCCTGATAGTTATACAGTGGAATAAACAAGTCTGATAATAGTCAGCAAAATACATGAGAACACCTGAATCTAGACATTTGTTGTCTCATGTTCCAGTAAACATTCTAGCCGTGGAAGGCTGACAAGTATTCTCAGTGAGCAGAATCAAGGCTGACATTCCCTACAACGGCTCCACTTTAACTCCCAAAATCATTGGCATTGTTTCGAAGAAGGAACCCAGAACTTAACCAGCTTAGGACTAGACCAAAACATTGAGAATTTAAGAGTAAAGTCCATAATGACTAAAGGCTCTGACAGAAATGAAATGAGGGTTGCACTGGGTTTCCTTTGGAAAATCCACCAGGGCACTTTGCAGCTCACAAAATGCACACCTAAACCTGTGTAACTTTGAGGATTTTCGTCTTCTCACAGCAGCTGATTCGTAGAGCATTTTGGGAGCTGTGATGGAATGCGAGAAGTGTGGGCGAGACGCCTGCCTCAATTCACCAACACACCAGATGGCCCCCTAAACCTCACCACAACCCGTTCCCCTCCGATTCCAAATACCACCTTATGCTCCCCTCATATTCCCCTGTGCCACCTCCCATTCTCCCAAGCCACCTCTATAACCCCCATATATCCACCGTATCCTCTCATCCAGTATTCACTATGTATAGTTCTCAGGAGCCAAGCAATAGCAATGGGAATTATTTTAAGAACATTGGAAAACCATAAAACGTCTAACAACCTTAATAACCTCTGAATTCAAACTCACTGTCATTGATACTAGACCTAAACCACAAGAGGAAAAATATTTTAATTCTTTAAGGACCTATTGCAAGAAACCACATAAAAATATCAAAGACATAGGGCTCAATGTTACTTGAGGGGGTGGGGGGAGGGGGCGCGGTGAAGATGGTTCCCCTCCCAATCCCCCCTCCCGGAAGCATGTCGGCCCGTTCCACAGCCATAAACATGAGATGAATGGCACTGCAAGAAGAGGCAGCACGTTGGCACAGTGGTTAGCACTGCTGCCTCACTGTGCCTGGGATCCAGGTTCAATTCCTGCCTTGGGCCAGTCTGTGTGGAATTTGTACATTCTCTCCGTGTGTGCGTGGGTTTCCTCAGGTGCTCCAGTTTCCTCCCACAGTCCAAAGATGTGCAGGGTAGGTAGGGTGGCCATGGTAAATTGCCCCTTAGTGTCCAAAATGTTAGGTGAGGTTATAGGGTTATGAAGATAGGGTGAGTGGTCGGCCGAGGTAGGGTGCTCTTTAAGAGGGGCGGTGCAGAATCGATGGGCCTATTGGCCTACTAATGCTCTGTAGTGATTCTATGATTTATTCTAGGAGGAAGGTCGATTGTTGCTAGAGCCAGGAAAACCCAGTTGTTGGGCAATGAGTTTTTCGGTAGGTCAGGGAGGGGTGGACAGGTGGGTTTAAGTCTACGGGTGTGTAGTAAGAAATGGGGGCTTCTATCTTCAGTAGTCCAGACCCTAATTGGCAAAGGGCAGCCCCCAAAGATAACAACCCCCTTCCTTCTTGCCCTTTGAAGAATTTATTTATTGTAAAAAAATAAATTGAGCTGCCCATTTCCACCTGACTGCTTATGCCAAACGTTACATAGTATCAGGGTCAACTGGTCTAGTAACAACCCTAATTGACCCTTGATTATCTATTTAAATATGGCTGGTGGGCTATTGATTTTGTCAACAGCCCTTCCCCCTTACCAAAAACACACCCAGCAGGTACACCTAAAATGCAGCCCATAATCTATTATCGGCTATAAAAGTTTCAATAGCTTTTGGTCAATAAGACAACCTGCTGAGCTGATATTATTTGAAACCCAGCTGAGCATTCATAATTGAACAGCTCTCACAATAAATGTTTCCAGCTCACTGACAGAACAGATACTGGAGCAGAATGCCTGTCAATCAATGGAGAGGAAGTAAGTGCATCTTTTTTACTTGAAGAAGCAGGGGGTTTTATTTCAACAGCCAAACCTGTCAGTCCAATTAGTTTTCAGAACAAAAACACGACAACAAAGAACTTTAAAAAAAAATCTTTATACATTATGGAAGCTTCTCCATTGTTAGATTACATTTAGATGTATTGCCGCGTGTACCAAGGAATAGTGAAAAGTATTGTTCACAAGTATTAGTGTTTTTCCAATTACACAATGCTAATCAGTACAAGGGTCAACTTAAACTTTATAGGACAGACACTTATGATAAATCATTGTATTAAAACGCATCTACATTACAAAAAGGACCTATTAGTGACATTTGGTGTCATAACCTTTTACACTTAACGTTCTGACTATTCTCAACTAACCAGCTGGCTTTCCATTGTCCTCATAAACTCTTGGACCTAGTATACTTTCAATGCACTTCCAAAACCCTGCATCACTAAGCTGTGTGCGAGGAAATCCAATTTTCAACCCGACTTATGTGAGGGTAGGTGTATGCACTTTAGACATTCTTGACCCGGAAAAAGGCCACAGAAATATGGGAATGTGGAGGAAATAAATTGTGTGTCCATTTGTTCAGGGAAACACGGCTCTGCATCCAGATGAAAATTTGGCGCCAGAGGCCTAAAGAATTTGAGCTGAAGGGTAGGAGGAGGTTGCAAAGAAGATGAGCAATGCATGAAGGGATTTGTAAGCAAAGATAGTATTTTAAAATTAATGTGTTGGAAACCAATGGCCAGTGAAGTTTGAAATGGAGATCGCAGATGGTGACAAAGTAAGAGTTAGATATTTGAGAAGGGTGGAGCTTAAGAAATCAGCATGTGTAACTTTGGAAAAATGGAGCCTGGAAATGACAAAAACATGGATGAGGGTCAATAAAGAACATAAAGGAATGAAAAATGGCCATTTGGCCCCTCACATGTCTGTTGCTTCCACAGACCCAGTATGTGGATTGTGCCTCAAGACCAGTATTCTTCAAAGTCGGGGTCGCGGGCGGGTGTCGGGAAGGTCGCGGAGCCGTTGTCTGCAGCGCTCCCGATCGCGCAAATCCTTGCGCAGCAGCCAGCTTTTAATAACGGCAGCTGCAAGGGGCCGCAAACATGTTTTTTAAAAAAAAGTCGGCCGCATTGCGCATGCGCGCACGATGATCGGTGCGCATGTGCATTCTGCGAACATGTTTTTAAAATTTGGCCGCTTTGCGCATGCGTGCCGGTCATCGTGCATGCATGTGCAGTGCGGATGCTATTTTTAAAAAATGGTTGCAACTTTTTGGTTTACAAGTTCTGTAGTGGTTTTTATTCATTTATTTTATTCATTTAATTTTTATTTTTTTCATTTATTTATTCATTTTATTTTTTTTACAAGTTTGGGGGGGGTTTGATGAGACCATCAATTCACTAGACACGTGCTTTGAGATATGAACAGTGGTTTTAATCTACTTACTACAGAGCCAGCCTGTTACACGTTGAACTCTCAATGAACTGGTCGGCTGGCTCTGGGCATCGATATTTATACAGCAGTCCGGGGGAGGAACCGTGGGCGGAGCCAAGGGTGGAGCCAAGTACAAACTCCTAAGCACTTCCAGAGCTACTCCCCCTAGTGGTCGGGCAACGCAATTGCGCTTACAATCGTACAGTCTCATATATATATATCACAGTGTGAATTACAGAGTTACATTCACCACAGGGTTTTATTCATTTTTTTCATTTATTTTATTCATTTCATTATTTTACAAGCTCGGGTGGGTTTTATTCATTTTTTTCATTTATTTTACTCTTTATTTTTTTTATTTTTTTTTACAAGTTGGGGGGGGTTTATTTGCTAAACATTTACAAGAAAAATATGCAGAACTTTGGACAGATGGAGACTCCATGCTTTCCGACACGGAAAGGCTTCACCTTCATCCAACAGGTTCCATTGGAGGAGCGTGTACGAGGGCCAAAGGGACCCAAAACCATTTTCTCCATTTTTGTCAGCAGCAAACAAGGTGAGAGAAAATGGTGGGTCGCGCAGGTCGGCCGCTGTGGGTCGCGAAGGTCGGACGGTTGGTAAAAATGGATCCCCGAAAAAAAGTTTGAAGAACACTGCTCAAGACAATACCTGACTGCAATAGCCAATGCTGCTTGCCACTGAATAAGTCATATTCGACTCGAAACGTTAACTCTGTTTCTCTCACTACAAATACTGCCACACCTGCTGAGTACTTCCAGAACTTTTGATTTACATTGCAGCCAACCACTAACACCAAATTTCTGAGAACTGCTACACTAAATGCAGAGACGACTGATTCTGATTTTGTTTTACTTATTAAGAGTATGTTCCATAGACAAATGGTATTCTATCAGATTTAGCTTTAAATATTCCACAGACCTTTAATTGTGACATTTGTGATTACAGTACTCACATGTCAAAACACTATTCATGTTTCAAAGCAGAAGTTTTAAACTCTCAAATGTATCCAAATACCCCTTTATAGTGTATTGTTTTCAGTCAACAAGTCCAGAATTATTCTAGATTAGCATTAAGCTCAATTTTACATCAGCAGATTTTCATTAAGAAACAAACACAATTTATCTTCTTTGACAGAGACCTCACCCTGTAAACAGATGCCCACCTTCTGCAATATTACTCTCAAATCAGCATATCATTTCAGCCTGCAGGCACTTTCCCTATAAATTATTTTCTTCCTAAGAATCTTCTCTCCCTCCCATGTGCGGGAGCCAAATGTAGAAATGTTCCTTGTGACGAACTGCATCAATTAAGACCACCATTCCCCCAGTTCATAGTACTATGCAATTGTTAGAGGTGAAAATATTCACATGAAGGCCTGAGTATAAGTTTTTAAAAAAGCAGTTTATTAAGTCAGAATTCTGGGAGGGAAGGTCTCAGACTCCGTAGCCTTTGACAGCACCTTCTCTCACTTGAGCTCACCCAGGTTAACATACAGATAAAGGGGCGGAATTAATTGTTTTCTCATTTACATACAATCAATCAACTATATTTGCGTCACACTTATTACATGCAGCCAATCATCACATATATGGTTAAAGTGGGTGTTGTCTTACCCGCCCCTAACTTCATACAGAAGTCATTCAAGAACTAACATAATAATGTGTCCTGTCTACAGCTGAAGACCTTGAGCTTATCAAGGAAACATTGCATGTCTTGTTCTGTGAAGCTATTATCAGCGGCTGTTGGGACACTCTCTATACATACTCACGCTTGGGTCTCATGAGACAGTTTACAGGGAACGTGGCTTGTTCAGCCATTTTGTGTCATCAATATCACAAAATAGCTAACAGCCATTTTGTGCCTTTTCTGATATTAACAGCATTGTGTATACACTATCTATTTCTACAAATTGCCTCTTCTAAACAGACATTTAAGCCAATGAGTACCTTTTGTTTCATCAGAACTATTCAAAAGTAATATAGGAGCACAAATGTAGTTACAGGGCCGCCTATAATTTATATCATAGTCCAGTATCACAAAATGCCCTCCAACACAATGAAGCCCACAGTGGTTATCACGATTCAATTCGGGTGACTGTCTGTGTGGGGTTTTCACGTTCTCCCTGTGTCTGCGTGAGTTTCCTCCTGGTGCGCCGGTTTCACACAGAACATACAGTGCAGAAGGAGGCCATCCGACCCATTAAGTCTGCACCGACGCACTTAAGCCCTCACTTCCACCCTATCCCCTTCGCCCAATAACCCCTCCTAATCTTTTTGGGCACTAAGGGCAATTTAGCATGGCCAATCCACCTGACCTGCAAGTCTTTGGACTGTGGGAGGAAACTGGAGCACCCGGAGGAATCCCACTCAGACATAAGGAGAATGTGCAGAGTCCGCACAGACCGTGACCCAGTGGGGAATCTAACCTGAGGCCCTGGTGCTGTGAAGCCACAGTGCTAGCCACTTGTACTACCCTGCTGCCCACAGTCCAAAGCTGAGCGAGTTAGGTGGATTAGCCATGCTAAATTGCCCCTTAGTACAGGTTAGGTCACGAGGGTGGAGTGGATGGAGGAGTGGATGTGGCTAGTGTGCTCTTTCAATAGGGTCAGTGCAGACTCGATGGGTCGAATGGCCTCCTTCGGCACATATAGCTTCTGTGATTAAATACAGGAGTAGAGCCGATGTACATGAGATAAGAAGGTAAACTCTTTCTCGCTCAAGTATCTAAACTGCCACAGGTCTTCTCCCCCCCCCCCCCCACCACCACCACCACCACCAAACATCTGTTTCATGAACACTGGCAGCTACTTGTGACATGAATAAAGATTATTATTATTATCGCTCCTTTGCCACCCCTGATGCTGTAAAGGATTTTGGACTCGACCTATTAAGTCTAGAGTCTAATGCACAATTAAAGCCACCATGCAGGCCATTGGTCTGTCGCAACTGATTACTCATGCAGGTTACCTCTCCTCATGGAGGTGATCATCAATGCAGGTGCCTGAGGCAACGTGAAACATGCTAGAGATGGACTTGTCCAATTTCCCTCTACGGATGACCAGTGCATCTGGAAATACTGACAGACGCATGCATTTCCTGTTGCTCCACAAGTTCCCCGTTTATGGATGAACTTCAAGGCTCAACATCCAGTTCCAGCAGAACTTGGAATGTTCTGCTCCCTCCAAAGGAAACTCTCCACTGCTGTCCCTGTCTCCAGCACTTGCTCCTATACCTGATGTATTTCTCACCATGTGCCACCCAATTTACTTCAAATGCAGAACCCACTGAGGTGTGTATCTGCACTGGTGGATGCTGCACAGGAGCCATGTGATGATATATCCTCACAGGGCTTGCCCTCCTCTAAGGACTTCTCGGGTTGGTCCCTCATCAGCTTCTCTGCCACCCAGAGAGGACCTGTGAGAGATGAGCGACATGAGTAAGTGCTGATAGTGAAAAAGGATACAAACCCAGTCTAGTGCATATCATGATAGTTCAGTTATTGTGGGCATTAATTCAGTATGTAATTGTTAAATGCTAATTGACAGTGCATCAACAAATGCTGTCTACATCTAGGTTCTCTCCATTTTTGACCCCCAATATGTGTGTCACTTGCCGAAGTCCAGGCTTTCTCTTCCTATGTGGTCATGGTGCTATGAGTGCCTGTCCATTTTGGTTCTCTGCTTCTCCCAGGAGCTGTGCCCTCTCTTCTGCAATGAGAGAAGGTAGAGTTCTGAGTGTGAGAAGTGGAACATATTGAGGATGGAATGAGAATATTTAAGGAGGATACCTGTGAGGGATTGGTGCCGGAGGGAAATAGACTGAGTCTGATCATTCGCATAGATTCGAAGAAATGGTTGTTGAGAATGGAATGTACGGAACTGCAAGGTATGTCAGTCATAGGAGTGCTGTGGTGGGAGATGCTATGGATGTCAGCGTGACATGACTGAAACTTGCGAATGATATGACATCTTTCCAGATCTATTGAGGTCATCAAACCTTTTATGATAAAGTTGCCCTTGGCATTACACCTGTTGCTGACAGCCTCCGCTATCTCCAGCCATGTACAAATCAGTTATAAGGAAAATTATGCAGTTCAGTCCCAAACATTGTATCTTCTCTCTTTTCAGTGGATGTGCGACTGACCACTCAGACTGAGATGTTGATCCAGAATATCATTCTTATATTGTTCTGCCTTGGTGTCGTCAGCTCAGTCTTCCCGTGGTTCCTTATTTCTGTGGTACCACTCAATATTATCTTCATGATCGTCAACAGAATCTCAAGGTAATGTCCCCTTGGCTCATTTTCTATCAATAAATCTAATATTAATGCAGAGATGAGACCGATTTCTTCAAGGAGTCAGGAGCGAGCCTGAGTTCCTAGCCTACCAAACAGAATCACTATTTACTAAAATGGAACTATTGATGGGCTGCAATCTCATTATCCATTAATCTTTGCCTTATTGATTTTTTAAGTTGTTTTATTAAAAGATGAACATTAGGAACTGTGACACGATAACATTGATCCAACTCTGTTAACAAGATAATGTTTTAAATTAACGATGTTCTAATTCTGCCAACAAGAGACTGATAACTAAAAATATAGAATTTTAAAAATCAACGTAAGGGACTGTCCCTGTGGCTGACTGAATAAATTAACGGTTTTGTTTGGGTCTCAGCCATACAAGGCCATGATGGTGCCCAATTTGACACATATTATGGGGTAATTTAGGTAGTTTCAACCCAGTCAGTGCTGCAGCTTCACAACTGGCTTTATTGTTGCTGAGTTAGCAGAAGCAAAAATCAGACATCATTTCCGTGCTGCTGAAAAGTGCCTGTGTGAGTAGACTCGATTGTGAAGCATAGTTGCATATTCACAATCTAGACTCGCAGATGGTATCTACAATGAAATAATAGAGGGCCACCAGTAGTTTTGGATATGTACTTCAGTACATTCCTGTTGTGGGGCATGAGCAAACAGAGATTGGAAAGGAAGTGACTAATTGGTGGTAATCTGAATTCTATACCTCTTGGCAGGGTGTTAGTTCGTGAGCTTAAGCGTATGGATAGCATCAGCCAGTCACCGTTTACATCTCATATCACCTCCAGCATCCAGGGTTTGGCCACCATCCATGCTTATGACAAGGAAAGTGAGTTCCTGCTAAAGTAAGTAGCAAATACTTTTTGACCGAAACAAAATAAATAAAATTCAGCAAAACATAATTCACGAATGGAAAAGATAAAATTTAAAATTATATCTTAAGCATGGCAATCTTTTTTTTTTAAATTTAGATTACCCAATTATTTTTTCTATTAAGGGGCAATTTAGCGTGGCCAATCCACCTACTCTGTACATTTTTGGGTTGTGGGGGCGAAACCCACGCAGACACGGGGAGAATATGCAAACTCCACACGGACAGTGACCCCGAGCCGGGATCGAACCTGGGACCTCAGCGCCGTGAGGCGGTTGTGCTAACCACTAGGCCACCGTGCTGCCCTAGCATGGCAATCTTGAGGAGTTGAGGCCAAATATAGGGCGCGATTCTCCGCACCCACGGAAAACCGCGAAGTTTGCCGTGAAAACGGGCGACTTTTGCGACGGCCCGACACAGCCCATTTCCCGAGGCATTCACGTCCGGGAAATGGGCTAGGATCGGGGCCGCGTCAATCACGTGCGCGATGAAGCCGGAACGCGGCGACGCTACGAACACGCTCACGTGACGCCGCCCGACGCTGTAAAAGGGCGCGGGCGAGCACAGAAACTAGGCCAGGATGTCGGAGCTCAGGAGAGCAGCCCCGCGATTCGTTGAGGCTGACGTGGAGACGCTGCTCGAATCAATCGAGCAGAGGAGGGGCATCATCTGCCCGCGTAGAGGGCATCGCCACCCTGCCAGCGCGGTGCGCCAGGCCTGGCGTGAGGTGGCTGCTGCCGTTAGTGCTGTGGGGCAGACCCCTCGCTCTGCAGACAAATGTCGGAAGAAGATGCACGACCTCACCAGGGCTGCCAGGGTAAGTGCCAAGAGGGTGCCCCCGGGTGACAACCATCCCTCCCCCCTTAACTTAATCAACCCCCGCCCGGCACGGGGGGTGGAGGGGGATTGGGGCAGAGTGAGTTGAGGGTGGTTCACAAAGTAGTCACAGACCCAGCGCTCTGGCCCCTGTGGAGAGATGCAATCGTCTTATTACAACTTGACCCCCAAACTGTGCCAGTATCTGAACGGCCTGCTGATACCTGCCGTATTGTAATGATCTACCTATGCCCCCTCCCCCAACAGGACAAGACCGCTCACAACACCCGTGAGCAGAACAAGACTGGAGGGGGTTCGCCCATCCTGCATCCCCTCACTACGTTTGAGCAGAGGGCACTGGACCTTGTTGGGGGATCTGCCACCCGGGAGATCGAGCAATGCGAGGTTGGTGGAGCTGCAACAAGTGAGACAACCCTGCATGACAAACAACCCCCCCTCCCCATCCTCTGTCCCTTCACACTGCCCACTGGAACACCTACCCCATCCTCTGTCCCTTCACACCCTGCCCACTTGGACACCTACCCCATCCTCTGTCCCTTCACACACCCTGCCCACTTGGACACCTCCCCCATCCTCTGTCCCTTCACACACCCTGCCCACTGGGACACCTCCCCCATCCTCTGTCCCTTCACACACCCTGCCCACTGGGACACCTCCCCCATCATCTGTCCCTTCACACACCCTGCCCACTGGAACACCTCCCCCATCCTCTGTCCCTTCACACCCTGCCCACTGGAACACCTCCCCCATCCTCTGTCCCTTCACACACTGCCCACTGGGACCGTCCAGAGCCCGGCCGAGCGAATCTAAATAACCCGTTTCATTCTCTTCCCCAGGACGTGATGCCGAACGACCAGGGCCGTCTGCCTCCAGGCAGACACAGACATCTGCCCCCACCTCACCCAGGGCCGCACAAGAGAGGGTGCCCGATCAGCGGGGAGTCCCATCCTCCCCAACCAAATCTGTGGAGCAGGACGCCCAGAGGGCGGCGACAGAGCAAGAGAGAGAAATGGCCCGCGAACGCCCTGCGGCCTCTCAGCGGGCCGATGACATAGAGGAGGCGTCCACCCAAGACGACCTCGAGCTTGCGGCACAGCTATCTCCCACACCATCCACCATCCCAGAGACACTCACCCCGGTTGGCCTATTTAGTGATGAGGCTCCTGGGTCACAGTCTGGGTCGCACATCACAGCTGAGCAGGTACAGCAGGTGGAGGTCGGAGCAGCCGAGGGCCCGGACTGGCGCAGGCCAGGCCAGGCCCAGCATGCAGCTGACTCCCAGACGTTTTCCGAGTTCCTGGTTTCTCAACCCACCCCCACAGCCGATGCATCAAGAAACCCAGGGAAACAATGACGGGATGAGGGCTGTCTTCCCGATTCTGCAGACGCTGTTAGAGGAGTCGAACCGCGTCCACGAGCAGGGAGTGGTGCCGCTCATGGCAGCAACCCAGGCCGACACCACACGGGTGGCATCCGCGGTGGAGGCAATGGGTCAGGTTATGCAAGGCGTTGGGCTTAATGTGCACGCGTCATCCTCGGCCCTGGACAGGGTTGCCCTCTCACAGGCAGCAATGCGCCAGAGCCAACACGACATTGCCGGCGCGCTGCGGGCCTTGGCCGAGTCTCAGCAGGTCATGGCCCAGTCGCAGCACGCCATGGCACAGTCACAGCAGTCGATGGCACAGTCCCAGAAGTCGATGGCACAGTCCCAGCAGTCAGTCGCGGAGAGCATGAACCGCCTGACACATGTGCTGGATGGTGTCGTGCACTCACAGGTTGAGATCGCACAGTCCCTGGCGGGAATGTCTAACTCCCTGGACTTTGTCTCTGCAAACCTTCGGATCCTGGTGGATACCGTTGCAGGCCTCCAGGACTGGCAGCGCCAGGTGTCGGTGGCATGACGGGGCACCTCCCCGCTCGCACCTCTGTCCCAAAGTGAGGCCCGGGGGCCGCCGGGCTCCCCGATGGAGGAGGAGGTTTCGTGGCCCGTCCCATTAACTCCATCGCGGGACGTCCCAGAATTCTCGGCCTCCCCCCGTCCCATCCCTGGTGCATCGGGTGGGCAGCAGGCAGAGCAGGGTGGCACAACGTCACCCGAGACGCCCGCAGAGCAGCCTGGCCCATCAAGGCCGGGTCGCCCCAGGAAACGCTTGCCGAAGGAGAAACAAGTTGAAGGGGGCGATTCGCAGCAGTCCTCCTCCACTCCTGCTGTATCATCTGGGGAATCACTTAGACGTAGTGGTAGGGCCCGTAAGGCAACAAAGAGAGACACTGAGTAAGTTGGCACGGGTGAAGGGCACAGTTTAGTTGCAGGGGCTAGGGCACCTGTAAATTTTTGTTCACATTAAACGCACTGTTCCACCTTACTTGTAATACCGTGTGATTGTTCCACAGCCACAGGAATCGTGATGGTGACCGAGTGTCGCTGGGGTTGACGAGCGATGAAACTTTGGTGCCGGGTGTGCAGTCCCTTCCCCCCCACCCCCTCCCACAGCTAGCCCACGCGGGCACGTGATGGAGTGTCCGTGACGATCTCAGTGGCCACTAAGGTGGATGGTTCAGCTATTGCCATGGGTCAGACTCTCTCTAAGGATTCTGAGCTCACAGCTCTTCGCAGAGTGGCCTGTCATCATTCCACATGGCACTGATCACACCCGCTGACACAGCCATCAATGTTGTGCCATACCGTCTGGACCCAGTGGTAAGGGTGATGTCGAAGTGGAGCAGGGTACACTGAGAGGGGGTGGGGGGGTTTGTGGTGGTGGAAGTTGTGTGTTGACCCTCTGCACGACTAGCGATGCAGGTGGTGGTTTGGTGTTCAACGGGGACGTCGCATACGACGCGTGAACCGTGCTGCCACCAAGGCATCGCGTCCTCGCCGGGTCCGTCGTGCCGCCTCCTGGACATCACCAGCACCAGGGTCGTGTCTGCGTGCTGCGCCCGCCACTCCGCCAGCCTCCTCCTCCTCCTCCCTCTCCTCCTCCTCCTCCTCCTCCTCCTCTGTGCTGGCACCACTGCCACTGGCTTCTCCCTCTGCCTCCTGCAGCAGGTCATCTCCCCTCTGCATCGCGATGTTGTGCAGCGCACAGCAGACCACAACAATGCGAGCGACCCTGTCGGGTTGGTACTGCAGGGCCCCTCCGGAGTGGTCCAGGCACCTGAATCTCCTCTTCAAGAGGCCACGGCAGCGCTCCACCACACCCCTGGTTGCTGCATGGGCCTCGTTGTATCGGGTTTCCGCATTGGTCTGAGGCCTCCGTATAGGCGTCATCAGCCAAGACCTCAGCGGATAACCCCTGTCGCCTAGCAACCAGCCCCTCAGCCAGGCGGGACGTCCCTCAAACATCGCAGGGATGAACGACTGCGCCAGTATGTAGGAGTCATGCACACTCCCTGGGAACCTTGCACAAACGTTCATGATCCTCATGTGGAGGTCACATACCACCTGGATATTCATGGAGTATGTCCCCCTCCTGTTTGTGAACACGTCCCTGTCCCCTGCAGGCAGGCGCATGGGGACGTGAACACAATTGATTGCCCCCTGCACCATCGGTATCCCGGCCACGCTGGCAAATCCACGAGCTCGTGAGTCTTGAGTTGCTCGGTCCTCAGGAAAGGTGATGTAGCGATCGGCGATGGCATAGAGGGCGTCGGTCACATCCCGGATACACCTGTGCACCGATGACTGGGAGATCCCGGAGAAGTCCCCGCTCGGAGACTGGAAGGAGCCGGTCGCATAGAAGTTAAGAGCGACCGTCACCTTGATGGCAACCGGGATCGCGTGTCCTCCCCCCGTTCCACGTGGGGCGAGGTGCGCCACGAGGTGACAGATAGGGGCCTCACGGTAGCATGGTGGTTAGCATCAATGCTTCACAGCTCCAGGGTCCCAGGTTCGATTCCCGGCTGGGTCACTGTCTGTGTGGAGTCTGCACGTCCTCCCCGTGTGTGCGTGGGTTTCCTCCGGGTGCTCCGGTTTCCTCCCACAGTCCAAAGATGTGCGGGTTAGGTGGATTGGCCATGCTAAATTGCCCGTAGTGTAAGGTTAATGGGGGGGATTGTTGGGTTGCGGGTATACGGGTTACGTGGGTTTAAGTAGGGTGATTATTGCTCGGCACAACATCGAGGGCCGAAGGGCCTGTTCTGTGCTGTACTGTTCTATATTCTATATTCTATATATGTATCACCGTCCGCCTACTCAGCCAGAGTCTCCTCCTGCAGGTGATGTCCGTCATTGTTAGGAAAGAGATCCGGACACAGTACACCCTCGGCCTTGGTCGTCGCCTCTGGCGCCGTGGCTGCACCCTCACTCTCTCCTCCTCCCCCTCCTCCTCCTCCTCCCCCCCCCCATGCTGCTCGACGACTGGCAACTCCTCGGCCCTTCCCTCTGCTGCTGCAGCTGGCCCTGCATCCACTGCGGGTTGTGGCTGTGGATGCTGCTGCATCTCCAAATGCAGTGCAGCGGCCCCAACCACTGCGCAGAACATAGCCGTTCTGTTCACAGACATTGTGCTAACCTACAGAAGGGTGGTGGGGGGCAGAGAAACGGGACATTTTAGACGAACAATAGTCGACACATCGGCAGCCGCCTGCCACGGGATACCTGTGTGTCCCGGTGGCCTGGTCGTGCTGCTGACACGCGGGCAGCCTAACTCCAGGTCACTTTCTGCATCCAACGGGCAGTTAACTACGTCCTCTTCACCGGTGCGTCAGTGGCCTGTGGCCGTAAGCCACAGGGGAACCAGCGGCCGTGTCCTCGTGACCGGCACGCCATGGCATGGTGGCAGACATTTTGTAACGGGGTTGGACGGGTCACTCGCTCACTCTCCCCCACTCCCCCCCTCAGTCTCCTCCACTCCCCCCCTCAGTCTCCCCCACTCCCCCCTCAGTCTCCCCCACTCCCCCCTCAGTCTCCCCCACTCCCCCCTCCGTCTCCCCCACTCCCCCCCTCCGTCTCCCCCATTCCCCCCTCAGTCTCCCCCACTCCAGCCTCTGTCTCCCCCACTCCCCCCTCCGTCTCCCCCACTCCCCCCCTCCGTCTCCCCCACTCACCTCTCAGTCTCCCCCACTCCCCCCCTCAGTCTCCCCCCTCCGTCTCCCACACTCCCCCCCGCTCTGGACCCCCCTCCCGTTCTCGGGGATGCCTTCCCCGTTGTGGCCAGACTCCAGCAGTGCGCTGAGCGGTGCGCTCACCTAATCGAAGCTCTCGTCAGCCAGCACGACTGGTTGACGAACTTGAAAAGCAGGTGTGTTGGCCGGCGTGAAAACAGTGCATGGTGACGTCGGGACTTCGGCCCATCCGGGCCGGAGAATAGCGGGGGACCAATAAGTAGCGATTCTGGTCGCGTCGGGGGCGCGTTCGAGGCCTTTGCCGGGAATCCCGACGTGTAGTTTGTGCGGGGTTCAGAGAATAGCGGGAGGGCGTCGGACCTGCGTCGCTGTGAAAATTTGTGCGGCCCGCTATTCTCCAAACCGGCGTGAGTGCGGAGAATCGCGCCCATAGTCTACCAGGTAAGGTGAATTAGAGTGTGGGAGAATAATTGGACCAATGCACAGTGCTAGGTTTCATCCCTATGTAAAGTCTTACATTGTGCACTTTTCTCCATCATACTTTGATTGCATATTATTATTTATAGTAACATCACAAAATATAAAGCAACGTGGGAAGAAAGAGATGTAGAGTTGGTCGGAGAGAATAAGAACAGTGGGATAAGTTTGCATAAGTAGTTTCTGTTACCAATGTGGATGTAGCAAAACATTATAAAGCGAAAGAAGTTGACACTTGTGACAAAACAGGATAACTGCAAGTTAGGATTTGTGTAGTGGAATTTTGTGGGTAGATATTTAATTTTAGTGTATTATTATAGATAGAGAGGAAATTATATCAGTGTTGTCCTTAATGTATTGAGGCCAACGTTTTATGATACACAATCCATCATTTGAAAAGTTTCCAGCTATCACTACCACCAGAAACAGACCGTTAAACAACAGTATTTACTCTTGTGTGGTACAATTCAAAATTGTTTCTCCAGATCCAAGCCAAATTTTGAAATAAGTTATTTAACTATCCACCTGGTGTTTTTGATGGTTCAGGTGAACATAGGAATTGTGCAATTTTCCCAAGGCCACTATTGTACTTTACTGAATTCTTTGTGACTTTACTATTAAGGAATATTTACTGTGCACAAATTATTGAAGGTGGTGGGGCTGGCTGAGAAAGCACTTAATACAGAATACTGTGTCCGGGGCTTTATAAATAGGGACACAGAGCACCAATAGGAAGTTATGATAAACCTGTATTAAACAGGTGGAAGGAAACCCGGAGGAAACCCACGCAGACACAGGGAGAACGTGCAGACTCCGCACAGACAGTGACCCAAGCTGGGAATCGAACCTGAAATCCTGGAGCTGTGAAGCAACAGTGATAACCACTTTGCTACTGTGCATATCTGTATATCTGCAAAATATCCAATGTAAAATCATTATTTTGTCATTTTCTGTACTGAACGAAAATGAGTTTAGAATAAATTATGTTCTCCAAGGTCAGTGCAGTCTCTATCTGTTTTTGTAGCTTGAATAAAACAAATATAATTAAAACATGTGTCATTTTGGGCCACATTTGCCAGCTAATTTGCAATATTTGCTTTTGTGTTAAGAGATAACATGAGAGTAGTTGTAAATAATAGTGTAGACACAACACTGCTGACATCTGGTGGCAGAAAATTGTGCATAACCATTTAAGCTATACACAAAGCTTTTCAGAAATCAGATTATTGCCACTTAACTCTATTGGTGCCATGATTTCTTAGGTATCAAGAGCTACTAGATTGCAATCAAGGTCCACATTTCCTATTCAGCTGTGGCATGCGATGGTTGGCAGTTCGCCTTGATCTCATAAGCATCATACTCATCACTGTAGTGTCAGCAATGATGGTTTTCATGCATGGAAGAATTTCACCAGCTTATGCAGGCCTTGCCATCTCCCACGCAGTCCAGGTAACTTCAAATTTAAAAATCCAGTTACATATCATGATTGATATTTACTTATAAATGAGTAACAAAATGGAAGCTGGTCAGCAGAGTTAGAAGATAGCCCCTATGATTATGTTCAAACATTTAACTCATTCCCTGAAAGCTGTAATTTTATAAAACCGTTACTGATTATGCTTAATTTATAATGAACATGTAAAATTTCAACCAGGGTATTTGAAAAGATACTACTCTTGTCCTTTGTGCTCTGAGTTGTCGAGGAGGAAAAATTAGCCAGGGCTCCTACTTTTGATTTCCTTACATTGGCCCATCATGGAAAATGGGTGTCTAACTGCTGAGGCCAGGACCAGGTTCACCTTTCCTTTCATTTGCGAGTGCTCAACATTCACTAAGCTCACTTACAAATATTGACAATTTGGGTGAGACACTGAAGAATGTTTCCCTGAAAAGGACTCGAGCTTAAGACACTACCTTCAGGATAGGAAAGAAAAAAGGATTAATATCCATTTCTGACATTATTAGTGAATAGTATAGTATCCCATGATGCAGAATAAGGCTTCTAGGTTTACATGGTGAGAATCTGTAGAGTGTTCAGGAAAGGCCAAGGTAAGTTGGGAAAAACAAATGTGGACTCCTTGTGAGCCAGCAGGGACAGTGATACTCCTTCTGGCCCCACAGAGATGCATTCAGCTCTCAAGCCTTTGACATCCTCATAGCAGCCCCATCTAATTTTCCCCTCTTTTTTTTCATATAACTTGCCGGGGTTTGCATGGTGATTAACCTCCTCCCAGGGGAGAAGTCGAGTTTGGGGATTACAACACTGGCTACGATAGGTCACACATGATGCCAATGGAAACAAGGGCACTGCAAATAGCCATCTTGGAGGGCCCCCAAGCAACGGGGACCCCCGGACTGCAGGGCACATCCACATGGCATAGACAATGGTGGCAGCCATCTTGGTTGGCCCCTGGGCAAAAGGAAACCCTGGAGTGCAGGGGCTAAACCAGATGGTGTGTGTGGCGCTAACAATTGCACACAAAAGACTCGATAAGGTACAAGAGAAACTTTATTACAGTGAGATGCTATTCCTCTGGCTGCAGCTGTAGAATGGTATCTCAGTGAAGCTCATGCATATTTATACTGCTCCCTGGGGGCGGAGCTAGCCGGCAGGGGCTTACCAGCAAACCTGTAATACAGGTACTGTCATACATCCCCTAATGCACGCACACTCATATATACAGTGGTAGAGATCACCACAGTGGGTAGGGTGACACCAGCCATCTTGGATGGCCCCCAGTCAAAGGGAAATCCCGGAGCGCAGGGGTGCAACCACAACGTAAGTATGGATTACCCAGCAGGAGGGGAGAGGGATAGAAATGTCTCATCAGAATAATCGCCTGGAATGTCTTAACAGCCAATCTGAAAAGTCGGAGCCAACATGGTCTTCCTCGAGGAGAAGGACCGACTGTGGGTAAGAAAGAGCTGGGTGGGACAGTCCTACCATTCCTGATATGGGATGAGGGCAAGGGGGTGACCATGCTTCTCAATAAGAGGACAGCAATTACAGCGACGAGGACAGTTACGGACTAATGGTCATCATGTTTAGCAGTGTCGTGGAAGGGGCACCAGTGGTCCTTGCAAACATATATCCTTCCAACTGGAGTGACACAAAATTAATCAAAATTAGGGCAACACGGTAGCACAAATGGATAGCACTGTGGCTTCACAGCGCCAGGGTCCCAGGTTCGATTCCCCGCTGGGTCACTGTCTGTGCAGAGTCTGCACATTCTCCCCATGTCTGCGTGGGTTTCCTCCGGGTGCTCCGGTTTCCTCCCACAGCCCAAAGACGTGCAGGGTAGATGGATTGACCATGATAAATTGTCCTTAGTCAAAAAGGTTAGGAGGGGTTATTGGGTTATGGGGATAGGGTGGAGGTGAGGGCTTAAGTAGGTTGACCCAGACTCGATGGGCCGAATGGCCTCCTGCACTGTATGCTCTGTTCTATGTTCATGAAGGAAACCACGACAGAAATCCCCGACATGGACTCATCATGGGAGGGGACTTTAACTGTGTACAGGACCCACGGACAGACAGATCCAACCCCAAGTCGGGGAAAGAGTAAACATGGCGAAGGAATTAAACACTCATGGAAGAGATGGGGCAGTGGACCCATGGCAATTTACACACCCAGGGGAGAAGGGGTTCTTCTTCTTTCAGGCCAACTTCTTCACAGTTGGGAAAGCGGTGTTTCGAGGGATAGTGGGAGTGGAATAATAATAAGAATAATCTTTATTGTCAAGATACATTAACACTGCAATGAAGTTACTGAGAAAAGCCCCTCGTCACTACATTCCGGCGCCTGTTCGGATACACAGAGGGAGTATTCAGAATATCCAATTCACCTAACAACACATCTTTCGGGACGTGAGAGGAAACTGGAGCACCCGGAGGAAGCCCACACAGACACAAGGAGAAAGTGCAGACTCAACACAGACTGTGACTCAAGCCGGGAATCGAATCTGGGATCATGGAGCTGTGAAGCAACAGTGCTACCCACTCGACCGCAATTGTAATCTCCGACCACACTCCACAGTACGTGGATATGAGGTTGGAGACGAGCCGGGCCCGGTGTCCCTGTGGAGGCTGGACATAGCCCTCCACCCTGAAAAGGTGTTCTGTGAAAGGATGACACCAGCCATTGACAGGTACATAAATTACAACGAAAACAGGGAGGTCGCACCCTCCACTTTCTGGGATGAACTGAAGGCAGTGATCAGGGCGGTGATATTAGCTTACAGAGCTCATAGAGACATGGGAGAGAAGGCGGCCAGGCAACAGCTGATCGACTCCATACTGGGAGTTGATCAGAGGTACTCTACGGCCCGGGCCATGGAGCTGTGAGCAGAGAGGAAACATTGCAAATGGAATTCGAACTGCTCTCCACTGCACCAGCTCTGTCGGACACGGGAAACCTTTTCTGAAAATGGGAGTGTGCAGATGATAAAGATGAACATCCAACCAAGGTTCCTCTCCAAATCTCAGCCTTCGTGTGGGCGGGAAACAACCCAGGATCTGTAAAACAGCCCTGCATAGAGGGCATCGCTCTTCCAAACCTCCTGGGCGCGATTCTCCCAGCCCTGCGGCAGGCCGGAGAATCGGCACAACCACACCACGCTGCCCTGACGCTGGTGCGTGATTCTCCGAGGTGCGGAGAATCGGCGCCATTTGCACTGGCGGGTTTGGCGCGGCGCCGGTCGCGGGCCGCTGTACGAGGCCGGGCCGCCGAATCTCCAGCCAGGATGGGCAGAGCGGCCTTACGGAAAAGCAGAGTCCCACCGGTGCTGTCCACACCCGGCGCGAAGGGTCGGGGGCGGCCTGTGGCGGGGGATGGGGGGAGAGGGGCTCCGACCCGGGGGTGGGGGGAACCTCCGATGGGGTCTGGCCCACGATCGGGGCCCACCAATCGGCGGGCAGGCCTCTTTCCCCCCCCGGCCTACTTTGTTGCAAGTCCGGCCCCACGCCATGTTGCGCCGGGGCCGGCGTGTTCTGTAAGGCCACCGCACATGCGCGGGTTGGCGCGTCACCACTGCACATGTGCGGATTAGCGCCGCCCCCAGTGTGCGCCAGGAAGTGAGGTTGGAGCAGCGTGAATCGCTTCAGTGCCGTGCTGGCCCCCTGTGGGGGCGCAAATCACTAGTGCCCGCGCCTGTTTCGCGCCATCATGAAACGTAACGGCGTTCACGATGGCGCGGACACTCTGTCCTGGGATCGGGGAAATCACGCCCCCTGTTCTACTACTGGGCAGCAAATGCAGAAAAGGTGCAGGGGTGGCTGGGGGAGCCAGGGCCGGAATGAGTTCAGATGGAAGCAGCTTCGTGTGTTGGGACATCTCGGCATACACTGGTCACCGCTCCACTCCAGTTCTCCCCAGCCAAGTACTCGGTGAGCCCGGTCGTGGTAGCTTCATGAGAGCCTGGAACCAGCTTAGGCACCATTTCAAGCTAAAAGACTCGTATCTGCGAAAAACACAGATTCATCCTGGCCAGAATGGACACCACTTCCTGGCGCACACTGGGGGCGGCGCCAATCCGCACATGTGCGGTGGCCTTACAGAACACGCCGACCCCGGCGCAACATGGCGCGGGGCCGGACGTGCAACAAAGTAGGCCGGGGGGGGGGGGAAAGAGGCCTGCCCGCCGATTTGCGGGCCCCGATCGTGGGCCAGACCCCATCGGAGGTTCCCCCCACCCCCGGGTCGGAGAAGGGAAGAAGGAGTGTTGAGTGTCAGAGACTTGTACGTAGACGTCAGAGTGGCAACCGTGGGGTAACTAACAGAGCAGCACCAGCTCCCAAAAGGGAACGAGTTCCGATACCTTCAGATACAGGACTTCCTCCACAAGGAGGCCCAATTGTTTTCCCAGTTACCCAGACACACCCTGCTGCACAACTGATATCAGAACAAGTTAAGGGAAGGAAAGTGTGTGAACATATATGGACGACTCCTAGAGAAAGTAAGGGCCCCACTGGATGAAACAAGAAGGAGGTGGGAGGAAGAATTAGGCCTCCAGCTAGGGGGAGGACTCTGAAGCAAGACCTTGAACAGAATGAACTCCACCATCTCATGCATGAGGCTGAGCCTGATGCAACTGAAGGTGGGTACACAAGGCACACCTGACCAGAACACACACGAGCAGGTTCTTCCCACGATAGAAGACAAATGTGAGGAATGTCAGGGGGGTCCGGTCAACTACACACATATGTCCTGGTCCTGTCCAAGACTGGACTGGATACTGGACCATTTTCTTCAAGGCCATGTACGAGGTCGTGGGGGTTATGGTGGAGCCATGCCCGTTAGTGGTGGTCTTCCAAGGTGTCAGAACAATCAGAACCCTCAAGGGGAGGGGGGCAGGCATCCTGGCCTTCACCTTCCGTTTAACCCATCAGCAACTCCTGGATGGAGATCTGCAGCGCCGCCCAAAACCTCGGACTGGCTGGCTGCCCTGGCGGAATTCCTAATGCTAGAAAAGATCAAATTTGCCATCAGGGGGTCGGAGGAAGGGTTGTAGTCCAGGTGGAAGCAGATCCAATCACTGTTTGTCGATGTACCATTTGTCAATGTACTCAGACGATTATTCTTTTTTGTCTACTATACGTCCTGTGTACGTTCCCTTGGCTGCAGAAAAATACTTTTCACTGTACTTCGGTACATGTATCAATAAATCAAATCACTGCCATCTTCAAAGACCTGTTCGTGACCAGCTGCTGGGGAAGTGGGGAGGAACTAGAGAAGGGACCATTACGTTGTTTGGCAACTTGTTGAATAAAAATATATTTTAATAAAAAATCTCCAAGCCTCAGATTTGAGGCCACCACATTAATTGTCGCTGCAGTTTCCATAACCCCAATTTCCGTCCCCAAGTTCACCTTGACCCCAGTACCTTTATATGATCTTCCACTCAAAATCAATCTTTGCCGTGAACATAAATCCAATATGCCAAAAAACATAAACAGCTTACCTTGTTTAGAGTTCCCCATCTACTACAATCTGCAGGCTTTTAAAATAAAAGCTTCGGGCTATCTATTAATACTGAGTTAACATCAGTTTTCCTTATCAATTTAATGTCCTGATTCACGGGTCTCCACCTTTCACCTTCCTCAATTCAAAAAGGAGATGTTGTCCTCAGGCACAACTGAAATTAGGCGTTTATCACTTGTGGTGCTGAGGTCACAGATCTCCTCTGCCTTAAGCATGTCACAGCATAATGTTTTGTAGCAAGACACTTCTGTACTGACTAAAGTGCTTTTACATTCTTTTTTAGATCATAATTTTTACTTCAGCGAACTGCTTCCTATATCTCTGAATTATTTTTGTGCCTTTTAGTTAACAAAATATATATTTATGTCCTGAATATTTTCTTCCATAAGAATATCCTTTCTTTCCTTCTCATTTTTATCTATCAGCTGACAGGACTTTTTCAATTTACGGTCCGCTTAGCATCAGAATCAGAGGCCAGATTCACATCTGTAGAAAGGATCAGGCATTACATAATGGTGAGTTTTGTGACTCTGATCACACCTCAGATCATATTTACACTTTTTCAGTAATTTACAGCTTAAATCTTACTTGTAAAACTTATTTGAAATGGAAATACTGGTTTTAGATGACTACTAGTGTAAATATTTGAATACTTACATGTTCCACGGTGTTAAGTTTCAGAATCAAATATTCTTTATATGTCCTTTAGGGAAGGAAATCTGCCGTCCTTACCTGGTCTGGCCTACATGTGACTCCAGATCCACAACAATATGGTTGGCTCTTAAATGCCCTCAGGGATTGGCAATAAATGCTGGCCCAGCCAGCGACGTCATATCCTGTGAACAAATGTTTTTTTAAAAACTCATCAAATACAGGCTGCTGTAGCTCAGTTCCATATCTGTACTATCAGAACCATGTGGGTCTAAGATGTGGGACAGTGTGCAGGAAAGCCTGGATCAAAGAGCTTTATTAAAATCTTAATCCTGTCATAATGAGGCAATCATTCATTCTTCGTTACTTGATCATGGACACCGTAGGACGTTGCCATCATGCTTTTGTATTTGCAGTTATTGCAGCTGTTTGCCTCTGGTTACTTTTCTTTTAGATTTTCATACTTACTATCTTGAACTATCTTATTGGTCTCCCAAAAAGTGTTTGTTCAGCTGGGACCCATTTCATCACCTTTGAAAACACAGAACAGACTAACCCAATGGAACATGTGGCTGAGATTTATAAAAGTAGTTTTGTTTGATGAAACCAATCATACAATCATAGAAGTTACAGTGCAGAAGGAAGCCATTCAGCCCATTGGGTCTGCACCGGCCCTTGGAAAGAACACCCTATTAAGCCCATACCTTCACCCTATCCCAGCAACCCCACCCAACCTTTTTGGACACTAAGGGCAATTTAGCATGGCCAATCCACTTAACCTGCACATCTTTGGACTGTGGGAGGAAACCGGAGCACCCGGAGCAAACCCATGCAGACGCGGAGATTACGTGCAAACTCCACACTGACAGTGACCTAAGCCAGGAATTGAACCTGAGACCCTGGAGCTGTGAAGCAACAGTGCTAATCACTGCTAGAATTTAGTGATCAAATAAAACAAATAGTGGATGAAAATCTAAGGTGAAGGCTGCCTTTTGGCATAAATGCTGATGTACCATCAATTCGACTCGACACATTTAGGATCCGAACTGTGGCTTTAATCAGCTAGTTGTTAGCCCGTTGGTCGACTACAGAGAATGGCCGACCGCCGCGAACTCTGGGTACTTATACCCCGGGCAGCACGGTGGCCTAGTGGTTAGCACAACCGCCTCACGGCGCTGAGGTCCCAGGTTCGATCCCGGCTCTGGGTCACTGTCCGTGTGGAGTTTGCACATTCTCCCTGTATCTGCGTGGGTTTCGCCCCCACAACCCAAAAATGTGCAGAGTAGGTTGATTGGCCATGCTAAATTGCCCCTTAATTGGAAAAAATAATTGGGTAATCTAAATTTATAAAAAAAAAACTTATACCCCGCCTCGGAGGAATTGGGGTTGGGGGGAGGTGTTGGTGTAGGGGAAGAAGGCCGTACGCCGGCGGGTGCCAGGTCCCGGAGCGAGACGTATCCTGCCGACCGTCGGGATACTCCACGTACGCATATTGCGGGTTGGCGTGAAGTAACTGGACTCGCTCAACCAACTGGTCGGACTTGTGCACCCGCACATGTTTCCGGAGCAAGATGGGCCCGGGGGTGGCCAGCCAGGTCGGGAGAGGGGATCCTGAGGACGACTTCCTGGGGAAAACAGGAAGACGTTCATGAGGTGTTTGATTAGTGGTAGTACAGAGGAGAGACCGGATTGAATGCAGGGCGTCGGGAATGACTTCTTGCCAACGGGGAATAGGGAGATCTCTAGACCGTAGGGCTAGCAGGATGGTCTTCCAGATGGTGCCATTCTCCCACTCGACCTGACCGTTACCCCGGGGGTTATAACTGGTCGTCCTGCTAGAGGCTATGCCCCTGCTGAGCAGGAACTGACGCAGTTCGTCACTCATAAAAGAGGACCCCCGGTCACTGTGGATGTACGCGGGGTAACCGAACAGGGAGAAGATGGATAGGAGGGCCTTTATGACGGTTGTTGTGGTCATGTCGGGACAGGGAATGGCGAAAGGGAATCGAGAGTATTCGTTGATAACACTCAAGAAATAAGGTTGTTGGCGGGGAGGGGACCCTTGAAGTCTATACTGAGACGTTCAAAGGGGCGGGATGCCTTGATCAGATGCGCTCGTTCGGGGCGGTAAAAGTGCGGTTTGCACTCGGCACAGACGTGGCAGTCCCTGGTGACGGTCCTGACTTTCTCGACGGAGTAGGGCAGGTTGCGGGTCTTAATAAAATGGTAGAAACAGGTGACCCCTGGATGGCAGAGGTCCGTGTGGAGGGAGCGGAGGCGGTCAATCTGTGCGCTGGCGCAGGTACCGTGAGAAAGGGCATCGGAAGGCTCGTTGAGCTTCCCAGAACGATACAAGATATCGTAGTTGTACATGGACAACTCGATCCGCCACCGCAAGATCTTGTCGTTCTTGATCTTGCCCCTCTGTGCATTGTCGAACATGAAAACTACTGACTGTTGGTCTGTGAGGAGGGTAAACCTCCTGCCGGCCAGATAGTGCCTCCAGTATCGCACAGCTTCGACTATGGCCTGTGCCTCCCTTTCCACCGAGGAATGGCGGATTTCAGAAGCGTGGAGGGTTCGTGAAAAGAAAGCCACGGGTCTGCCCGCTTGGTTCAGGGTGGCCGCCAGAGCTACGTCAGACGCGTCGCTCTCGACCTGGAATGGGAGGGACTCATCGATAGCGCGCATCGTGGCCTTTGCGATATCCGCTTTGATGCGGCGAAAGGCCTGGCGGGCCTCCATCGACAGGGGAATGGAGGTGGACTGGATGAGGGGGCGGGCTTTGTCGGCGTAGTTGGGGACCCACTGGGCGTAGTATGAGAAGAAGCCCCGGCAACGTTTGAGGGATTTGAGGGAGTTGGGGAGAGGGAGTTCCATCAGGGAGCGCATGCGTTCGGGATCGGGGCCTATCACTCCGTTACGCACTACGTAGCCAAGGATGGCTAGACAGTCAGTGCTAAACACGCAATTATCCTTATTGTAAGTTAAATTAAGGAGTTTTGCAGTTCGGAGGAATTTTTGGAGGTTTATGGCATGGTCCTGCTGGTCGTGGCCGCAGATGGTGACGTTATCGAGATACGGGAAGGTGGCCCGTAAATCGTGATTATCGACCATTCGGTCCATTTCCCGTTGAAAGACCGAGACTCCATTTGTGACACCGAATGGAACCCTGAGGAAGTGGTAGAGGCGCCCATCTGCCTCAAACGCGCTGTACTTTCGGTCACTCACGCGAATGGGGAGCTGGTGGTAGGCGGACGTAAGGTCCACCGTGGAGAAGACTTTGTACTTCGCGATTCTGTTAACCAGGTCGGAAATACGGGGGAGAGGATACGTGTCCAGCTGCGTAAACCTGTTGATGGTCTGACTGTAATCGATGACCATCCGGTTTTTCTCCCCAGTCCGAACTACCAGCACTGCTGGCCTCGATAACTCCTTCCTTAAGGAGCCTCTGGACCTCGGACCCGACGAAGGTCCGGTCCTGTGCACTGTATCTTCTGCTCCGAGTGGCGACAGGTTTACAATCTGGGGTGAGGTTAGCAAACAAGGGAGGTCCACTTTGAGGGACGCGAGGCTGCAGACAGTAAGAGTAGGAATAGGGCCGCTGAATTGAAAGGTCAGGCTCTGCAGGTTGCACCGGAAGTCCAGGCCCAAGAGTGCCGGAGGGCATAGACGGGGAAGAATGAGGAGTTTGAAATTTTTGAAAAGCCTCCCCTGGACTGTGAGGTCCGCTATGCAGCACCCGGTGATTTGGACGGAATGCAAACCTGAGGCCAATTCAATTTTATGTTTAACTGAGTGGATGGGGAGCGCGCAGCGTCTTACCTTGTCGGGGTGGACGGAACTTTCCGTGCTCCCGGAGTCCAGCAGGCACCTTGTTTTGTGTCCGTTGAGCTGCACCGCCGTTGTAGTCTTCGCGAGCGAGAGTGGTTGCGACTGGTCGAGCTTGATGGAAGCCAGTCGTGGTGAGAGTTCCAGATCCTCTTCAGTGGCAGAGTAGTCGCTTGCAGGCCCTTCCGAGTTGGCCCAAGATGGCGGCGCCCAGGACCCGCACGTGGAGTCGGGGTCCCAAGATGGCGGCGCCCAGGACCTGCATGTGGAGCCGGGGCCCCACGATGGCGGCGCCCATGGCCCGCACATCGTGTCTGGGGCCCAAGATGGCGGCGCCCGTGGGAGCCTTGTGGCGGCTGGGGGCAGTGTCAGTGGCGTCCGCGGGCAGTGTCAGTGGCGTCCGCGAGCCGGTCGGGGCAGCCGGGGGCGCGGGTCGGGAGGACCGTGGGGCAGTTGCGGAAGGCGGGCCGGAGAGGTTGGTGCGTGGCGTGGGGCCCGGGGGGGCGATCCGCGGTCGCTGCGCGGGACAGCAGTGACTGACTTGGTCTGGCAGACCACCGCGTAGTGGCCCTTCTTCCCGCAGCTCTTACACAGAGCGGAGCGGGCCGGGCAGCGCGGGCGGGGGGTGCTTTGAGAGGCCACAGAAATAGCAACGGGGCCCCGCTAGTTTATCGGAGCGACCCGCGGCGCAGGCTTGGGGGGGGGGTCGGGGTCCACGGAGGACAGGGGTGGCGCGTGCCATGAAGTCCAGGGGGTTGCTGCGCGGCCGGGGGCGTATGCGTGGGCGTTCAGGTCAGCAACCTCCAGGGAGGTTGCAAGAGTCCGTGCCTCAGCTAGGCTGAGGGTGTTCTTCTCTAGCAATCGTTGGCGGATAGAAGGGGACTGCATGCCAGCAACGTAAGCGTCTCTGATTAGAAGTTCCATGTGCTCCGTCGCCCAAACTTGGAGACATGTGCACGTTCTCCCTAGAGCTGTGAAGGCCTGGTAAAACTCGTCGAGGGACTCACCAGGGAACTGATGTCTGGTTGTCAGGAGATGCCGTGCGTATACTTCGTTGACCGGCCGGAGAAAGTGTCCTTTGAGAATCTCCATGGCCGCATCAAAATCGCCTTCGTCTTTGATCATTGCGTAGACCGATGTGCCCACGCATGAGTGGAGGATGTGGAGTTCCTGCTCCTTGGTGGGCTTGCCGGCTACAGTCGTCAGGTAGCTATTAAAACACGCCTGCCAGTGTTTAAAAATTGCAGGCGCATTTGCAGCATGCGGGCTGGTGCGGAGGCAGTCAGGCTTGATGCGAAGCTCCATTCCCAAATTCTAGCTGATTAAATTGATGTACTATCAATTCGACTCAAGACACATTTAGGATCCGAACTGTGGCTTTAATCAGCTAGTTGTTAGCCCGGTGGTTGACTACAGAGAATGGCTGACCGCCGGGAACTCTGGGTACTTATACCCCGCCTCGGAGGCGGGTCCTACTTGCCTCTCGACCAATTGGAGAGCAGTCACATGACTAGTCCCAACCAATCGGCCGAGAGGCACATGACCAGCCAGAGCCAATGGGAAGCCAGTGCTCTGCACCAATGGCAGTGCTCATATCCATACCACCACAAATGCCAGGATATCCTACCACACACTCAAATGCTAGTGCTGTCAAACGTTTGTGGAATAAGGTTTGTCATTGTATGTCAATGGGGTCTCCTATGTCAATCATTGCAGCACATCTACATCCACAGACCACAAATTGAGGTGTGACTTGTAATCTGGGCTGTTAAGGAGTGGAGTGAAGGAGGTGCCCTGGGATGTCCCAGGAAAGCACTGTTGGACCTCTTTGTAACAGGTTCAAATATTAAGAGAAAGCTCAGATGTCTAAGCTACATTGTATACCTGGACAACCTGCTGGACACCACAAAAACTATTTGAGATTCTGGCAAACCTGGACTCAGCAGACATACTGCCGCTCAGGATTTGCCAAGTCCTTGTGAGTTCAGGGACATGGGACCAGTAGGTGACTCAAGGAGGCTTTACCATTTACGAAGTATGCTAAATTCCCCAAGCCTAGGCTAAATCCCAGGACATCAGATCCTATTCTTACATCTATACCTCTCTATCCTCTACTGGCCTAATTACAACCGTATGCTGGAAGGACCACTGATTTTCAGCCTTGATCGAATACTAGTCGTATCCTTTAATCATTCATTTCAATGTTGCTTGTCTCTTGGACTGTTTGTCTGTTAATAGTATATTACAGTTAGAAGTCATAGAAACCCTACAGTGCAGAAGGAGGCCATTCAGCCTATCGACCCTCCGAAGGAGCACCCCAACTAAGCCCCACACTATCCCCATAACCACAACTAACCTTTTTGGACATTGGCAATTTAACATGGCCAATCAACCTAACCTGCGCATCTTATGTGGGAGGACTGTGGGAGGAAACTGGAGGATCCGAAGGAAACCCGCGCAGTTATCAAATCATAACCACTGTTCCTATGTATTTTACCTCATGAACTAATATTAGGGTTTCCTTTCACACAGAATAATCTATGCTGCCCACTCAGAAGCCTGTAAGAAGTGATTTGTTAATTGACTAACTCAACATGGAATTACTTTCTACCGAAGTATGACACAATCTTGATAGAGAATTTATATTATATGATTGTGCAGCCCCTCCTTGCCTTAAACAAAAACAGAAAATTCTAGAAATACTTGGCAGGTCAGGCAGCATCTGTGGAGGTCAAATAGAGTTCTGTTTCTTGTTGATGACCATGTCTTGCCTTGTTTTCTGTTTTGTACCCATGCGCAGCTGACCAGAGGCACCTCCTCATTCATGATATCACGGGAAAGAAACTACGTTTTAATAAAGACAGTATTCAACTTAAGACAGTTATCCCACCATCTTTTGTGAACAAAGGTCTTTATCGTTTCACTGCCATATTACTGTTACAATTTAATATTATCTTTTATATTCTGTATCACATTCAGAATTTGGAATCAGAAGCACCATCACATATTCCAGAGACAGCACCTCCCCCCGATTGGCCTCAAGAAGGACAAATTGAGTTTGATGAAGTGGAAATGTGTTACCGTGATAACTTACCACTTGTGCTTAAGAAAGTTACATTTACCATCAAACCAAGGGAAAAGATTGGAATTGTAGGAAGAACAGGATCAGGTATATATGTTCTGTTTTCTAGTAGTTATGAATTACTTTGAAGAATATTGAAATTATGTGAAGAGGTTGCTAGGTACTTTCAAAAGCTGTTATTTATATGAAATAATATCAAGGTTGTATATCTGATTAAATTATCAAAAATTAAATATTTTAATGTGGCCAAGTCGATAATCTGTTTCAAACATGAAAGCAGAGGTTTTGAGTCCTGAAAAAATATTTTGATAATGGATGTTAGGCGCAGAGAGCCCATTCTTACCATTTTAAATTGGAATTTCACCCAATTATTAATCTCCAGAGTAGGAAGTCACACATAACTACGTGTTTTCGTTTCTATCTTTGCCAATGATACTCTATATATGTATTTCATATTCCTGTATAATTGCAATTTAAAATTTACCGCTCCACTGATAATGCACTGTGATGGATCAATCATGTTGCTTGTCTCATGACAACCCATTACATCATTTAATATGCAGTCCACACTTGTTAATTCAAACTTCGTGTTTAAAAACCTGAGTCATTTAATTATTTGAATGGAGCAATGTAAATAACATAACAATGTATACATTTAGTGTGCAAAGTTTAAATTTGTCCTTCTCACCAAGGTTGAACTTGTCTTTCCCTTTGAATTTATCAATTTTAAATTAAGAGGAGCTGCAAGCAACATCAGTCTGACAGTTAACCAAGGATCAGGATATTGAAGCTTTAATTACTGGGTTCAAATAAAGGACCATTTACTTCTTCAGATTTGCACAACATGCAGTTAATAATTCTGATTTCAGATTTAAGTGTTAAGTACAAGGTTAAATTGCAGATATTTTAAGTTCCTGCTATCACTGCTGTATGTAAGCATGTTTAGGGTGAAATATTCATGTACTGTCTTTCTCCACCATCATCATTCTTTGCTCTTACATTCCTGACACTTGTCATTAGGAATTGGTATAGAAGAGGGACAATTCTGTGGTATGTATGACACCACTGAGAATTTTATTGCTGTGATGCCAATTAAAAGTTTTAAGAAACTTTCTCATTAGTTTAAGAAGTACCTTTAACAACTGAAGCATTTGGGAAAATAGCTCTACCGCTTCGGAACACAACTCCCAACCAGGTCATCATGTTGGGGACCAGTCTGTTGTTGAAACAAGAATGAAAGTTTTGTATTTTTTTCTATTGCATTTCTATATGGAACACCATCCAATGGAAGAATAATTCCAACATGTGGGAAGAGAGGGGGAAATTGATGTCCTCAAACCTTCTGCTTCAACTATTACATCATTCCACGTTTAACCAGAGTGGATTATGTGACGGTTGAATTACTTTATGAATGGAAAGCAACTTGAGGGAAGAAGGTGAATACTTAGTACCAATTTAATTTGTGTATCATGTTTTATACACAGGGAAATCATCCTTGGGAGTGACGCTGTTCCGACTGGTAGAAATTTGCAATGGTTCTATTACGATAGATGGTGTGAAGATTTGTGACATTGGATTAGATGACCTGCGAAAGAAGCTATCCATTATTCCACAGGAACCTGTGCTCTTTGTTGGGACAGTCAGGTATGCATCGAATTTAACTAAGGACACTACAAATCTTGGCACAAGACACAAATGTAAATCATTCCATATGTAAGAAAAATCTTCACATGTCTGAAGTCTAGACCTTAGGAGTAGCATCACAACTATATTAACCATGAATACATATGGAGATTTTTATGTTCTGTGTTTATTTTCAGGTCAAACCTTGACCCCTACAATCAGTACACTGATGCTCAAATTTGGGCTGCATTAGGAAGAGCTCACATGAAAGAAAGTGTAAGTAATAGTTAAATATGAATGACCATTAATTTTGTTTGCATTACATGTATCTGTGCCATTGTATCACTTCTGATAGTGTAACTCATAAGCATGCGTTATTAGAAAACTGCTTTCTCACATCACAAACACAATACAACATATTCAACTACTACAACAAAAATAGGAAACAAATCTATTTTCTTTTTTTATATATATATATATCAGTGATTTGGCATCCACATCCTTCTATGTTTTCACCACTGACTGAGTGAAAAAAATCCTTCCTCATCTGAACCCTAAATGCTCAACCTGTATCCTAAGGCTGTAACCCCTTGGGCGGGATTCTCGCCGCCACCCCCCCCCCCTCCACCGCCGGGTCGGAGAATCGCTGGGGGGGGGGAAAGCGTGAATCCTGCCCCCCTCCAGCTGCTAAATTCTCCGGCGCCGGGGATTTGACGGGGGCGGGAATCGCGCCACGCCAGTCGGCGGCCGCTGGCAGCATCTCCCCCCCCCCCCCAGCGATTCTTCGGCCTGCGATGTGCCGAGTGGCCGCCCGTTTTCGGCAGGTCCCGCCGGCGTAAATTACAACAGGTACTTGCCGACGGGACCTGGCTCTGAGGGCAGCCTCCGGATCCTTGGGGGGGGGGGGGCGAGGGGGGGATCTGGCCCCGGGAAGTGTCCCCACGGTGGCCTGGCTGATCTACCGATCCGAGCCTACCGATCCGCGGGCGGGCCTGTGCCATGGGGGCACTCTATTCCTCCGCTCCGGCTGGTGTAATGTTCCGCGATGTCCAGCGCGGAGATGAACCCCCCCTGCGCATGCGCTGGGATGACGCCAGCACACACTGGCGCTCCCGCACATGCGAAAACTCGCGCTGGCCGGCAGAGGCCCTTCAGCGCCGGTTGGTGTGGCGCCAAGCCACTTCCGCGCCGGCCGGCGCAGCGCAAACCACTCCGGCGCAGGACTAGCCCCTGAAGGTGCAGATGATTCCGGAGGTGGCCCAACACTGGGGTGGTTCACGCCACTCCTTCGCGCCGAGCTGCCTGCCCCGCCAGTTCGTGGAGAATCCCGCCCCTTGTTCCAGGCCAACCCAACCAGGGGAACATCATCTCTGCATTCAGTCTGTCCAGTCATGTCAGAATTTTATACGCTTCAATTACACACCTTCTCATTCTTCTAAACTCAAGTGAATGCAGGCCCAGTCAACCCAGGGCCAGATTATCCGATCCCCTGACTACATGTTTCTCGGTTGCGTGTCGTTCATTGGCGGCAGGATTCTCTACTTCCACTGCTTGTCAGTGGGATTTCCCATTGAAGCAAACCCACGATGCCGGGAAACCCATGGACACCAGCAGAAACAGAGAATCCCAACGGCCAGAGAATTCTGGCCCCAATCTCTACTCATGACAATCCCATCATCCTCGGATCAGTGTGGTGAACCTTTACTTTACACTCACTTTACGGCAAGTATATCCTTTCTTAGGTCAGGAGACAGAAACTGCACACAATACTCCAAGCGTGGGGCGGCATTCTCCGAGCCTCTGCGCCGAAATTGCCGAGATTGCGTCCGACGCCACTCCTGCGATTCTCCGGTCCCTGGATAATCGCCGGCAATCGGGCACGGGTGGTCGACGCGGCACCGGTCGGGGGCAATTCTCCAAGTGCAGCTGGCCGAGTTCCCGCCGGCGTGGTTCTCTCATGGTTCCACCCGGCGGACATTTGGCGTGGCAGCTTCGGACTCAGTCCGCGGCCTCCCTGGTGGGGGGCAAGAGGATCGTTCACCTGGGGGTGGGGGGGCCTCTAGGACGGCCAGGCTATTGAACTGGAGCCACTGATCCGTGGGCGGGTGCGATCTTGGGGGGGGCGGGGCCTATCTTCTTGGTGCGGGTCCACGATGTGGGTCGGCCATGTCGCGCGGGCGGCATGCATGGTCTCCCGGCCGGAAGTGCAGAGCCCTGTATCGGCAGCTGGAACTGCGAGGAGCACTCCAGGGCCCTGCTAGCCCCCTGCAAATCGCAGAATCACCCTGGACTTACTCCGTAGTCTCACCAAGACCCTGTACAGCTGCTGTCCTTTCTCCTGTGCTCAAATCATCTTGCAATGAAGGCCAACATACCATTTGCCAAACATCAAGTCCCAATCCCCAGACTGTGGGATTCCCTCTGGGAAGTCACTTTCACTTTTATTAACCTGTTCCTTCAGTCAGAATCCGTCTCAGGCCTGTCTAATTCTTATTTGTTTCCAACTCCACAATAATGTCCCCTAGCTTTAGTGAGAAAAAACAGATTTTAAAGAGGGTTCTTTAAACACCTGGCCCTGCCTGCATCTGTTGCTGGACTGAACTTCCTTGCAGTTCAACCTGACTGTCGAGAGAGAAACATCTTTACTTTGAACCTTTAGACAGAGTCCATCACGCAAGAGAGAGATCAGGGCCGTGGCCCTCCAAAGGACCTCCTGCAGAGATTTCCTGGGGCTAAAATAATTGCCAAGAATCCATAATAATCTTTTGTGCTGATTGTAACTCCAAGCAGTGGTGATTTACCCTGCTTCCCCCACATTTGCAATTTAATAACATTTTGCCAGGCCGACTTGGGACCGCACTTGATCAAAAGCCGCCTTGATGTTAAGGCGCCTTACCTCTTGAATTCCACTTTTTCCATATTTGACCACTGATGTGTTGGGTGCCCTGGATCCGTGGAGACTGCATTTCCCTCAGCAGTAACACATACAGGCTACCAACACTTGAAATAGTACAACATTATTTTATTAAGCTAGAAAGTGTGCTCTAACTGGTGATTGGCTGCGGTGTTGTGTGTGTTGATTGGTCTTGCTGTGTGTCCATCAGTGTGTGTGTCTGCACCATGATATACTGGTGTATATTATGACAACCACGGCTGTAGTGAGTTTGGAGGACGAATGGTCCTGGCGGAATTCAAACAGCATCAGTGAGCAGATTATTCCTTAGTGTCACTTGACAGCACTGTCAATGACTCCTTCCATCACTTTGCTAATGAGTGAGAGTAGACAGGTGGGGTGGTATGGGCAGATTTGGTGTGTCCTGTTTTGTTGGTTATATCTGGGCACTTTCCACATTGTCAGGTGGATGCCTGCTTGTAGCTTTCCTGGAAAAGCTTGGCTAGATGTCCGGCTTGTTCCAGAGCACTATTACCGCTGCCAGTACTGCTACCAGGATTTTGTCGGAGCCCATAACTTTACTACACCCAGTGCCTTCAGCTGCTTCTTGATATCACATGAAGTGAATCAAATTGGCCAAAGAGGGAATCTGACCCCTCAGGAAGAGGCCCAAATGGATCATCCACTCAGCACCTCTAGCCAGAGATGGGTACAAATACTTCAGCCCATGGCAGAATGGGCATGTTTGTGGAGCCTCCTCTACCAGTTAATTGCTTCACTATCCACCATTCATGACTAATGTAAGACTGAAAAACATTGATCTGAGCCATTGGTTCTGGGATTGTTTATCTTTACCTGTCCCATTGTTTGGCACACATATTTGTCTTGTCTTCAAGCCATAGAGTTCTACAGCACAGGAAGGCCTTTAGCCCATTGTGTCTGCACCTATTATCAAGCACCTATCTAATCTAATCCCATTTTCCAGTACTTGGTCCATAGTTGTATGATGTGGCATTTCAAGTGCTCAACTAAATGCTTCTTAAATCTTGTGAGGGTTCCCACCTCTACCGTCCTTTCCGGCAGTGAGTTCCAGATTCCCACGACTCTCTCAGTTAATACGTTTTTCCTCAAATCCCCTCTAAATCCTTAAGTTTGTGCCCCTGGTTATTGACTCCTCTACTAAGGGGAAAGGTTTCTTCCTATCTACTCTATCTATAGCCCTCATAATTTTGTACACCTCAATCAGCAGCCCCCCCCCCCCCCCCCCCCCCCCCCCCCTCAGCCTTCTATATTGTAACCAACAATATAGTCTAACCAACGTCTCTTCATAGCTGAAACGCTCCAGCCTAAAAACATCCTGGTGAATCTTCTCAGCACGCTTTCTAGTGTGATCACATCCTTGTGTTGTAGCTTCATCAGTTTGGCATCTCATTTTTAGGTATGCTCATCCTATCATGCTCTCCTGCACTCTTCATTGATCCCCTGGCTTAATGGTAATGGCAGAGTGAGGCCATGAGGTTACAGATTGTGGTGAGATACAATTCTGCTGTTGCTGATGGACCACAGTGCCTCATGGATGCTCGACTTTGAACTGCCAGAGCTGTTTGGAATCTATCTGATATAGATTGGTAGTGGTGCTGCAAGGCCTGATGAACGATGTCCTCAATGTGATGAAAATGGAACTTCATCCACAAAGACTGTGCAGTGGTCTCTCCTTCCAAAACTGTCATTGTCAGATGCATCTGTGACATGTGGATCTGTGAGGACAAGGTTAATTGGTGAGGACAAGGTCAGGTAGGTTTTTTTCTCTTTTGCTGGTTCACAATCTACTGTAGGCCAGCTCAGGACTCGAGCTAACTCGACGCATGCATCGCGGCCGTGGCGATGTCGGCCTTGATACGGTTGAAGGCCTGATGAGCCTCGGCCGTCAGTAGGAAAGCGGTGGATTGAATGAGTGGGCGGGCCTTGTCCGCATAGTTTGGGACCCACTGGGCGTAATACGAAAAGAACCATTGGCATCGTTTGAGGGCCTTGAGCAGTGGGGGAGGGGGAGTTCCATGAGGGGGCGCATGCGATCGGGGCGGGCCCCAGAACTCGGTTCTGAACCACATAGCCGAGGATGGCTAATCGGTTCGTGCTGAACACACACTTCTCCCTGTTGTAAGTTAGGTTGAGGAGTGTGGCGGTGTGGAGAAATTTGGAAAAGTTAGCGTCGTGGTCCTGCTGGTCGTGGCCGCAGATGGTGACGTTGTCCAGGTACGGGAAAATGGCCCACAGTCCGTACCGGTCAACCATTCGGTCCATCTCCCATTGGAAGACCGAGACCCTGTTGGTGACGCCGAAGGGAACCCGAAGGAAATGGTAAAGGCAGCCATCCACTTCGAACGCGGTGTATGGGCAGTCCGCCTTACGGATGGGGAGCTGGTGGTAGGCAGATTTCAGGTCCACTGTCGAGAAGACCAGGTACTGTGCAATCTGATTGACCATATCAGATATGCGTGGAAGGAGGTACGCGTCGAGCTGCGTGTACCGGTTGATGGTCTGACTGTAGTCACTGACCATCCTGTTTTTCTCCCCGGTTTTCACTACCACGTGGGCTCTCCAGGGTCTGTTGCTGGCCTCGATAATACCTTCCCGCAGCAGCTGCTGGACCTCAGACCTGATGAAGGTCCTGTCCTGGGCACTGTACTGTCTGCTCCTGGTGCCGACCGGTTTGCAATCCGGGGTTAGGTTTGCAAAAAGGGAAGGCGGGTCGACCTTAAGGGTCGCGAGGCCGCAGACAGTAAGGGGTGCTAAGGGCCCCCCAAATTTCAAGGTTAGGTTCTGGAGGTTGCACTGGAAATCCAGGCCGAGTAGCAAGGCAGCGCAGAGGTTGGGGAGGACATAGAGCTGGTAGCCGCTGAACTCTACGCCCTGGATGGTGAGGGTGGCGATGCAGTACCCCCGGATCGCCACAGAGTGGGATCCGGAGGCCAGGGATATTCTTTGGTTAGCGGGTTATATCACGAGGGAGCAGCGCTTTACCGCAATCGGGGTGGATGAAGCTCTCCGTGCTCCTGGAGTCCAGAAGGCAGGATATCTCTTGCCCGTTGACCTTCACCTTTGTCGACGCGGTCGCCAGGTTGTGCGGTCGAGACTGGCCGATCGTGACTGAGGCGAGATGCGGCTGGTCGGCGGCGGTTGCAGGCGATGAGTGGCCCGATGAGGTGCCCAACGGGCAGGGGTCCTGAGGCGGGTAAGAAGGCAGATCCCACGGGCCGCACATGTCCTGGGGCAGGCACGATGGAGGCGCCCATTGGTTCTGAGGCAAGCAGGATGGCGGCGCCCATTGGTTCTGAGGCAAGCAAGATAGCGGCGCCCACGGGCCGCATATGTCGTGGGTGGAGCAAGATGGCGGCGCCCATGGGCCGCACGTGGTCTGAGGAGAGGAAGATGGCGGTGCCCACTGGCCGCACGTTGGGGGGTGCTGGGACAATAGTGGCGATTGAGCGGGCCTGGCACACTGCAGTGAAATGTCCCTTCTTGCCACAGGCCTTGCAGAGTGTGCTCCGTGCCGGGCAGTGCTGCTGGGGGTGTTTTGTCTGTCCGCAGAAGCAGCACTTGGGTCCCCCGGGGTTGGTTGGCCTGCAGGTGTGGGGTTGGCTGGGGACGGTCGGTTATGGGGTCCACGATGGGGTGGCCGCTGGCGGGGTCCACGATGCACAGGGGGGTTGGGCCGTGCGGTCGGGAGCATAAGCCTGCGTGAGGCGACCGTGAGTGAGAGTGCTAGTTTCTTGGTCACCACGAGGTCAAGGTGGCCCCTTCTAAGAGGCCCTGGCAGATGTAGTTAGACCCTATACCCTTAACGAACGCCTCTCTCATTAGCAGGTTCGAATGTTCAGCGGCCGAAACGGCCTGGCAATCACAGTCTCTCACCAAGGTGAGATTTCATGCCTGAAATCTTCCACAGACTCACCAGGAAGTTGGTGCCGCGTGGACAGAATGTGCCTGGCGTAGATCTTGTTGGTCTGCTGAGCGTAATTCTCCTTCAGTAGCACCATGGCCTCTGCGTCGGTAGGCTCGTCCTGGACGAGGGTAAAGACGTTGGAGCTCAGCCCAGTACAGAATCTGGAGCTTCTGTGCTTCTGAGATTGGGTCTGGCGCAGACCTGATGTATGCTTCAAAGCAAGCTCGCCAATGTGCAAAGTCCTTTTTGGCGTTGTCTGCTTGAGGATGCAGCTGCAGGCGATCCGGCTTGATGCGGAGGTCCATCTCTGAAAAATCTGTGTGTAATAAATTGATGCACTATCAATTACGACGAGACGAGAGTAGAGAGTAATCGAGGCTTTATTGCACAGAGATGTGTGGCCTCCTACAGCAGCTGGCGAAATGGCTGCTGTTCGGAGAGCACACATATTTATACTCCACCTACTGGGCGGAGCCAGCAGGCAGGGATCTACCCCCATACCTGTAGTACAGGGGCCTTACCGTAATACCAATATGTACAATATAATACAACAGTGGTGACTACCACAAGTGCCAGTAGGGATTTTAATTCAAGTCATGGGGATTTTGAAACATTAGTCTTCAGCATAGCTTGAATTTCCTTATTCAACAGTTTAATTATTTAATTCAAGTCTATTAAAACACGAATTACAGAAAGCTTTACTTACTTCTGACTGGGGTATGATGTATAAAGGGACAACTGCTTTCCTTGATTTATACCAATAACCATGACCTGGGTGTACGGCACAGTTTCAAAGCATCGTGAACTGTGAGGGGTCAGTGATAAACTTCAAGAGACTTCCAGGCTGGTGGAATGGGCAGACACATAGCAGATGAATTATAATGCAGGGGGAGAGGGAGGGAGAAAATTGGGGAGGGGAGGGGGAGAATGCGTGGAGCAGTCTCTGGGAGGGTACATTTAAATACAGGGCATGAATCCTGCAGTCAGGAGCTAGTGCTAAGGAACAAGTTCAAAATACATGCTGCAATTCTGAATACTTTTAGAAAACCGAAAATGCAGTACAGTAGCACAGTGGGTAGCACTGTTGCTTCACAGCTCCAAGGTCCCAGGTTCAATTCCCAGCTTGGGTCATTGTCTTTGTGGAGTCTGCACGTTCTCCCCATGTCTGCGTGGGTTTCCTCCCACAAGTCCTGAAAGACGTGCTTGTTAGGTAATTTGAACATTCTGAATTCTCCCTCCGTGTACCCGAACAGGCGGCGGAATGTGGCGACTAGGGGCTTTACACTGTAACTTCATTGCAGTGTTAATGTAAGCCTACTTGTGACAATAAAAATTATTATTATTAAATACTCAGCGGGTTTGAAAGCATCTGTAAGAGAGAAACATAATGCCATTAAGTCCATGACCTTTGCCAAGCACAGTACTGGAAAATGCTTAGGAGATACAACAGGTAACACCATATCAGTGCAGGGCCAAGTTAAGCCTTTACAAATGTGCTTAATGAAAACATCTCAGTATTAAACTGATCAAAGGCTGTTCCAGGAATGGACTTGGGTGCCTGAATTGATCTCCAGAACTAAGCTAAGCAAAATACTGCAGATGTTGGAACCTGAATCAAGAACAGAGAATTCTGGAATAGCTCAGAAGGTCTGGCAGCATCTGTAGGGAGTGAGAAGAGAGTTAACATTTCAAGGCTGTTTGACGCCATCAGAACTAAAGAGAGGGAGAATTGTGTTAGATATTTAACTGTAGCTGTGTGAGATTGCCATGAGATGTGACAACCTTAAGAACAAGAGACAGATGGCCTGGTGTGGAGCGAAGGTGTGTTTTTGTGGGGGTTGGGGTGGTGGCAGAGGGAGGATGAGGGTTATTGCAACGAGACAATAAATGATTGGGAGTTTTTTTCAAAAAGGAGTTTAAAATAGAGGAGAAAAATTACAGTCTTAAGTTTAGTTTCTGATCTCCAGAACTGCCTGATCTTCACCATATAGTCACTCAGTCACGTAACACTCACTCAGTGATCAGTTAAATACGGTATATGAAACTCAAATATTACTTTAAATGCAAAAAGAGCCATTGTAATGAAAGAGGCTCCCCACTCACCCATACACAGTGAGTGCAGTTTACCCACCTTAATACTGGACTCAAAAACAAAGTGGTAAATCCTTGTTGTTACAAAGCCTTACCCGAATAGATTTTTCCTATTGATCACTCATTGCATTGATGGTGGTGTTAGAAGGGCGAGTGAAACAATTCCATTCAACTGTTATTATTCTTTCTGCCATAGAACAGTTCAGTTCTTTTTTTAAATAAAAAAACAAACTGCTTCCAATTTAAGTTGCCTGGGAACTTCCTGAATTTGAAAAGTTGGGAGTGAGGTTCATTTTCTTTGGCCTGCGCAACTGTGAAGCTTCACAAATCAGGAAACTCGCAAAAGCATTTTCTGGCCAATCCCAGAGCACATGTAACTTTTGGACCAGAGTTTAAAATTGGTGGGGAAAAGAGTACGCAAAAAATATAAGGACACTAGTTTAAGCATTAGATTAAGCAGCTGCAGTCTCTTCCTGTCACCTGAAATTAAGGACACGTGAAAACTCTTTTATTCGTGGTACTGTCGTCTAGTTTTTTTGGTAGTTAGCATTTCCCTAAATGCTTTAAAAACATAAATTGCATTATGATCCCTGTTTGCTGACACTGGTACTCTTGATACTTATTTTCAGTCATACAGTCTAATTGTTCTAAATTTATTCCCATTTGAACATTGCTCAATTAACACGTTGCTGCTACACAAAAATGTTGAGACATCAGAACCAGTGCAAAGGGATTTCTCAAAGGATGATACACCATGAAAGAAGACATGGCAGTGTGGATGCAGGAATTGTTTCCAACTCTGATATAATGATTGATTTAATATTAATAAAACTTTGTATTAATAATGGCAATGACGTCAGACTATGTGTTTGTGTGTCCATTGTTACAATTTTTATTCATGTGGTTTATCTGTTTTGGGACCCACCCTTTGTAACTTTTCTTTTTCGAGCACTGCCCAATTGCGAATTGAAATTTTGGAAACTGGATGGCACTGGCAATTTTTGCAGATGCTGACTCTTTGGTTTTGTTGTCTGAGCAAATTCAAAATAATGACTCAGTGGCTCACCAATAAAAATAGTTTGAAAAATAATTAACAACTGGGGATTGCTCATCTGTAGTTTAAAATGTCTTTAAACGGATGAACTGATTCTAAAAGTCTTCCACTTCAAGTCTTTATTGTGCACTCTTCCAGAATAAAAGAAACAATTCCATCTTCAAAGAAAGTTTTGCCAATACTTCTAAGAAAATTACAGAAAACATTCAGTTGATCTGTTATTTTAGAATCAATGTAAAGTTGACATTTATGGAACCAAATAATGATTTCTATTCGCCCTCCACCCTAACCCCCCTCCAACCTCCTCCCCACTTTCTAATATCCCCTCCCACCCACCCTTCCCCACCCACCCACAAGCCCCCAACCTTCCCAACAACGGCACTGCAACGAGTGAAAATGACCTCTTAAGATCTGATTTTTTTTTTAAAGCCAATCTGTCAGCTTCTAAGCTCTGGCTGCTCAGCAGGGATGAGGAGAATGTGGTTTTAAAAGCAGAGCTCATCCCACTCCCAGTTCCCAAACCCCAGTGTTCGGAATCAGAAGGCAGATTGGTGAGGATGACAGCCTCCTCACCCGGGTTCTGGTGGGAGGCGTCAGACTGGCACTCTGGTACAATCCATCAGCACTACGTCACTGCATTGAAGTCACCCACCCAGAGTTTATTATGTGCCCTTTCTATCCTCAGTGCTTTGTGCTATCCATTACAGCTCCCTTTTTGTTAAGTTGTTTGCCCTCAAGAAAAGGTCAGAACTGCAGTTGCCACCTGCTTAGTCTTTCAGGATGAGGCATGTTTGCACATTCTCGTGTCTACATGCATCTCACACCCACAACCCAAAGATTTGGAGGGTAGGTGGATTGGCCATGCTAAATTGCCCCTTAATTGGAATTTCTTTTTAAAAATGGCAACTAGGGATAGGCAATAAATGCTGGCCTAACAGCAATGCTCACATCCCATAAATGAATTTTAAAAAATGGAAGCATGGTCCATTCTTCAGAGTTAACACCTTTAAATTGATTAAAACAAAATGAATGTTTATGCTAAGAAATAAAATAGGTTTATATTTTTTGGAAGAAAGTCTGGAATTGTTGAATTGACTTTACCAATACATCATATCTTGAATGCATGGATTTACAGATAGAACAACTGAATGAGAAGCTTGACTTTGAAGTCATGGAAAATGGAGAGAATTTTTCTGTGGGAGAGAGGCAGCTATTGTGTGTTGCTCGGGCCCTGCTTCAACACAGCAAGGTAATAATTTCAAATGTAACCTTCATCGGCTTTCACAGCTCAAATAAATTATTGACCAAATTGAAGGATGGCCAATCATTTAGTACAAAGAGAACAAATAATAGTACAGGAACAGGCCCTTTGCCCCTCCAAGCCAATGCTGACCATTATGCCCTAGCTATAAAAAAAAACCTTCTGCCCTTACTCGGCCCGTATCCCCCTATTTCCTCCCTATTCATGTACCCATTCAGATGCCTCTAAAATGTTGCTAATGTGCCTGATTCCACCACATCCTCTGACAGGGCGTTCCAAGCACCCACCACTCTCTGCATGAAAAACCTATCCCTGCACATCTTCTTTAAACTTTCCCCTCTGACCTTGAACCTGTGCCCCCTTGTAATTGACACTTCCTGCCTTGGAAAAAGCCTCTGAATATCCACCCTGTCTATGCCTCTCATACTTTTGTAGACCTCTATCGGGTCTCCCCTCAGCCTCCGTCTTTCCAGTGAAAACAATCTTAGTTAATTCAATCTCTCCTTATAGTCAACACCCTCGAGAGCAGGCAACATCCTGGTGAACCTTCTTTATACTCTCTCCAAAGCTGAAGTGTGCTTAAAATCCAGAGATTTTGTTGAGATATTTCAGGTGCTAAAGTACAAAGTGATTCTGGTACAAAGTGATTCTGTATCAAGAATTTAATTAAGTATCTTTCTTCATTCTTATGTTTTTGGAGAAGTAGAGTCTTGAAACTAACCCTGTAGGGTTTAAATAATGAGATGTGCTAAACATAAGATTCGGTGTAATAGAATTATGAAATAAGTTATAGGAATTTCATTATAGTAGACAGTATGGACTGGATTTCATGTTCTCTTCTCCATCTGATTGGTCATGTAGATCCCGAAAGCAGGACTTCCTACCAAAAAGGGGTGGAACTTGTGCCTTAAATCAATTAACATTGTTTTGAGCATTACATTGCTATGGTCAGCAGTTTGGATTGTAGGTGGGCTCTCCTTAACTTTTTACTTACTCTCCCATCAACCTGCCACCCTAACTTCTCAGTCAACCACTGCCATACTAACTACTCGGTCACCCATCTGCTACCCTAGCCCCTCGTCCACTTACTGTACTCAGTTACCTTCTGTCCGTAGCTTCTCAAAGTGACGTTAGAACCTTTAAACTTAAACTCCATAAAAAAGTGGGCATGGCTTGGCAGGTGGTGGAATTTCAACTCAATCAAATATCTGGAATTAAAAATCTAATGATGACCGTCAAACCATTGTCGATTGTCGTAAAACCCCATCTGGTTCACTAATGTCCTTTGGGGCGGCATGGTGGCACAGTGGTTAGCACTGCTGCCTCACAGCTCCTGGATCCTGGGTTCAATTCCAGCCTTGGGTGACTGTGGAGTTTTCACTTTCTCCCCGTGTCTGCATGCATTTCCTCCGGGTGCTCCGGTTTCCTCCCACACTTCAAAGATGTGCAGGTTAGGTGGATTGGCCATCATAAATTGCCTCTTAGTGTAAAAAAGGTTATATGGGATTACAGGGATAGGATGGAGGTGTGGGCTTAAGTAGGGTGCTCTTTCCAAGGGCTGGTTCAGACTCGATGGGCTGAATGGCCTTTCTGGACTGTAAATTCTATGAAATCTGCCATCCTTACCTGATCTGGTCTACATGTGACTCCAAACCCACACCAATGTGGTTGACTCTTAAATGCCCTCTGAAATGGCCTAGCAAGCCACTCAGTTGTATTCAATCGTGACAAAAACATAAAAAAGAAGTGAAATTGGGCGGACTACTCAGCATCAAACCAGGCACCAGAAACAACAACGGCAATTCCAGCCCTGTCGACCCTGCAAAGTCCTCCTTACTAACATCTGGGGGCTTGTGCCAAAGTTGGGAGAGCTTACCCAGACTAGTTAAGCAACGACCTGACACAACCATACTCACAGAATCATACCTTACAGATAATATCTCAGACACCACTACCACCATTCCTGGGTATGTCCTGTCTCACTGGCAGGACAGACCCAGCAGAGGTGGCAGCTCAGTGGTATACAGTGGGGAGGGAGTTGCCCTGGGAGTCCTCAGCATCGACTCTGGATCCCATGAAGTCTCATGGCTTCAGGTTAAACATGGGCAAGGAAACCTCCTGCTGATTGCCACCGGCCAACATCAGCTGAATCAGTGCTCCTCCATGTTGAACGCCACTTAAAGGAAGCACTGAGGGTGGCAAGGGCGCAGAATATACTCTGGGTGGGGGACTTCAATGTTCTTCACCAAAAGTGGCCCAGTATTACCACCACAGACCAAGCTGGCCGGGTCCGAAAGGACATAGCTGCTAGACTGCAACTGCAGCAGGTGGTGAGGGAACCAACAAGAGGGAAAACATACTTGACCTCATCCTCACCAATCTGCCTTCTGCAGATGCAGATGCATCCGTCCATGACAGTATCGGTGGAAGTTACCACAGAGTTCTTGTGGAGACAAAGTCCCATTGAGGATATCCTCCTTCATGTTGGGTGGTACTACCACTGTACTAAATGGGATGAGCACAGTAAGAAGTCTTACAACACCAGGTTAAAGTCCAACAGGTTTGTTTCAAACACGAGCTTTCGGAGCACGGCTCCTTCTTCAGGTGAATTACCTGAAGAAGGAGCCGTGCTCCGAAAGCTCGTGTTTGAAACAAACCTGTTGGACTTTAACCTGGTGTTGTAAGACTTCTTACTGTGCTCACCCCAGTCCAACGCCGGCATCTCCACATCATGGCTAAATGGGATAGACTTTGAACAGCTCTAGCAACTCAAGACTGGGCATCCATGAGGCTTAGTAAGCCATCAGCAGCAGAATTGCATTCTACCACAATCTGTAACCTCATGGCCCGGCATATCCACCACTCTACCATTACCACCAAGCCAAGGGATCAACCTGGTTCAATGAAGAGTGCAGGAGAGCATGCTAGGAACAACATCAGGCATACCGAAAAATGAGCTGCCAACCTGGTGAAGCTACAACACAGTGCCAAACAGCATAAGCAGCAAGTAATAGAGCGAAGAGATTTCACTACCAACGCATCAGATCTAAGCCCCGCAGTCCTGCCACATCCAGCCGTGAATGGTGGTGGACTATTAAACAACTCACTGGAGGAGGAGGCTCCACAAATATCCCCATCCTCAATGATGGAGGAGCCAAGCCCATATGTGCAAAAGACAAGGCTGAGGCATTCGCAACAATCTTCAGCCAGAAGTGCCGAGTGGATGATCCATCTCGGTCTCTTCCAGAGGTCCCCAGCATCACGGATGTCAGTCTTCAGCCAATATGATTCACTCCACGTGATATCAAGAAACAGCTGAAGGTACAGGATACTGCAACGGCTATAGGTCCTGATAATATTCCAGCATTAGAACTGAATACTTGTGCTCCAGAAGTTGCTGCACCCCTAGCCAAGTTGTTCCAGTACAACTATAACACTGGCATCTACCCGGCCATGTGGAAACTTGCCCATGTGTGTCCTGTACACAAGAAACAGGACAAATCCAACCTAGTCAATTACCGCACTATCAGTCGACTCTCCATCATCAGCAAAGTGATGGAAGGAGTCATCAGCAGTGCTAAAAAGGTGCACTTACTCAGCAATAACCTGCGCACAGACGCTCTGTTTGGGTTCCGCCAGGGTCACTCAGCTCCTGACCTCATTTCTTCACAAAGAGTGAATGCCAGAGGTGTGGTAAGAGTTATTGCTCTTGACATCAAAGCAACATTTGACTCCGCTGTCATACCTGGCACAAAGGAAGATGGTTGTGGTGGTTGGAGGTCAATTATCTCAGCTCCAGGACATCACTGCAAGAGTTCCTCAGAGTAGTGTCCTAGGCCCAACCATCTTCAGCTGCTTCATCAATGACCTGCCTTCCATCATAAGGTCAGAAGTGGGGATGTTTGCGGATAACTGCTCAGATAATGAAGCAGTCCATGCCCAAATGCAGCAAGACCTAGACAATATCCAGGCTTGGGCTGACAAGTGGTAAGTTACATTCACGCCAGACAAGTGCCAGGTAATGACCATCTCCTACAAGGGATGATCTAACCATCGCCCCTTGACACTCAATGGCAATACCATCGCTGAATCCCCCACAATCAACATCCCGGGGGTTACCATTGATCAGAAACTGAACTGGATTAGCCATATTAATACTGTGGCTACTAGGGCAGGTCAAAGGCAAGGAATCCGACGGTGAGTAATTCACCTCCTGACCCCCCCAAGGCCTTTCCACCATCCACAAGTCAGGAGTGTAATGGAATACTCTCCACTTGCCTGGATGTGTGCAGCTCCAACAACACTCAAGGAGCTTGACACCATCCAGGACAAAACAGCCCGCTAGTTTGGTCCTCCTTCCACAAACATTCAAAACCTCCACCACCGATGAACAGTGGCAACCGTGTGTACCATCTACAAGATGCACTGCAGTCACTCACCAACGTTCGTTGGACAACACCTTCCAAACCCACGACCACTACCATCTAGCAGGACAAGAGTAGAAGATAGCTGGGAACCAAATCACCTGGAGGTTCCCCTCCAAGTTACTCACCATCCCGACTTGGAAATCATTCCTTCACTGTCGTTGGGGCAAAATCCTGGAACTCCCTCCCTAACAGCACAGTGGGTGTATCTACACCTGAAGGACTGCAGTGGTTCAAGAAGGCACCACCCTCTGAAGGGCAACTAGAGATGGGCAATAAATACTGGCCTAACCAGCAACGCCTTCATCCTGTAAATTAATTACATTTTTTTTCTTTATAAATTTAGAATACCCAATTATTTTTTTTCAATTAAGGGGTAATTTAGTGTTGCCAGTCCACCAACCCTGCACATCTTTGGGTTGTGGGGCGAAACCCACGGGGAGAATCTGCAAACTCCACATGGACAGTGACCCAGAGCCGGGATCGAACCTGGGACCTCGGGATCGACCCCGCTAACACTGCACCACCGTGCTGTCCCGTAAATGTATTTTAAGAAATTATCCTGCAGTACAAAGAAGGAATCCCAGAACTGTTATGGGGCGTTATTCTCTCCCCCCCCCCCCCCCCCCCCCCCCAACGCCGGGTGGGAGAATCGCCGGGGTGCCGCACGAATCGTGCCACACCGCCCCGACCCCCGTGATTCTCCCACCCCCCGAAACCAGCGCGAATCGCGCCGGGCTGCTCAGAGAATCGGCACAACTGCGAGCGGCGATTCTCCGGCCCGGATGGGCAGAGCGGCCGCTCCGACATGACAGGGTCCCGCCGGCACTGATCACCCCTGGTCGCTGCCGGCGGGAACTCTGCGGGAACGCTCAGGGGGCGGCATGTTGGGGTGGGGTGGGGGGCTCTTTCACCGGGGGCAGCCTCCGAAAGGGTCTAGCCCTCGATCGGGGCCCACCAAACGACGGGCCGGCCTCTTCCCTTCCCCCCCCCCCCCCCCACAGGCCTTCATTCCGCCGCGGCCGGCCCCTGAATATCCACGCCATATTGCGTCGGGGTTGACGCACGTAAGAAGTTCCCCGCGCATGCGCAGGATGGCGCGGTCCAACTGCGCATGCGCAGGATTGAGCTGCCGCAACTGCGTGGGTTGGCGCGGCACCCATTTGGTGCCGCGTTGGAATGCTGGAGTGGCGTGAACCACTCCAGTGTCGTGCTAGTCCACTGTGGGGGCCAGAATAGGTCGTGCCCGGCCCTGTTCGCGCCGCCGTGAAATGCAATGGTGTTCATGACGGCGCAGGCACTTGGTCCGCGGAGCGGAGAATCACCCCCACGATCTGCGTTTCAGAATTGGCCTGATTCAGATATCTGGGCATGAAATGCAGAGCTCCAGTGCAAGGTAAGAAAAATAAGAGCAGAGTGGCAATCTGAGGATAATGAGCCCCCTTTTTAAAAAAAAATAAATTTAGAGTACCCAATTCATTTTTTCCAATTAAGGGGCAATTTAGTGTGACCAATCCACTTAACCTGAACATCTTTGGGTTGTGGGGGCTGTGGTGATATGAGTGGGAGCACTGCAATTGGTGCAGAGCATTGGCTTCCCATTGGCTCTGGCTGGTCTTGTGCCTCTCGTCTGATTGGCTGGGACTAGTCATGTGACTGCTCACCAATTGGTCGAGAGGCAAGTAGCCCCCACCTCCGAGGCAGGGTATAAGTACCCAGGTTTCCTGGCGGTCGGCCTTTCTCTGTAGTCGACCACCGGGCTAACAACTAGCTGATTAAAGCCACAGTTTGGATCTTCATCGTGTCTCGCATCCAATTGATGGTACATCAATTTAATCAGCTAGAATTTTGGAATGGAGCTACGCATTAAGCCTGACTGCCTCCGCACCAGCCCGCATGCCTCAAATGCGTCTGCAATCTTTAAACATTGGCAGGCGTGTTTCAACAGTTACCTGACAACTGCAGCCAGCAAACCCTCCAAGGAGCAGAAACTCCACATCCTCCACTCGTGCGTGGGCACGGCAGTATATTCAATGATTGAGGACGAAAGTGATTATGATGCGGCCATGGATATCCTGAAAGGACACTTTCTTCGGCCGCTCAATGAAGTATACGCACGGCATCTCCTAACGACTAGACAGCAGTTCACTGATGAGTCACTCGACGAATCCTTCCAGGCCCTCACAGCTCTAGGGAGAATGTGCGCCTGTCCCCAAGTTTCGGCGACCGAGCACATGGAACTTTTAATTAGAGACGCTTGTGTTGCCGGCATGCAATCCTCCTCTATCCGCCAACGAAGAACACTCTCAGCCTAGCTGAGGCATGGACCCTTGCAACCTCCCTGGATGTCGCTGATGCCCGCGCATACGGCCCCGGCCGCGCAGCAACCCCCTGGACATCGTGGCACACGCCACCCCTGTCCTCCGCTCACCCTGACTCCACCCCCAGGCCTGCGCCGCAGGACGCTCCGACAAGCTATCGGGGCCCCGCTGTTATTTTTGTGGCCTCTCCAAACAGCCCCACCCGTGCTGCCCGGCCCGCTCCGCTCTGTGTAAGAGCTGCGGGAAGAAGGGCCACTACGTGGTGGTCTGCCAGACCAAGTCGGTCGCGGCTGTTCCGCGCAGTGACCGCGGATCGCCCACCCTGGGCCCCCCCCAGGGCCCCGCGCCGCGCACCGACCTCTCCGGCCCGCCTCCTGGCCCCCGCAACAGGCCCACGGTCCTCCCGACCCCCGCTCCCAGCTGCCCCGACCGGCCCGCGGATGCCACTGACACTGCCCCCAGCTGCCACGAGGCCCCACGGGCGCCGCCATCTTGGGCCCCGGACGCCACGTGCGGGTCCTGGGCGCTGCCATCTTGGGACCCCGATTCCACGTGCGGGTCCTGGGCGCTGCCATCTTGGGCCAACACGGAAGGCCCTGCCAGCGATTACTCTGCCACCGAGGATGACCTGGAACTCTCTCCACGACTTACTTCCATCACTCTCGACCAGTCGCGATCCCGCTCGCTCGCCAAGACTACGACAACGATCCAGCTCAACGGACACAAGACGAAATGCCTACTGGACTCCAGGAGCACGGAAAGTTTCATCCACCCCGACACGGTAAGAAGCTGCGCGCTCCCCATCCACCCAGTTAAGCATAAAATCGAATTGGCCTCTGCCATCCAGGGGTCACTCGTTTTTACAATTTTATTAAGACCCGCAACCTGCCCTACTCCGTTGAGGAAGTCAGGACCGTCACCAGGGACTGCCACGTCTGCGCCGAGTGCAGACCGCACTTCTACCGCCCCGAACGAGCGCATCTGATCAAGGCATCCCGCCCCTTTGAACGTCTCAGTATAGACTTCAAGGGTCCCCTCCCCTCCAACAACCGTAACACTTATTTCTTGAGTGTTATCAACGAATACTCTCGATTCCCTTTCGCCATTCCCTGTCCCGACATGACCACAACAACCGTCATAAAGGCCCTCCTATCCATCTTCTCCCTGTTCGGTTACCCCGCGTACATCCACAGCGACCGGGGGTCCTCCTTTATGAGTGACGAACTGCATCAATTCCTGCTCAGCAGGGGTATAGCCTCTAGCAGGACGACCAGTTATAACCCCCGGGGTAACGGTCAGGTCGAGCGGGAGAATGGCACCATTTGGAAGACCATCCTGCTGGCCCTACGGTCCAGAGATCTCCCTATCCCCCGTTGGCAAGAGGTCATCCCCGACACCCTTCACTCAATCCGGTCTCTCCTCTGTACTACCACTAATCAAACACCTCATGAACGTCTTCTTGTTTTCCCTAGGAAGTCGTCCTCAGGATCCCCTCTCCCGACCTGGCTGGCCACTCCCGGGCCCATCTTGCTCCGGAAGCATGTGCGGGTGCACAAGTCCCACCCGTTGGTTGAGCGAGTCCAGTTACTCCACGCAAACCCGCAGTATGAGATAGATAGAGATAGAGATAGAGAAATACAGCACAGAACAGGCCCTTCGGCCCACGATGTTGCGCCGAACTTTTGTCCTAGGTTAATCATAGAATTTTGGACAATTTTTCATGGCCAATCCACCCAACCTGCACATCTTTGGACTGTGGGAGGAAACCGGAGTACCCGGAGGAAACCCACACAGTCACGGGGAGGATGTGCAAACTCCACACAGACAGTGACCCAAGTCGAAATCGAACTTGGGACCCTGGAGCTGTGAAGCAATTGTGCTATCCACAATGCGTACGTGGAGTATCCCGACGGTCGGCAGGATACGATCCCGCTTCGGGACCTGGCACCTGTCGGCGTGCAGCCCTCTCCTCTTCCATCAACACCCCCCCCCCCATCTCCAATTCCCCCCTGCGCCCCCACGACCCAGCGCATATACCCCCCCCTTCCCCGATTACAGCGTCTCCACCTCCGGGTACGGAGACACATCTAGGACCGACGCTCCCGGAGGCAAGGACAACCATCGGCCCGACGTCACCGGCTCCACTGCGACGGTCCACCAGAACATCACGTGCACCCGACAGGCTGATCGTGACCATCTGATGCAACCATGGGACTTTATTGGACTCTATTGTAATTTTGTTTGCATCCTAATGTAGTATGAAGTATTGTTTATTTTTGCCACGAGCCAGCGGGCAGCCATAATCTTCGATTATCTCTACTCATATTACCAATCCTCGGACTCCCCCCCCCCCTTTCTCCACAAGGGGTGAATGTGGTGATATGAGTGGGAGCACTGCCATTGGTGCAGGGCATTGGTTTCCCATTGGCTCTGGCTGGTCATGTGCCTCTCGTCTGATTGGCTTGGACTAGTCATGTGACTGCTCACCAATTGGTCGAGAGGCAAGTAGACCCCGCCTCCGAGGCAGTTTCCCGGCAGACGGCCTTTCTCTGTAATCGACCACCGGGCTAACAACTAGTTGATTAAAGCCACAGTTTGGATCTTCATCGTGTCTCGTGTCCAATTGATGGTACATCAGGGTCGAAACCCACGCAAACACGGGGAGAATGTGCAAACTCCACACAGACAGTGACCCAGAGCTGGGATCGAACCTGGGACCTCAGCGCCCTGAGGCAGCAGGGCTAACCCTCTGCGCCACCGTGCTGCCCTGATGAGCCCCCTTTAATCCCTTGAGTTAAAATTAAGCTAAAAAGTACAAAGCAAATTAGATTTAAGGTAGAAATATTTTTACAAAGTCCCTGGGGGAAACCGGAATAGGCGTCCTTCTCAGTTCAAAGCAATATACCGTTTTATCGAAAGCAGTGTTGCCAGAGCTTTTCCTGCCAAGAACTCTTTTGACCTCCCAACAGCACTGACGGAAACCCTGAGAAACTTTCACAACCCCCCAGACACACATATACATAGAACATAGAACAGTACTGATGTGGAGATGCCGGCGTTGGACTGGGGTGAGCACAGTAAGAAGTCTTACAACACCAGGTTAAAGTCCAACAGGTTTGTTTCAAACACGAGCTTTCGGAGCACGGCTCCTTCTTCAGGTGAATGGAAAGGCTTGTTTCAAAGGCTCACAAGCCTTCCCATTCACCTGAAGAAGGAGCCGTGCTCCGAAAGCTCGTGTTTGAAACAAACCTGTTGGACTTTAACCTGGTGTTGTAAGACTTCTTACCATAGAACAGTACAGCACAGAACAGGCCCTTCGGCCCTCAATGTTGTGCCGAGCCATGATCACCCTACTCAAACCCACGTATCCACCCTATACCCGTAACCCAACAACCCCCCCTTAACCTTACTTTTTAGGACACTACGGGCAATTTAGCATGGCCAATCCACCTAACCCGCACATCTTTAGACTGTGGGAGGAAACCGGAGCACCCGGAGGAAACCCACGCACACAGGGGAAGGACGTGCAGACTCCACACAGACAGTGACCCAGCCGGGAATCGAACCTGGGACATATGCACACAAAACACATCCCTATGCATACATACACACTCTTCCCCCCCCCACCCTCACTGCCACAACCACCCATCCCAGGACCCTGTATTATCCCATCCCTTTCCCCCCCAGGCTGCTGACTCTGCCTAGTTTGCTCTGCTGACTGCTAAATTCCTAGATGGACATTTGGGGACTTGCTTTGCTACTTCACTAGTGAACCTATGAGCAGCAAATGCAGGGAGAAACCAGCCTCTGATTGGGCAAGCAGTTTCATAGCATTTTTCAAACACCACAGAACCGCTGGATGTATTCAATGGACCTCCAGGGTTCCACGGAATCCAGTTTGGGCAACGTAGCCTAAAGAACACTGAATGAGAAGTAATGGATAGATGTAGTATTAGAAAGTCTTTTTCAATTATGTTAGGAGTCAGGGGGCCATAATGACTTGTCACAAATGTGATTATTGTGTTATGCACAAGGATGAGCAACGTGTACACCATACAGGGTTGAATGCTGAAGACTGTTGAGCAGGAGGAAGACCCATAGAAACTTGGAAATGTTATGGCACAGAAAGAGACCATTCAGCTCATTGTGCCAGTGCTGGCCAAAAAAGTGTCAAGTAACAACTAACTCTTTTTTATCCCACTTTCCAGGTACCCACTATCCTCTGGGTGAAAATATTTTTTTCTCATGTCCCCTCTAATCCTTTTACCAATCACCTTGAATTTATGTCTCCCAGTAATTGAACTCTCAGCTAGGGGAATCAAGTATTTTCTGTCTTACCCTATCTCAGTCACAGATAATTGTTTTAGATCATACCTCAGCCTCCTCTGTTCTAAGGAAAATAACTCTAGCCTAAACAATCTGATGTACCATCAATTGGACTTGAGACACGACGAAGATCCAAACTGTGGCTTTAATCAGCTAGTTGTTAGCCCGGTGGTCGACTACAGAGAAAGGCCGTCCGCCGGGAAACCGCCTCGGAGGCGGGGTCTACTTGCCTCTCGACCAATTGGTGAGCAGTCACATGACTAGTCCCAGCCAATCGGACGAGAGGCACATGACCAGCCAGAGCCAATGGGAAACCAATGCTCTGCACCAATGGCAGTGCTCACATTCATACCACCACACAATCTTTCCTCATAGTTATAATTTTCAAGCCCTGGCAACATTGTTCTAAATCTCCTCTGTACTTTCTCCAGAGCAATTATGTCCTTCCTGTAATGTGGTGACCAGAACTGTACACAAGGTTCCAGCTGTGGATTAACTAGCGTGTTATACAGTTCCATCATTACTTCCCAGCTTTTGTACTCAGTACCTCATCCAATAAAGGAAAGCATTCCATGAGCGCCATCCACCTGCCGGGTTGCGCTCTCCCTTGAACGCGGTGCAGGCAATGAATGCCGGGCGAGCCCTCTCGTGACTTTCCAATAGTTTTCATGTCTCATGGGATTCACCCAAGTCCTGGAAGGGAGGGGGTTCTGTAAGGGGACTTGGGAGGCCTGAAAAGGGGGGCATCCCCATGGATCCCTAGTGGGGTGTCCTCACATGGGGGTGTGTGAGGTATGTCCATGTGTGTGTGGGGGATGACATTACCCATGGGTTGAGGGGGCGGGGGGATCCACAAGCTCACTTAGAGATTGGGGCACCCTCCCAACCTAAAATGCTGTCACAACTGCCTCCGAATCTTCAGCATAGCCACCGCCCCGGGACTTCCCGAGTACTTTCCTGGAACCAACAGGAGCAACACCAATGCCAGCGCCCAAAATCCCAACCCCCTACACCAACCCACCTCCATCCTTACCTACAAAGCCTCCGCCTCCCTTTTCCAACCCCATACCTTCCCCGTATTCGCAGCCCAGTAATAATACATCAAATTTGGGAGGCCTAACTCCACCCGACTGCCCTCCCCACTGCAGTACCATCTTCCCTATCCTGGCCACTTTCCCTGCCCAGAGAAACAAAGAAATCAGGCTATCCACCTCCTTGAAAAATGCCTCAGGGGAAAAAAAACCAGCAGGCACTGAAATAAAAACAATCACCATGGCAAAATGTTCATCTTCACCGATTGCACCCGGCCCACCAACAACAGAGGAAGATTATCCCACCTCAACAAATCTGCCTTCACCCTCCCCTTCAACTTCCGAAGATCTCCAGTCCTGAGCCACCTACACCCGCAGATACCTAAAATGGAATCTACCACATGGAATGGCAACCATCCTACCCCGACCCCTGTTCCTGGAGCGAAACCCACAAAATTCTCTTTTCCTTAAACTCAGCTTATACCCAAAAACGCCCAAAATCTTGACGCAAACCCATTATGTCTCCACCAAGGATCCCAGCTCCAAAATGTATAGCAACAAATCGTCCAAGTACAAGGAACCCTATGATCCACCGCCCCATCACTATCCCCTTCCACAACTCTGAACTCCTCAGCGCAATGGCCAAGGGCTCTATCGCTAATGCAAACAGTAGGGGGAGCATGGGCCATCCCTGCCTCGATCCCAGGTGCAACAAAAATACCCTGAATTCATATCATTTGTGCGCACACTCGCCATCGGCTCCTTATAAAGCAACTTCACCAATGCCACATACTTAGGCCCGATCCCAAACTTCTCCAACACCGCAATCTGGTAACTTCACTCCCCCCTGATCAAATGCCTTCTCCGCATCCAATGCCACCACCACCTCCAATTCCTTTCCCTCTGCCAGAGAACGCACTACATTCAACTGCTGCCACATATTCGATAACAGCTGTCTGGTCTTAATGAACTCCATCTGATCCTCTCCCATCACCCTCGGAAGGCAGACCTCCAACCTTAGCACCAGCACCGTTGTCAATATCTTGATGTCTAAATTCAATAGAAATATGGGCACGACCCACACTCAACCGGGTCCTTATCCTTCTTTAGCAGCAATGAGATGGAGGCCTGTCTTTGGCAAAAACCCCTCATCATCGCGTTCTCGACCATTTCCACCAACTACGGCACCAGCTTATCCATAAATTTCTTGTAAAATTCCATCGGGAACCCATCTGGCCCCGCTGCCTTCCCCATCTGCATCTTCCCAATTGCCGCCTTCATCTCCTCTACCACACTGCCCCGCCCGCCCTCTCCATTTCACCTACCTTTGGGCACTCTAACCTCACCAGAAACTCCCTCATCTCCCGTTAATCCTCTTGTGGCTCCGACTTATACAGGTCCCTGTGGAACTCCTCAAACACCGTATTAATTCACTCCAGGGCCATCACCAGCTCGCCTGCCCTATCCCGAACCTGAACTATTTCCTTCACCGCAGCTTGCCTACGGAGCTGACCTGTCAACATACGACCCGCCTTCTCCCCATACTCATAGATGGCCCCTCTTCGCCCTTCTCAGCTATCCATCTCACCATTGTTAAATAATGGTACAGCATTTGCTGACCTCGAATCCTCTTCTACCTCATCTGCATCTAATGAGGATTGGAAAATGATCCTCCCTGCATCCATTATTTCTTTCCTGACTTCCTTTAACAGCCTGGGATACAATCTATGGTGGCTCCAGACAATATACTGGAGCCTTCCAGTAACAACAAATGGGGTTTATTAACAGTAAGCACTGGCAAATATATACAGGCACAGAGCAATGATGGTCAGGTCTGGACTCTCCAGCTCCGGGGTGCACACTGCCCGGGCCCCTGCTCCCAGAGCCCTGTGCTTTCTCTCTGTTGGTTGGGGGTCAGGTGCTCCCACGAGTCTGGTCCTGAGCCAGTTATGTGGACAGTAAAGCCCACCCCTTAAAGGGACTGCGTTGCCACACAATCCATCTGGCCTGGTAATTTATCCACCTTCAAGGATCTCAGTCCCTCCAGTACTTCCTCTCTCATAATACTAATTGTATCTAAGATTTCACACTCCTCCTCCTTAACTAGAATGTCTGCATTGTCTCTCTCCTTAGCAAAGAGGGAGACAAAATACTCATTGAGAACCCTGCCCACGTCTTCTGAATCAATGCATGAGTTAACATGTACATCCCTGATAGACCCTATACTCTTTCCTTAATTATTCTCTTGTTTTTAATGTACAGCTAAAATATCTGTGTTTTCTTTGATTTTAACAGCCAATATTTTTTTATATCCTCTTTTTGCTTTCCTGATTTCCTTCTTTACTTCACCCCTGTACTTGCTCTAATCCTCTTGGCTTTCCACAGCATTAAGCTTTTTGTGCCATAAGCTTTCTTTTTCTGCTTTATCTTACCCTGCATGCTTCTAGATAACCAGGGGCTCCAGATTTGACATTACCATCCTTTTTCTTTGTGGGGAAATGTCTGCACTGTGCCCTCAAAATCTAACTTTTGAATGCCTCCCACTGATTTTACACTGTTTTTCCTTCTAGTAGGTGTATCCTGTCCACTTTTGCCAGTTCAATTCTTAGATTGTACAATTTGTCTTCCCCCAATTTAGAACTTTTAATCCTGTTCTATCTTTGTCCTTTTCCATAATTATGCCAAATCTAACTGTATTATGGTCACTACCCCCAAAATGGTCACCCATTGCCACTTCATCCACTTGCCCAGCTTCATTTCCTAAAACTAAATCTAGAATTGTGACTCCTGGGTGGCAGTGATGCAGTGATTAGCACTGCTGCCTCAAGGCGCCGAGGACCCGGGTTCGATCCTGGCCTCGGGTCACTGTCCGTGTGAAGTTTGCACATTCTCCCCTGTCTGTGTGGGTCTCACCCCTGCAACCCAAAAAGATGTGCAGGGTAGGTGGATTGGCGACGCTAAACTGCCCCTTAATTGGAAAAAAAAAAGAATTGGATCCTCTAAATTTACTTAAAACAAAAGAATTGTGACTCTTCTCGTTGGGCTTGTTGTGTGCTGGTTTAAAAAGTTCTTTTGAATGCAGTTCAAGAATTTTCCCCCTGTGCTCTTCACACTGTCCCTATCCAGATTGATATTTGGGTAATCTCCAACTATTACTGCCCTATTGTTTTTTCACTCAGAAATGTTCTTACATATTTGACCTTCTAACTGCCTTCCACAATTTGGGGGAATATAGTACACTCCTCGCAATGTGGCTACCCCTTTTTATTTCAGAGCTCAATCCAGATGGTCTCACTTGATGCTTAATTTAATAAACCATTCCTCCTCACAGCTGTAATAGTTTCTTTAACCAATAATGCTGCACCCTCATCTTTTTTCATCTTCCTCTATCCTGCCCCAAAATAATATACAAGGATGTTGAGCTGTCATTTTTGCCCTTTCAGCCATGTTTCTGTTTTAGGGATGATATCATGCTGCCATGTGTCTTGTCTCCCTATGCCCTCAGCTCATTGGCTTTATTTGCTATACTCCTTGCATATACCTTTTAACACTGCCAAATTCTTGTGCTGAAGGCAAAAGGCCTTGGGAGCGATTCTCCGAGGCCACGCCGGTTGGGAGAATAGCAGGCGGCGCCAGTTTTTCACGCGACGCCGGTCCGACGTGCTCCCACGATTCTCCCAAACGGCGAAATCGGTCCCGTCGTGTTCCGCACGGCAAAATCCAGAGAATCGCCCGAGGCACCCAAAATTCGATTCTCCGACACCCCCGCTATTCTCCAGCCCAGATGGGCCGAAGTCCCAACGGCGTGAACTGGGGTCACGCCGTCACCGTCCACACCTGCTTTTTAAAGTCGTCAGCCAGTCATGCTGGTTGACGCTGAGCAGTGAGGAGGTGAGCGGACCGTCCCGGAGTCTCCGCAGACTGGGGAAGGCCTCTCCGAGAACTCAGCGGCCGAGGGAAGGAAAGGAGTGAGTAATGGGAGGGGGAGGAGAGGGAGTGATAAGTGGGATGGGGGGCAGAGGGAGCGAGTAGTGGGAGGGGGGGGACAGGGTGTGCAAGTAATGGGGGGGGGGGGAAGGGAGTAGTGGGAGGGGGTAGAGGGAGTAGTGGGAGGGGGGAGGGGGAGTAGTGGGAGGGGGCAGGGGGAGTAGTGGGGGGGGAGAGGGAGTAGTGGGGAGGGAGAAGGAGTAGTGGGATGGGGAGAGAGGGAGTGAATAGTGGGGGGGGTAGAAAGGGAGTGAGTAGGGGGAGAGGGAGTAGTGGGGGGGAGAGGGAGTAGTGGGAGGGGAGGGGGAGAGGGAGTAGTGGGAGGGGAGGGGGAGAGGGAGTAGTGGGGGGAGAGGGAGTAGTGGGAGGGGAGGGGGGAGAGGGAATAGTGGGGGGGAGAGGGAGTAGTGGGAGTGGAGGGGGGAGAGGGAGTAGTGGGAGGGGAGTGGAGTAGTGGGGGAGAGGGAGTAGTGGGAGGGGAGGGGGAGAGGGAGTAGTGGGAGGGAGGGGGGGAGAGGGGAGTAGTAGTGGGGGGGAGAGGGAGTAGTGGGAGGGGGGGGGGGGAGAGGGAGTAGTGGGAGGGGAGGGGGGAGAGGGAGTAGTGGGGGGGAGAGGGAGTAGTGGGGGGGAGGGGGGAGAGGGAATAGTGGGAGGGAGAGGGAGTAGTGGGGGGGGGAGGGAGTAGTGGGAGTGGAGGGGGGAGAGGGAGTAGTGGGAGGGGAGTGGGAGTAGTGGGGGGAGAGGGAGTAGTGGGAGAGGAGGGGAAGAGGGAGTAGTGGGGGGAGAGGGAGTAGTGGGAAGAGGGGGGGAGAGGGAGTAGTGGGGGCGGAGAGAGGGAATGAGTAGTGGGGGGGGAGAGAGGGAGTGAGTAGTGGGGGGGGAGCGAGAGTGAGTAGTGGGAGGGGCAGAGAGGGAGCGAGTAGTGGGGGGGAGAGGGAGTGAGTAGTGGGGGGGAGAGGGAGTAGTGGGGGGAGAGGTAGTGGGGGCGGAGAGAGGGAATGAGTAGTGGGGGGGAGAGAGGGAGTGAGTAGTGCGAGGGGGGCGAGGGAGTAGTGGGAGGGGGAGAAGGAGTAGTGGGAGGGGAGAGAGGGAGTGAGTAGTGGGGGGGAGCGGGGAGTGAGTAGTGGGAGGGGCAGAGAGGGAGTCAGTAGTGGGGGGGGAGAGGGAGCGAGTAGTGGGAGGGGGCAGAGGGAGTGAGTAGTGGGGGGGAGAGGGAGTGAGTAGTGGGGGGGAGAGGGAGTAGTGGGGGGGGAGGTAGTGGGGGCGGAGAGAGGGAATGAGTAGTGGGGGGGAGAGAGGGAGTGAGTAGTGCGAGGGGGAAGAGGGAGTAGTGGGAAGGGGGGAGAGAGGGAGTGAGCAGTGCGAGGGGGGGAGAGGGAGTAGTGGGAAGGGGGGCAGAGGGAGTAGTGGGAGGGGGAAAGGGGTAGTGAGTAATGGGAGGGAGAGGCGCGAGGGAGAGTGGAGGTGGGGGGGAGAGGGAGTGAATGGAGGTGGGGGGAGAGGGAGAGAGTGGAGGTGGGAGGGTGGGGGGAGAGGGAGCGAGTAGTGGGGGTGAGAGGGAATGAGTAGTGGGAGGGGGGTTAGGGAGTAGTGGGGGAGAGGGAGCAGTCGGAGGGGGGGAGAGGGAGTAGTGGGAGGGGGAGAGAGGGAGGGAGTAGTGGGAGAGGGAGTGAGTAGTGGGAGGGGGAGAGGGAGTGAGTAGTGGGAGGGGGCAGAGGGAGTGAGTAGTGGGAGGGAGCAGAGGGAGTGAGTAGTGGGGGGAGAGGGAGTGAGTTCTGGGGGAGGAGAGGGAGTAGTGGGGGGGAGAGGGAGTGACCGTGCAAATCAAGAAGCACGAGACCGTGGATTTGCCAAGGTGGCCGGGATACCAATGGTCCAGGAAGTGATCGATGGTGTTCGCGTCCCCATGCGCCCGCCTGCAGGCAACAGGGACGTGTTCACTAACAGGAAGGGGACATACTTGATGAACATCCAGGCAGTATGTGACCCCCACATGAGGATCATGCACGTGTGCGCAAGGTTCCCAGGGAGCGTGCATGATGCCTACGTTCTCGCGCAGTCGTTCATCCCCGCAATGTTTGAGGGACGGCCCCCCCCGGCTGAGGGGCTGGTTGCTAGGCGTCAGGGGTTATCCACTGAGGTCTTGGCCTCAGACCAACATGGAGACCCTATGCAATGAGGCCCATGCAGCAACCAGGGGTGTGGTGGAGCGCTGCTTCAGATTGCTGAAAATGAGATTCAGGTGCCTGGACCGCTCCGGAGGGGCCCTGCAGTACCAGCCCGAGGGGTTGCTCGCATTGTTGTGGTATGCTGTGCATTGCACAACATCGCAATGCAGAGAGGAGATGCCCTGGTGGAGGAGTCGGAGGGAGAAGCCACTGGCAGTGGTGCCAATGCTGACGAGGAGGAGGAGGAGGAGGAGGTGGAAGAGTTGGAGGAGTTGGAGGTGGATGACGTGCAGCAGGGTGGTGCGTCGGGCGCAGCACACAGACACGACCCGGGTGCTGGTAATGTCCAGGAGGCTGCACGACGGCACCAGTGAGGACAACGGGCACACGACGCGTTGGTGGCTACAAGATTCACGCATTGCGTGCGACGGCATCACTGAATACTACCACCTGCATCGCCAGTCGTGCAGACGGACAGCACACAACTCCCATCACCCTTCTGCAACTCCGCTCCGCGTACACTGCTCCACTTCGACATCACCCTTACCACTGCGGCACAACGGTATGGCACGACATTGCTGGCTGTGTCAGCGGGTGTGATCAGTGCCATGTTGAATGATGACAGCCCGATCTGCGATGAGCTGTGAGCTCAGAATCGTTAGACAAAGTCTGACTCATGGCAATAGCTGAACCATCCATCTCGGTGGTCGCTGAGTTCGTCAGGGACTCTCCATCTCCTGCCCGTGTGGGGTAGTTGGCGTCGGAGTGTCGACAACTACTGTGTCCAACTGTGGGAGGGGGGGGGGGCAAGGGACTGCATACCGCTCGTCTAAACTAAACTGTGCCCTTCACCCGTGCCAACTTACTCTGTGTCCCTCTTCATTGCCTTACGGGCCCTACCACTACGTCTAAGTGAATCCCCAGATGGTACAGCAGGAGTGGAGGCGGACTGCTGAGAATCACGCCCCGCGACATGGCTCCCCGTCGGCACTCATTTCCTGGGGTGACCTGGCCTTGATGGGCCAGGCTGCTCCGCGGGTGTTTCGGATGACGTGGTGCCACCCTGCTCTGCCCGCTGCCCACCCGATGCACCAGGGATGGGATGGGGGAGGCCGAGCGTTCAGGGACGTCCCGTGATGGAGTTAATGGGACGGCCCCCAGAACCTCCTCTTCCCTCGGGGAGCCCGGTGGCCCCCGGGCCTCACTGTGGGACGGAGGTGCGAGCGGGGAGGTGCTCCGTCGCGCCACCGACACCTGGTGCTGCCAGTCCTGGAGGCCGGTATCGACCAGGGTCCGAAGGTTCGCTGAGACGGAATCCAGGGAGTGAGACATTCCCGCCAGGGACTGTGCGACCTCAACCTGTGAATGCGCGACGCCATCCAGCACGTGCGTCAGGCGGTCGATGCTCTCCGTGACTGACTGCTGGGACTGTGCCATGGCCTGCTGGGACTGTGCCATGGCCTGCTGGGACTGTGCCATGGCCTGCTGGGACTGTGCCATGGCCTGCTGGGACTGTGCCATGGCGTGCTGGGACTGGGCCATGACCCGATGAGACTCGGCCAGGGCCCGTAGCGCGCCGGCAATGTCATGTTGGCTCTGGCGCATTGCTGCCTGTGAGAGGGCAGCCCTCTCCAGGGCCATGGATGACACGTGCACGTGAAGCCCAATGCCTTGCAGATCCTGACCCATGACCGATACCGTTTCACCCATTGCCTCGACAGCAGACATCACCCGTGCGGTGTTGGCCTGGGTGGCTGCCATGAGCGGCACCACTCCCTGCTCCTGGACGTGGTTTGACTCCTCTAACTGCGTCTGCAGCTGCTGGAAGATGGCCCTCATCCTGTCATTGTGTCCCTGGGTTTCAAAATGCATCGGCTGTCCAGGTGGGTCGAGTAAATCCAGGAACCCGGGAAACGTCTGGGTGGCAGCTGGATGCTGGGCCTGGGCTGCCCTCCGACTGTCCAGCCCCTCGGCTGCTCCAACCTCCACCTGCTGTACCGGCTCAGCTGTGTGGTGCACACCAGACCGTGACCCAGGAGCCTCATCACTTAATTGCCCAACCGAGGTGAGTGTCTCTGGGATGGTGGATGGTGTGGGAGACAGCAGTGCCGCAAGCTCTAGGTCCTCGTCCGTCAGTAAATCAGGAATGTCCTGGTCCCCTCATGTCCCGGCGCAGGGCGCACACGGTCCACGTACGGTTCAGCGTCGGATGAGTCCGTTGACTGCGTCGCCGTCCTCTGTGCGTCTGGGTCCACTGACCCCGTCCTGTCCTGTCTCACGGCCCGACCTTCAGGCAACACACAGCGATGAAAGTCGTCACTGTCCGCCCTCTGTACGTCCCGCTCGAGAGTCCCGGATTTGGAGGATGGCTTTCCTGGCCGACCTCCTGCCACCCCTCTGGCGTGCGACCCTGGGTGCGGTGGTCGTCACGGATGGTCGGCTGTGTGTGGCACCAGACAGCCCTGGACATTCGTCGGCTGGCCCTGGGGAACAGAATGATACGGGCTTAGTTAGACACGCTCGGCCGAGTGGCGGGTTGTCCAGTGGGCAGAGTGTGAGGGGAGAGAGGATGGGGGGAGGTCCAGTGGGCAGAGTGTGAGGGGAGAGAGGATGGGGGGTCCAGTGGGCAGTGTGTGAGGGGAGAGAGGATGGGGGGGTCCAGTGGGCAGTGTGTGAGGGGAGAGAGGATGGGTGGTCCAGTGGGCAGAGTGCGAGGGGAGAGAGGATGGGTGGTCCAGTGGGCAGTGTGAGGGGAGAGAGGATGGGCTGGGGGGAGGGGTTGTCATGCAGGGTTGTGTCACTTGCTTCTGCGCCTCCAACCTCGCATTGCGCGACCTCCCGGGTGGCGGATCCCCCAGCGAGGTCCAATGCCCTCTGCTCAAACACTGTCAGGGGGTGCATAACGGGTGAACTCCCTCCGGTTCTGTTGTGCTCCCGGCTGTTGTGTGCAGTCTTGTCCTGTTGAGGGGGGGGCAGAGATTGAGCATCAGAATTAGGCCGGTATCATCAGGGCATTCAGATATAGGCTACATTAATGCAGGGTGGGGGAAAAGTTGCAGCCACACCATGGCATCTCTCCAGGAGGTTGCAGCGCTCATGTGGGTCTGTGACAACGTTGTTAACCACCCTCCACTCACTCTCACCCCCCTTCCCGGGCGGGGGGGGGGGGGGGGGGGGGGGGTGTGGTTATGACCCGGGGTCACCCTCATGGCACTCACCCTGGCAGCCCTGGTGAGGTCGTGGAGCTTCTTTCGACACTGCTCCCCGGACCGAAGGGTCTGCCCCAAGTACTGACTGCCGTGCCCACCTCACGCCAGGCCCGTCGCACGGCGCTGGAAGGGTGGCGATGCCCTCGTCTTGGGCAGAGGATGCCCCTGCGCTGCTCCACCTCATCGAGGAGGGGCTCCAGGTCCGTATCACGGAACCTCGGGACGGCCCTCCGTGGCTCCGTCATTTCCCTCCCTCCTTTCTCTGCGTGGATCGCGCCCTTTTAGGACGCAGAGCATCGTCATTCAGGCGTCTCGCGCTGACGACGCGCATTCAACGTCACGCCCACTGTGTTCCGCGCTGGCCCCGCGGGGCCAGAATAGGTCGCGATCGGGGCCGTTTCGAGCCGTCGTTGAACTCGACAGAGTTCACGACGTCTACCCCGATCCGGTGCGGCCTCGGGGAATCGCGCCCCTTATATGCAAAAGGCCACTGCCAAAGCAAATAGAGTGTTGAGATGTATTGCTAGGACAGATCAATTAAAAAGAAAATATATTATACTGTCTGTTTAACCTTGGCTCGGCTTCAGTTAGAATAATATTTTCTAATTAGGTCCCCTCACATGGTAGTTATGTAGAAACCTTGAAAAGGTTCAGCGAGGGGCACAAGATTAATATTTAGTTTAAAGACTTCTAATCAGTATGATTCGCTTGAAGAACTTGGGATTTTTAATCAACAAAGGGATGATTTTGGGAAGATAAAATTAATGAGAAAAAATAAAATATGAAAGAATTAGTTTTGGTTCATGTAGACTGGCTATTTAAGTTATAAAAGATGTTTTAGGCGACATTTATATAAGTTACATAAGCACAGAACTTTTTAAATGTCAGGAAGTACTTTATGTCGGAGTCTTCAACCAATGAAATCTGTTAGCAGTTCATGCAGTTAGCACAGATTTGTTACAGTGCAGAGTGAGCAGAATGATGAGTTTCTGAGCGCAGCTCACATAAAGGCATACGTAGGAGGTAGGTGGTTATAGGAGGTATGCCTCCCAGTTACCGTGGTGTCCTACAAGTTACTTCTTTTTTGCTGGTGGAGAGGGGTACAGGAGGGTGTCAGTGAGGAATTTCAGCCTCCAAAAGTTCCCGAGAATGTTATTTTATATTTGGCGTCCACAGGAATTTTTTTAACTGGTACTGGGTGTCGAGATTTAGATTGGGGTCATAATGAGTATAAGCTGCAATTCTTTGTTTTCATATGATCGTATGTTTTGCATTCCACCAAACAGTACTTTCCAGTTCAGTGCTGTAACTTTGAACCATATTCTTTCAATGTAGATTTTATTGCTGGATGAAGCCACAGCTGCCATCGATTCAGATACTGACATGCTAATTCACAAGACCATTAAAGAGGCTTTTTCCGATTGTACAATGCTGATTGTAGCTCACCGGCTTCACACAGTGTTGAACTGTGACAGGATCATGGTGCTGGACCAAGGCGAGGTATGGTATTTTTGCTGGTCAGTGTTAACATTTGGACCTGGATTAGTTGTTATAGAGTCATAGAAGTCTACATCATAGAAAAGGCCCTTCGGCTCATCGCGTCTGCACCGGTTAAAAAGAACCACCTAACTATTCTAACCCCACTTCCCAGCACTTGGCCAATAGCCTTGTATGCCTTGGCATCGTAGGTGAACATCTAAATATTTCTTAAAAGTTATGAGGGTGAATGCCTCCACCACCCTTTCAGACAGCGAGTTCCAGACTCCCACTGCCCTCTGGGTGAAAACGTTTTTCCTCACATCCCCTCTAAACCTCCTGTCCCTACCTTAAATCTGTGCTCCCTCATCATTGATCCCTGCAGGAAGGGGAAAAGTTCCTTCATGTCTACTCTATCTATACCCCTTTAAATGTTATATATCTCAATTATGTAACCTCTCAGACTCCTCTGCTCCAAGGAAAACAACCCCAGTCTATCCAATCTCTCTTCATAACTAAAACTCTCCAGCCCAGGGAACATCCTGATAAATCTCTTCTGTCTCATTTCCAGTGCTATCACATCCCTCCTATAATGTGGATTCCAGAACAATACTCTAGCTGTGGGCTAACCAACCTTTTATACAATCCCTGCATAACCTCCCTGCTCTTAAACTCTATGCCTCAGCTAATAAAGGCAAGTATACCATATGCCTTCTTAACCACTGTATCCACTGGACCGGTGTACATGCACACCTAGGTCCCTCTGATCCTCTCTGCTTCCCAGGGTCCGGCCTTTCATCATTGTTCCTTTGCCTTGTTTGTGCTGCTCAAGTGCATCGCCAAACACTAATCTGGATTGGATTGGATTGGATTGGATTTGTTTATTGTCACGTGTACCGAGGTACAGTGAAAAGTATTTTTCTGCAAGCAGCTCAACAGATCATTTAGCACATGGAAGAAAAGGGAATTAAACAAAATTCAAGAAAATACATGAGAATACATAATAGGGCAACACAAGATATACAATGTAACTACATAAGCATTGGCATCGGTTGAAGCATACAGGTTGTAGTGTTAATGAGGTCAGTCAATAAGAGGGTCATTTAGGAGTCTGGTGACAGTGGGGAAGAAGCTGTTTTTGAGTCTGTTCGTGCGTGTTCTCATACTTCTGAATCTCCTGCCCGATGGAAGAAGTTGGAAAAGTGAGTAAGCCGGGCGGGAGGGATCCTTGATTATGCTGCCTGCTTTCCCCCGGCAGCGGGAGGTGTAGATGGAGTCCATGGATGGGAGGTTTATGTGATGGTATTCAGTAAGAGCGGTATTCACGACTCTCTGAAGTTCCTTGCGGTCCTGGGCTGAGCAGTTGCCATACCAGGCTGTGATGCAGCCCAATAGGATGCTTTCTATAGTGCATCTGTAAAAGTTAGTAAGGGTTAATGTGGACATGCCGAATTTCCTTAGTTTCCTGAGGAAGTATAGGCGCTGTTGTGCTTTCTTGGTGATAGCGTCGACGTGAGTGGACCAGGACAGATTTTTGGTGATATGCACCCCTAGGAATTTGAAACTGCTAACCATCTCCACCTCGGCCCCGTTGATGCTGACAGGGGTGTGTATAGTACTTTGCTTCCTGAAGTCGAAGACCAGCTCTTTAGTTTTGCTGGCATTGAGGGAGAGATTGTTGTCGCTGCACCACTCCACTAGGTTCTCTATCTCCCTCCTGTATTCGGACTCGTCGTTATTCGAGATCCGGCCCACTATGGTCGTATCGTCAGCAAACTTGTAGATAGAGTTGGAACCAAGTTTTGCCATGCAGTTGTGTGTGTACAGGGAGTAGAGTAGGGGGCTAAGTACGCAGCCTTGCGGGGCACCGGTATTGAGGACTATTGTGGAGGAGATGTTGGTGTTCATTCTTACTGATTGTGGTCTGTTGGTCAGAAAGTCAAGCATCCAGTTGCAGAGTGGAGAGCTAAGTCCTAGGTTTTGGAGCTTTGATATGAGCTTGGCTGGGATTATGGTGTTGAAGGCGGAGCTGTAGTCAATAAATAGGAGTCTGATGTAGGAGTCCTTGTTTTTGAGATGCTCTAGGCATGAGTGTAGGGCCAGTGAAATGGCGTCTGATGTGGACCGGTTGCGACGGTATGCGAATTGAAGTGGGTCAAGGCGTTCCGGGAATATGGAGCGCCTTGACCCACTTCAATTCGCATACCGTCGCAACCGGTCCACATTGAATTCCATTTGCCACTGATCAGCCTATCTGATTGACCCGTGTATATCCTCCTGTAATCTAAGGCTATTTACCACCCCACCAATTGTCATTATCGTCCACAAACTTACTGATCAACTCTCCTACATTCATATAAACCACAAACAGCAAGGGCTCCAATAATGACCCCTGCAGGCCCCACTGGACACAGGCTTCCAGTCAGAAAAACACCCCCAGCCATCACCCTCTGCTTCCTGCCACTCAGCCAATTCTGGATCCGATTTGTCAAATTTCCTTGGATTCCATGGGCTCCTAGCTTCGCTATTAGTCTCCCATGTGGGACCTTATCAAAAGCCTTGCTGAAGTCCAAGTAGACTACGTCAAATGCACTGCCCTCACCTACACACCTGGTCACCTCCGAAAAATTGAATCAAGTTGGCCACAATATGACCTCCCCTTAACAAAACGATGCCAACTGTTCTTGATTAATCCCTGCATCTCCAAATGCAGATTGATTCTGTCTCTCAAAATTGCTTCCAATAGTTTCCCCATCACTGAGGTTAGGGGACTGGGGACTGAAAGCTGATTAATTTTGAAATTCTGTTTTCCCGGAGGTAAAGACGGGTAAAGCGCACCCAATGACCTGCTCTGAATAAAAATTATTATTCTTGAAAGTACACAGGTAAACATTGGTTATGAAGATGGAATAGAGTGACTATGATGACCCATAACAAATGAAAGACTGTCTTAAGTTTTAGTTTACTGTTAGCTCTTTTGCTTCAGTCGCAAACAAAAAGGTTACAATAAGCTTCACAGTCAGAAATCTTGTCACAGCTTAACTCAATACAGTGTTTCAAAGATGAGTCAGTAAACCTCAGGTAGTTTGTTCCAGCAAGGAACCAAGCTACAATTCAACTGAATTACGTTGTGATATTTATTCAAATAAATGTCTGATTATCAATTCCTTTTGTATTTAACAAACAGCTATTTAAATTCAACAGAGCCCATTTAACTTGAATTGTTCAAATAAACAGGTTTAATTTGGGAGTTCAAAAACAATCTATCTAGGACTTTAAAAATATACTAGTTAAGGTTGCTAACTCCTGCAGTTCATGTGAAAAAAAGGATTCTTGTTCTTTGTAAGAAAATTGCTTGCAATTTTTTTAGCGCAGTGTTGCAAATTATTATTTTCTATTAAATATGGGCAGTTCGAAAGTTCAACAATTAATGGGAAAATATATTAGCCAGAATTTTGGTGATTATTGGTCATGGTCACCGCAGCCCTGAACTTTTATGCCTCAGGTTCATTCCAGGGCTCGAGTGGGGACTTGTGTGGCATTTCCCAACCAGCAGCCCACAAGTGCATCTTTGAACTCACAGATGCCATGTTTGTCTGGGCAGCCAACTAAACTTTGACCTGGACCAAGCCCAAAAGGACGCCTGGGCAGCAGAATTCTCCGCCATCGCTGGATGCCCACGTCCAGGGGCTAATAGACACACATGCAGCCTTGCACACACTAGGGCATCATTGACGGTACCACCTATTCCCTGCCTCCCCCTTTTCTGCTCCCCTTCCCCGTGCTCCATCTCCTCTCCATCTCAGTGACCCTCTATTTGCCTTCCGCGCTCTGCTACTATGTCTAGGTGTTTCCTCAGGATGCACATCAGCGATGGAGGCAGCTTGCTGCCATGGCTCGTGGCCTTTGATGCTGCTGGTGGGGGTTGTAGGGCCGGAAGGCCCCGACCCATTCGCCGACCACGCCCTGCCGAGACGCGCAGATGTCGAGAGGTGAGGGGATGACTTGGGGATACTGGTGGCTGTGACCGCCGCCACCCTGCACGGAGGTTCCAGATTGACCTCCAGCACCCTGCTCCTCCTGGTCGGAGCCTGTAGGGCCCTGGGGGTCAACACATGCTCTGCAGTGGCTCGCCAATGTCCACCTGAGACTGGGACATACTCTGCATCATCTCGGAAAGGTTCACCTGCGTCAGGACACGTCCCCCAGCGACTGGGACATGCTGTCGAGGTGCTCAGCCATGGCCATCACTGACTGGGAAATGCCTTGGACACCACCACTAATGGTGCTGACATCATGCTCCAAGCTCTCCACTGCGGTCGTCACCCTAGCAATGTTGGCCTCTGTGTCACACATTGCCGCTCTATCTCCTCAACCTTTGGGACTCCTCCAATCGACTGTGGACTTGCTTGAGTGTCGCTGACATCCCCTTCTGCATCTCTTGGCCACACCCTATTGATTGTATCAGCTCTGGATGGACCTGGTCCAGAGGCTCAGCATCTGATGCGGCCAGCTGGGTCCTGGAATCCAGATGACCTCCGACTGCTGTCTCGCCTGAATGTTCCTGTCTCCACCTGATATGCATCTGTGTGCCCCAGAAGCCTGTCAACTGCTTCCCCCCCACAGAGGTGTGTGTCACTGCCCTGGTGGAGGGTGGGGATGACAGCTGTGACACAACTATTATGGTGGTATCTTTGGATATCTCCTCTGCGTTCTCTTTACGACGGCGGGGGGGGGATGCACCATCGGATGGAGACCATGTGGGAGAATGGATATGTGGTCAGTTGGGTAGGACCAACATGCTGGCATGAACAACTCACATCTGACCGGTCATCTGGGTGGGGGCCGGTGGTCACTTACATGCAGCCCAATCTCGCTGGCGGCGACCGATCTGTCCTCAGTCAACCCCGCAACCAGCAGTGTCCATTCCTCATAGGGGATGAGGACTCTGATGTCCGGCAGCCCACAACTCCGCAGCCCGCTTGGGCCCTCTCCCATCTGTTATGGGGCAGCTTCTCCTGTGAGGACACAGAAGGCATAGTGAGCCCACATTTCATGCACTGGGTGGGGGAGAGGGGGGGAGCGTGGAGTGGTGCTGGCCAGGATCTGCGGGAGTGCCAGGCGTATGGTCCTCTTATCTAAGGAAACATATTCTGGCATTGAAGGCAGTCCAGAGAAGGTTCACTGGGTCGATCCCAGGTATGGAGGGATTTTCTTGAGGAGAGCTTTAGTAGGTTAGATCTGTACTCATTGGAGTTTAGAAGAATGCGAGGTAATCTTGTTGAAACATATAAGATTCTCAGGGGGCTTAACAGGGTCAGTGCTGAGAGGTTGTTACCCCTACTGGGACTGGAGGGCATAATCTCAGAGTAAGGCATCACCCATTTAACACAGATGAGAGATTTCTTCTCTCAGAGGGCAGTGAATCTGTGGAATTCTTTACCACAGAGGGTTGTGGAGGCTGGATCGTAAGTATGTTCAAGGCTGAGATTGTCATGATCTCATTGAATGGCGGAGCAGACTCAATGGACCAAATGGCCCACTTCTGCTCCTATGCAGCAAGGTCATTGCTGTCATTTCAATGCTGAGTCTATTGATGAGGACTGCGACAACATGCTATTTATGGCATGATCAGAGTGCTAAGTTTGACAGACCCTGTGTCCTGCTCTCCAATGACAATTCAAGGTTGCATGCAATGCTCAGTAGTGTCAGCATCGGTTTCCCTTTGACATCGAAGATGGCTAGTTTTGCATGCAGAAAGTTGTTCAATCCAATGTGGCTGTGGAGTCTGCATGGCTTTCCACAGTGCAGACAAGGCTTAATTGTCTGATTATTCTTTTTCTTTGGTACTGCCCGGTCCTTCTAGCTTGCCTTTTCTTCTTTACTGCCTGAGCTCACTACTTGAGATTTCTTCCCAAGACGTTCTTTCACGTGCATTTTTTTCTCCCAGTCTGGACATGTGGACATGCCACATTTTCTGAGATTCACTTTCAAGGAATCCTTGACTCTCAGTCTCAGCCTACCTCACAGATGGTGTCCGTCCAACTTTATGTTGCAAAGCAAGACCACCAGGGATTATATCGTCAGTCATACTGGGCGCGATTCTCTAATAAAGGGGCTATGACCCCACGCCGGCATGAAAACCAGTGCCGACCACTCTGGCGTCAACGGCCCCCCACAGTGAAGAATTCTCCCCTTCCTCGTGGGCTAGGTTGGTGCCAGACTGGTCTCTGCAGCTACAGCCGGCGTGGAACAGCCCGTGTGAGTTTGCGCATGCGCGGAACGTCTGGCGTATTTCTGCGCATGTTCGGAACAGCCGGCATATTTACGTGCATGCGCGGAATGGGCAGCATATTTCCGTGCATGCTCGTGGGTTCACTTCTCCGAGCCGGCCCTGCAGGGGCCCGGTGCAGAATAAAGTAAGCCCCACGGAACCAGCCCGCCCGCCGATCGGTAGGCCCCCCCCCCCCCCTCCAGGACGGCCCCCACACACTCACCATCCAGGTCCCGTCGTGTGGGACCTGAGTAACCCACGCCGATGGGACTCGACGAAACACGCCCCATCGGGGCCCGGAGAATCGCCGGCGTGGGGGGGTGGGCGCTGTCAACGGACCCCGACCGGTGTGGTGGCGATCCCACGGGCGCCCGAAAATCAGCGCCGGAGACTGGGGAAGCCGGCGTCAGGGCAGCGGGGCACGATTCTCACACCCCCCCCGGGATTCTCCGACCCGGCGTCTGCTCCATCTGAGCTGCGCTCTGATGATGAACGCTTTTGTTCCAGACTTGAAAGTACCTCACTTTATCCTCTCTTTGGATGCCTATGATTTTTCATATGTATTTCATATAGAGCCTGTCCAACTGCTTAAATATGTATCGAGTACGTAATCTCACAGGAGCATCACCATCCAGAAGGTCATCACTTTGAACTCTCCAGACCCTGGGAGGGTATTTCTGGCAACAGCTTCTAGATTTCCACATTTACCTGCTGCTGTGCCAATGCCGGAAGTTGCTATCAAATTTCATCACGGGGGGTACTGGTAGTCTTACTATTGTTGTTACAGCGAAATTGGAGCCATTATGTTTCTGGTATTTAATGCTGCCTTCATTTACTGGGCAATTAATGTGTTTGGCAACCCTTTTTTGTGAGAATCCAATACTTTTTTGGAGAGGAAGCAGTCTAACCCCGGACTTATCTGCAAGAGTAGTGTGATATAGAACCCAAAAATATCCACAGTAAAAGTAATACAATTCCTAAACGTTAAGTCGTCCTCTAACATTCAAATGACCAACCAATATTTGCTTACATATGAAGAAAAGACACTTGGGTGAGATGCTGGAAGATTGCCACCATTTGTCTAGATGCACCCTAACGTGAAGCACTACATTAGGAGAGGAAACATCTTTAATTATAATTTTTTTTTTGTGGGAGAAGGATTAAAAATATTCTTTTAAGTTGACAATATAAGGAGCAGTGATTTCTGACAGCAAATGAAAGCAAGCAACAAACCTTTTTAAGTGTTAAAATTACTTTCTTTATTAGATTGCTGAATTTGACAGTCCCAGTGTCCTGATCTCCAACGACAATTCAAGATTCCATGCAATGCTTAGCACAGTGGAAAACAGGATAACAGCATCACCATCCAGTGGTTAATCTCCTGGTACAGCAGCCAAGTTGAAACTCTCCAGACTATCACTGGCCTGACGTGTATTGCGACCTCTCTCCTCTGCCAAAAGGAACTGAGAAAGAATTGAGGATGCTATGTAGATGGATAAAGTGATTCCCAAGTGAAATATCACTCATGAATACTTTATTTATTATATCTCAAAGGCACCACAACCATCAAGTAATTGACAGTGGTTATGTCTGTAAAAAAGGAATAACCAATGCAATATACTGGGAGTCATTTAAGAGTGCTTTCAGTGCAACACTGCTCAGTACAGTGGATTATTTTTAAATTAAGTTCATTGCAATTTTAAAGAGTACCTAAATTAACTGCTCCTTGCCAAAAGCTAATCTTTGAATGTTAATGAGAATGAATCAATTGTAATTAAACATTTATGAAACAAAGTGTCAGAAGTGAGCGATTCAATGAAAGGCTAGAGATCAAGCACATCTTCCAACCCAGCAATTCATTTTGTTGAAAACTGTTTCAAAAATCCACAACAAATTTTTCTCTTTGAACCACTTATGACATTTGTTTACCAGAACTAGGGACGTTTTTGTCAAGATAATTGTGTGTCATCACCTGAATGTCTTCTGCTATTTTCTATAATACCGCTATTTTCTGGAATACAGCAGTACCTCTCACTTTGGACTCATCTAACTGCCTCCATAAAGAAAGTATAAAGTTATTTTTTTAAAATCCATTCTTCATTATGAGATATGGATTTGCTCTGTAGAGGAATTCCTGTGGGAGTGGCATTATCCTTCATTTGGATTCCGACATTTTTTTATTTGGGGCAGACATCAATATTTCAATTTTTCGCACCATCCTATGAAAGCAAAAACTGCATGCTGCTTGACAGAAAATGATACGGTTGTCCATTTTATGGTCCTTTTTGACACAGTATTCATCAGTCCATTGTAGAATTTGAGGCTGAATAAAACTGGAACCAGCAGTGTGCCACTAACTACCAATCAGATAGCTGCTTTTTATATTCTCCCAAACACCGTTTCCAACTGTAATTACAAATATTTAGGGGAAATAAACTTCTGGTAATGTTCTTAATTTAAACATTTTAGTATGTAACTCAAAACAACTGCAGTTTTTTGCCATAAGAAAGCTTTGCAAGAGAACTCATAAGGGAATTAAACCTCACTGGGTTACCTGATAGTGTTATTGTTTTGTTTTATCAGTGTTTGTTTGAGAAGTTTCAATATTTACAAGCTATGCAGGATAAGGTCATGACGATTCATTAATATCCATATAATTCATTAGGCACAGTATATCAATACATACTGATACAAGGCCATATTTTCTGAACATTCATTGTCAATATTCAGAAAATATGATCCTGGGCTCTACCATTGATCAGATGATAATATCAAGAGTCCCTTGAAGTCTCTGCCATGCTATGTCAATCATAATCAGGATTCTCGTGACTGTAGCAGATTCTGATTGGACCAGAACAAGTCTGTCAATCGATTTTGAGGAGCGGAGGATGGGTACGTGACCCTTTAAGGAATATTCTTATTTATCACCTTTTTCTATGAAAAGGGTAAACCTCTAGGAATGTTATACTTGTAAATATATTAACACTCAAGAGTATAATGTGAATAACCTCAAAGACATCACATCCTGTGAGGCTGTTATCACGAGCACTGAAATTTCAAAAGTACTAATCTCATTACAATTAAATACTAGAATGAACTTGATTGTTATGCATTTGGAAACATTTCAAAAATGTTTTAATGTTTAGTATGCTGAGATAAGAAGAAATTAAACCAACAATTTAAATATTTAGGATTCTTCTTCACTGGAATTTCAAGGGAAATTCACAAGACGGCCATTAATGGTGGAAAGGTCATTATTTGCAGTGAACTGATCAAGGACAAATTAATTATATAAACTGTTCTAGCCTGCAACAATCTTTTCAGTGTAAATAATAGGACCTTTTCTTGTGTATTGTAAGTATATGCATGCAGTTTATTTACTTCTGTTGCTCAATGTTGATGCAACAGGAAGAATGTATTTGAGTATCCACAGCAGATAGTCAAATAATCAGTAGTATGAAAAATGCAACCTGGCAAAATATCCATTCACAGTTCATTTATTGTGTATGCCTTTTTTTCTCTACCTTAAAGTCAGTACTACCATCCAAACCAAGTCTAATATGACTGTATTAATTGAATATTTGGGCATAACTATAATAACCAGTATAAAATAATACGCTTCTCTCCTTTGGAGATTTCACTAGTTGGCAGTACTTGGCTTTCAACTTTTATAACACTACACAGGAACAGTCATTGTAACTTAAACAGGTACAACGTCTTCAACACTGCCAAACTAATGAATTAATTGTTTTCTGGCTGAATAAAGGTAGAGTGACTGAGTCTATGTATGTAACTCAACATGTTACTAGTTTTTAAATCAACCGCTTGTACGATTGAAGGTGTGAACCTTGAATTTCTGTAGTAATTTCCCAAGCTGCAGCTGCAACTTTGGCAAAATTCCTGGGAAAATTACCTAAATGCCTAAAAATAGTTGGTTCAACTTTTTCCAGAATTTCCCCTGATATTCTGCCAAAGTATGGTGGGAAATTCCAGCTCCTGCATCCCAGATCTTACAACCTTTCTCATCTCTCTATATTTACTCTCAAACATTGCTCTCCTTTTCCTTTTATACTCCAAAAACACTCCCTACATATACCTTCCCTCTCCCCATCCCCTCACAGTGTTGAAATAAAAAGTCTTTCAGTATTCTATTCCTGGACCTCAACACTGTCTTTCCTTACATCGGCTTAGGTTCTCCCTTCTTCCAACAATCTGCAACATTTTAAAATCAAAGCTTGGGCTATCTAAAAACTTTGACTCAATTTAACTAATCTTCTCACCTTACTTTTTTCAGGCTTGCTGATGTTTTGAGCCTTGGGTTTTCACCAATGTTTTCAATACAAAAACACTTGAGTGGGACATTAAATTATCAGAAATAGTGCTCCTATGATGTTTGATCAGGTAGATTTAATTTTTGACAGTGTAATTGTGGTATTATTTGTGAAGAGATATTCTGCACAATTCACTGTACAAGAAATACATTTTAACCATAGCTGAAGAAGATAATGTTGCTGCAATGGCTATCTTCATGCACAGTATTAATGTGAATGTTTGCATGTTGTGTGTACTATCTTGATATATACTGCTGAAATGTATAATATTTACAATATTTTTGGTTAATATTAGTGCTACAAATGCCTTGTATTTAGAATTATCAGAGACCTATCAATATACTAATTGCTGTAGAGGTAGGAAGGAGGAGGTATGTATATACCAAAACACACAAAAGGTTTTGTTCCTTTATCTGCTAGGGACCAGGAAAGCATCAGACTGATTTATCCTTTACAGCTCCCTAATAAATTACTATCTTTTCTTTGTAACTTTGCAAACAAGGCATTGAGGAAGAAGTTTTTACCTGTCCACAGCTCTGTTTAAAAATTGGTCTCTCTGTATGATAATGCAATCAAAGACTTCCTCGGATGTAAAATGGACTTATAAAACAATAAAATTATTTTTATATTTGAGTGGCTTTGTCTGTATTCTGTGTCACCATAAAATGCTGACATGTTTAAACTAAATTAGATAATTTTCCACAAAATTAATCATGTTAATTCTAAAACATTTCAATAAGTTTGCTTTTGCTGCACTCATGCGAGTGTGAGTAATGGTTATCCATAATCACTATCACGGAAATGTAATTAAAAGATATGTGTTTAACTGCACAGTAAAATCTCAATGTAAAATCCATATGTGGATTGCAATTAGTTCCTTAGTTATAGTCAGTCAAAACGCCACCCTCATCCCCTCCGCCAAGGGGTAATATTACTTGCATCTTGTGGCAAAGTATGTCAAGTCTATATTTAACATAAAGGGTCCCAAGACAATTAATATTGTGCCAAAGGAATATTGGAAAAGGTAAAAGCTCGTCAGAGTTTAAAGTTTTCACTTGAAAGAAATACAATGGGCTGGTTTCTCCTTTCGAGAGACTAAATGATCTTTTGGGGGGTCTCTGTTGGAGGTCTGATTGGGGGGGGGGAATCTGATCGGGGGGTTGGGGAATGGGTTGGGCAGGTTTTGCAATCAGGGTAGCACCTACGTTACATATTTACCATCTTGACACACTGTGGATCCACCATATCAGGGCCACGCCTGAAAACACTTGCAGTGATCCAGGCCTGCGTGAACCTCAGCCGAGAGGGCCAGAGCATCACGGGGACGTGGAGAATCGGGCTTCCAACCTGTTAATCCAATGCAAATGGGTTCAAATGATCCATTTGATCATTTAGCCTCACGGTAGCATGGTGGTTAGCATCAATGCTTCACAGCTCCAGGGTCCCAGGTTCGATTCCCGGCTGGGTCACTGTCTGTGTGGAGTCTGCACGTCCTCCCCGTGTGTGCGTGGGTTTCCTCCGGGTGCTCCGGTTTCCTCCCACAGTCCAAAGATGTGCGGGTTAGGTGGATTGGCCATGCTAAATTGCCCGTAGTGTAAGGTTAATGGGGTTGGGTTAGGTTACGGGTATACGGGTTACGTGGGTTTAAGTAGGGTGATCATGGCTCGGCACAACATTGAGGGCCGAAGGGGCTGTACTGTCTATGTTCTATGTTCCTGCCGTCACAGGGCATGTAGCTTGCTGCCACAACTGGTGGGGGACCAGAGCATCGGAACAAGTTTGGTGCCCTGTGCCAATCCCATTTTTAGTTCGACGCTCAATTCTTCGTGCTACCGGCGGCGGGCAGCGGAGAATCCACGCCAACGGCTTTCACCTTACCAATAAATATCTGAAACAAGAATAGATGTCACCACCTCCTTGGGCTGGTGTGTGGTCACTTCCAGCCCCACTTAACCAAGAATCAAAATACCAGCAAAATTTGATTCTATTTTAAAATAACTGAGGACTTTGGCTGAACCCAATGAACTGCAGTCACTAGGTTTGCAAATGCTAACCAAATATAACCTTTTATTATTTAACAGTAATATAATTAAACTGGCAAAAATGTAACTACCTAATAACCCATTCCAACCCCCCCCCCCCCCCCCCCCCCCCCCAGCTAATCGTTTAATAACCTTCTTGACCTGTCAATCAGATTGTGACTTTAGAATCCCCCACTGAGATAATGGTAAGGTTGCAAAAAGCAGCCAAGCATTGATAATGATATCTCTAAGGATAATGTCCCCAAAACATAGCTATTGTCACCTGATAGACCAGATTGTTTTCAACTATCACTGACACAAGCAGCCTATTTTTAACATTTTCCGACGGTTTGCTATTTAAATAACTTGACATCGGGATCTCGCATTCCATTTTCAAAGGTCTGTGGAATCTCCCTTGACTTTTATGCCCCTCGGTCGGCATATTTGAAGGTGGAGGTACACAAAACAGTTTATGGCCTTCCAACCAACACCCGTGTAGTCTCCCATTTTACATTAGGTGAGGGAGGTGTCAGGTAGCCTTCCCACTCTTGAACCTTATTTCACCTCCGCTGCTATTTTACCACAGCAGGAGCAGGCCCACACCAGGTAGGTAGCCTGGAAGATTTCATTATGCTGACTGGTGTAGGGCAAGGGGAAAGAACTTCCTTCAGGGATCCCCCTGTTCCCCCCTCCCTTTATATCCTCCCCCTATGGGCTCTCAAACATGCCCCTACTCACCACCCTGACTGGGGTCTGCCAGACTAGGCCCCGCTGATACTCTGGACATCAAGGGCTGGTTTCTCCACCGCGCAGCACCAGATTTCTGTTTCAGCATGCCGGCAAAACGGATCATCCCGCTGGCGGAGAATCCAACCCCAAGTTTGGCTCCATAACCTCCCCTTGTTTGGGGATTGCCTGTAGTCCCATCTATGGCTACCACACAAACATGGCACTGTTGTGACTACAAAGGGGGGGGGGGGAAGGGTAGAGGGGGCCTGTAGATCACATCCACTTGTTCTAGGCGTGTCTAAAGTTGAGGGGGTTCTGGCAGGGCTTCTTGGAGGTCATGTCCGAGATTTTGGGCATGGGGTGGCTCCGAGTTCAGAGGCGACGATATTTGGAGTGTTGGAAGAGCTGGGAGTCCAGGTGGGGAGAGAAACTTATGTTTTGGCCTTTACCTCCCTATTGGCCTCGAGACAGATTTTGTTGGGCAGGTGGGTCTCGGAGCCGCCAAAAGCAGGGGTGTGGGTGAGCGACCTGGCAGAATTCCTGCACTTCAAAAAGGTTAACTTTGCCATACAGGGAGCAGAGAAGGGGTTCATCCCGAAGTGCAAGCAGTGTATAGACTTCTTTCAAGTGAATTAAGGCGTCAGTGGGGAGGGTCCGTGGGCTTCATGTTTTTCCTATGTTTTGGAGGGGTGGGGAGATAAGGGGGAAAAATAAGGGGGCTGGGTGAGTTGCAGGCTTGTTAGCAGTTGCTGCTGTTGGCTCGTGTTTTGTATCTGTTGTATTTGTTTCTGATGTATGTATGCAAAACGCCTTTAGTAAAAATATTTTTGAAAAAAGAGTAACCAGTCAAATTGAAGGACATTTTTCTACTGTGAACTTGAACCCACATTGAAGAGTCAAAACTGAAGTCTTGGTTTATTTGAATGCAAATTGCACAAAGTATTTTGTAACACTCAATTGCTTCATGAAAGGGTTTTAAAGGGAAGCCTTTGGATGTTTTGTGCAGCCATATTAATAAGAACAGTGGGGCAATACAGCACTGTGGAGTTTGATGGATAAAGAGAGATAAGGCTAGTTTTTGCTTTGGTTTAATCGATTTATAGAAGAAAATAAATCAAAGACTCAAGTTACAACAATTTTTGAACTAATAGCATATTTAACTACCATACATCCAGATTGTTTCATACAAAAGAAAGTTCAACATTAAACAGCAACTGGGAGATGAGAGTTTTGATGGTGGGAAGAGATAAAACAAAGTGGATGAGTTTGAATTGAGAATTTAAGAGTAAAAACCACAATGCCTAAAGGCTCTGACAAAGCTGAAATAGGGGTTGCACTCGAGTTCATTGGGAAAACCCACCTGGGAGACTTTGAGGGATTTTCGTCTTCTTAAACCAGCTGGTTCATATGGCATTTTATGAGTTGTGATGGATGCGTGAGGTGTGAGCGGGAAGGCTCACCCGACACACCAGATCAGTTCCCAACATTGTTTAATGGCTCCCTAAACCTCACCACAGACTGTTCCCCTCGTGAGTGTCCCTGTCCCTGTTCTCCCCCCCCCCCCCCCCCCCCCCCCCACCCCCTCAAGCCGGAGCACCCCACAGCCATAAATAAAGGCTGAATGGGACTTCTGCCCCTCACTGGGAAGTCTGCACTCGGGAGCTGGCAGCGACATTAGTTCTAACAATGCCTTGGGTGCGTTAGTGGGCACTGCTAGAACTGTCAGAGAAGGAAGGCTCAATGTTCCCCCAGCCAGGAAGTTCCAGATATTGGGCAGAGAGATTTTGTGTATGTCAGGGAGGGGCGGTGGGTTTAAGGCTGAAGGTGGGAATAAATGGGGGCTTCTATCTTCAGTAGTCCAACCCCCAATTGGCAAAGGGCAGATACCAAAGATAGCATCCCCCTTCCTTCTTGCCTTTTGAAGAATTTACTTACTTTTAAGAAAACAATTGTGCTGCCCATTTCCAACTGCCTATGCCAAACATTTTTGGCAAGGGCAACATAGTATCAGGGTCAACAGGTTTAGTAACAAACCTAATTGAACCGTGATTATCTATTTAAATATGGCGGGTGGCTGTTGATTTCGGCAACCCCCCCAAAAAAAACCACACCCAGCAGGTGCATCTAAAATGCAGCTCATAATCTATTATCAGCTGTAAAAGTTTCAATAGCTTTTGGTCAATAAGACAACCTGCTGAGCTGATATTATTTGAAACTCAGCTGAGCATTCATAATGGAACAGCTGTCACAATAAATGTTTCTAGCTCACTGACAGAACAGATATTAGAGCAGAATGCCTGTCAATGTAGGGAAAGAGGATCTTTTCTACATGGAATCCCTAAAGCGCAGGAAGCCATTCGGCCCATCGAGTTTGCACCGATCCTTTGAAAGACCACCTTCTCTGGGCCCAATCCCTCATCCTATTCATGCAACCCCACCCTAAGGGCCAATACACCTAACCTGCACATCTTTGGACTGTGGGAGGAAAACCACGCAGACACGGAGAATGGAAACTCCACAGTCACCTGATGCCGGTATTGAATGCGTGTCACTGGTGCTGTGAGTCAGCAGTGCTAACCATTGTGCCACCCTTCTTTTTACTTTAGGAAGCAGGGTGTTTTATGTAAACAGCTAGACTTGTCAGTCCAATTAAGCCACAGCAGAAAATCGCAACAACAGAGGACTTTTAAAAAACTTATGTATACATTATGGTGCCTTTTTCATTGTTAGATTACATTTATTGTCACATGTATCAAGGGACAGTGAAAAGTATTGTTCACATGTATTAGTGTTTTTCCAATTGCACAATGCTAATCAATGTAAACTTTACAGGACCAGATCCTGACAATGAATCATTATTAAAAACACATCTACGTTACAAAAAGGACCTAATAGTGACATTTGGTGTCAGAACATTTTACACTTAACGTTCAGACTATTCTCAACTAACCAGCTGGCTTTCCATTGTCCTCATAGGATCATAGAATTTACATTGCAGAAGAAGGCCATTCAGCCCATTGAGTCTGCACTGGCCCTTGGAAAGAGCACCCTACGTAAGCCCTCACCTCCATCCTATCCCCGCAACCCAGCAAACCCCACCTAACCTGTTTTTGGACTGTGCAATTTAGCATGGCCAATTCACTTAACCTGCACATCTTTGGATTGTGGGAGGAAACCGGAGCACCCGGAGGAAACCCACGCAGACACGGAAAACGTGCAGACTCCGCACTGACAGCGACCCAAGCCAGGAATCAAACCTGGGACCCTGGAGCTGTGAACCATTAGTGCTAACCCCTGTGCCATCCATCATAAACTCTCAGACCTAGTATGCTTTTAATGGACTTCCAAAACCCTGTATCTTCAAGCGGTGTGCGAGGAAATCCAATTTTCATCCCCCATTTAAAATGGGGAACATGATCTCATTGGGGCTAGGTGTATGTTTGGCAAACTAGGCAACCTTGACCCGGAAAAAGGCCACAGAAATACGAGACTGGAGGAAAAAGAGGTTGCCTCCAGAAGAAATTGTGTGTCCATTTGTTCAGGGAAACACGGCTCTGCATCCAGATGAAAATTTGGTCCCAGAGGCCTAAAGAATTTGAGCTGCAGGGTAGGAGGAGGTTGCAAAGAAGATGAGCAATGTATGAAGGGATTTGTAAGCAAAGATAGGATTTTATAATTAATGTGTTGGAAAATAGGGAGCCAGTGAAGTCTGTAATGGAAATGGCAGATGGTGACAAAGTAAGAGTTAGATATTTGAGACGGGTGGAGCTTAGGAAACCAGCATGTGTAACTTTGGAGAAATTAAGTGAAAATAACAAAAACATGAATGGGGGTCTTAAGAACTTAAAAGAATGACAAATGGCCATTTGGCCCCTCACATGTCTGCTACTTCCACAGACCCAGTATCTGGATTGTGCCTCAAGACAATACCTGACTGCAATAGCCATTGCTACTTGCCACTGAAGTCATATTCGACTCGAAACGTTAACTCTGTTTCTCTCACTACAAATACTGCCACACCTGAGTTTTTCTAGCACTTTTGATTTACATTGCAGCCAACCACTAACACCAAATACCTGAGAACTGCTATGCTAAATACGGAGACAACTAGATTCTGATTTTGTTTTACTTATTCAGAGTATGTTCCATAGACAAATGGTATTCTATCAGATTTAGCTTTAAAGATTCCACAGACCTTTAATTTTGATATGTGTGATTACAGTACTCACATGTCAAAACACTATTCATGTTTTAAAGCAGAGCAAGTTTTTAAACACACACCTATCCAAATAACCTCATTATAGTGTATTGTTTTCAGTCAACAAGGCCAGAATTATTCTGATAAATATTATGCAAAGAACAACTAGATTAGCATTAAGCTCAATTCTACACCAGCAGATTTTCAATAAAATCAAACTGATCATATATTGCCTTTGGCAGAGACCTCACCCTGTAAGCAGGTGCCCGCTTTACGCAATGTTACTCTCAAATCAGCATATCATTTCAGCCTGCAGGTATCTTCCCTCCAATTTTTTTTCTTCCTAAATATCTTCTCTCCCTCCCGTGTGCGGGAGCCAAATATAGAAGTTTTCCTTGTGGCAAACTGCAGCAATTAAGATCTCCATTCCACCAGTTCATAGTTCTATACAATGAAGCAACACAGTGGCACTACTTCCTCACAGTACCAGGGACCCAGGTTTGATTCCGACCTCTGGTAACTGTGTGGAGTTTGCACTTTCTCCCCGTGTCTGCATGGGTTTCCTCCGGATACTCCGGTTTCCTTCCACAGCCCAAAGATGTGCAGGTTAGGTGTATGGGCCACACTAAATTTCCCTTTAGTGTCTAGGGATATACAGGTTAGGTTACGGGTTTTCACCAGGGCCAGGTGGGCCAGTGTAGGGTGCTCTTTCAGATGGTAGGAGCAGACATGAATGGCCTGCTTCTACACTGTGGGTATTCTATGAAACAAAAACTCAAAATGTGCCACAGCACCTGTGACAGGTCTCCTGCTAGGGAGATAAAACAGGTTTTTTTAAAACCATGGATCCTATCCATTTATATTCAAAAAGCCTTTCATTTTTGGACACAATGAACAAACAGGAGATTTCTAACCTACAAGCTTGCCTGTTCACTATCTTCAACAAAAGCTTCAAGACAATGGACTCAAATTCTAAATATAACGCAGTCATAGAATTGAACAAAAAAGTCTCTGGTTTTGGCAGTGCCTTTGTCAGTATAAATATGCAGTATTTACATATGTAGTAATATGTTTATATATGCAGTAAGTAAATATGTACTTACTCAAGTGCTGGTAAATGCACAATCTGGGGAAATCGTCCCACACAATATATCAAGACGCTTCTCTGTTGTGGGTGCTAAGTCACCTAAAGGTCACTTCCAACATTCATTGTTCATTACTTCATTTATAAACTGAAGGTGTCTCCATTATTTGACAACAGATCAATGGACTCAGCCCATGCACTTTTGTCAGATTTAGATATGTCCAGTGTACGTGACTCCGAATCTGGGCGTAACTTTAGAGGGAGGTTTTCTTCCGTGTGCCATTTGTAGTCAAACTGTAAAGGTGTTCTTTATATTCACATTGATAATGTTGCTACTGGCAGCACGGGAAATCTTTGAGTGGGATATTAATTTTTTAAATATTGTGTAATCATACTATCTGATACCATGGCCGGGTATTTCCACCACTTCCCCCGCCCGGGTGTGTTTTCCAGCGGTGAAGGCGGTTTGTCATTGGCCCCTGGTGGGGTCCTCCGGTCCCACCAAAGGTCAATGGCCATTTGCATTGCTTGCCGGCTACACCGCCAGAGAAGCCGCCACAAGGGGGGGGGGGGGGGGGGGGGGGGTTTGGCCTCGGCAGGACAAGAATATCCCGATTGTGGGAAGGGCCGGAAAATCACTGCCCATAACTGATTCCTAAACTTACTGAGCAAATTTAATATCAGCTGTTCTTCAGAATTTCAGTTTACACTGATGCAATGACAGGTTTGACCATTCCATCTAAAAAATCATGAAAGCACCAAAATATGTTGCCCCCTCATTAACATTTACAGCACTTGCATTTGTTACTTTTATGAATATTTTGTCCCCTTGCTCCAGTTCAAAGGCGGCTCCTTGAAAACTTGTGTACACATCAAACTTGGATTCTTTTGACCAACATTTGGTGAAAATAGCTTTAGTTAAAAGAAGAGGCTTGTAATAATTCATGGACATCTTGTAAAGGTACTGCAGAAAGAGATTGTATTGCTGATCCTCTCCATCTGGTTTCTGTACATGCCAGAAATAAACATGGGAGTATATGTAGTAGATGCCATCTTTGGGAATGGTAATTTCTCCACCATGGTATTTCATGGCACCCTGATGCACTGCAAATCCTTTTACGTCATTCCAGTAGAGTACATCATGTCCATTTACCCGAGTAAAGTAAGATGGCACTGCCAAGAAAATTTCAAAATATTGAGTTAAACATCTCTTTAAAGAAATTACATCAAAAACTCTCCTGTGATATTGCTCACAAGTCAGAAGGTGCACAATCGTAAAAAGACAGGGGCATTGCATCAGGCAACAATGGCCCGGAATTTGCTGCAAACAGCATTCGCATTTCACTTTGTGTACCGATGCACAGGGACGTTGGCTAACTTGGCAGTGGAGATGCCCAGTCATCTGCCATCTGATCCAATGTGTGCCACCTACAGGAGATCTGTAGTGTCTGTAACATAAAGACTCTTCAACCAATCAGATGGAAGGATCCCCTCTGAGCCATGCAGACTGCAACCTTGGAAGTTAAAAAACGGAATACAAGTTACATGTAAATCATTTACAGGAAGCAAAATAAAGATTGGAGCTTTCGCTCCGGATTAAGGAAGAGACAAAAGAGAAAAGCAGAAAAACTAAAATAAAGCATGAATTTTCTTCTGAAAGATTGAGACTCCACACACAATTATTACAGGATAGAAGGAGGCCATTTAGTCTTTTAGGTCTGTGCTAGCTCTGCATGGGAGCAAAGTACCTGGTGTCATTCCCCCCCCCCCCCCCCCACCTTCTCCCCATAATCCTGCATTCTTCCTTTATCATAACAATCCAATTCCCTCATGAATGCCTCAATTAAACCTGCCTCCACCATACTCAGGCAACACTTTCCAGATGCTAACCACTTGCTGGGTGAAAAGGTTGCTCCTCGTGTCCCCACTGCTTCTTTTGCCAATTATCTTAAATCTGTGTCCTCTTGTTCCAGATCCTCCTCCCACCAATGGAAACAGTTTCTCCCTATCTACTCTGTGTAGAACGCTCATGAATTTGAAAACCTCTATCAAATCTCCTCTCAACCTTCTCGACTTCCAAATAAAACAGTCCCAACTTCTCCAATTTACCTACGTAACGGAAGTTTCTCATCCGTAGGATAATTCTCATGAATCTTTTCTGCACTCTCTCCAAACTCTAATTGAGGTAGAAACAGTGTTCTAAACAGGTTTTACATAACTGCCTTGCTTGTATATTGTATGCCCCTATTAATAAAGCAGAGAATGCTGTAGGATTCATTAACTTCTCTCTCAACCTGGGACTTCCGGTGACGCAGCAGGAGGCAGTCACGCGTTGGAGGGCTCCCGTTCGGGAACGGCATTGTCGGGGGGTAACGCCCGGTCCAAAGGGCAACGGAGGCAGCAAGAATCGGGAGACAGCACAGGGAGGGGAAATGTCGAAGATCAGCAAAAATAACGGCCGTGAAAAAAGCGGCTGAAAGTCCATCGGGGAGTGGAAAGGTCACCGCGGGATCAGCAAAGAAAATGGAGGCTGGAGCACTGGGGAGGCCGCATTGCTTACGGCTGAAGAAATAACTAAGGTGATGGCCGTGGAAGTCGAGAGGCAGTTTACAAAACACTTGGAGGCAATGAGGAAGGAGATGGGGGCGGTTTGGAAAGTGCTGGTGGAGGAGGCGATTACCCTGGTGAGGACGGCGGTGGCGAGCGTAGTGGCGGAGGTGCGGGAGCAAGGGGAGGCGCTGAACGAAGTGAAAGAGACATTACTGCAGCACAGTAATCAACTTACCTCGCTGGGGAAGGAGATGTGGAAGATGATAGAGATCAACAAGGATCTGCGAGGCAAAATGGAAGACCTGGAAAACAGATCCAGGCGACAGAATTTGAGGATTGTGAGGCTGCCCGAAGGAGTGGAAGGACCGAGGCCAACTGAGTATTTTGCCACGATGTTGGCGAAACTATTGGGCGAGGATCACTCCCGATATGATCTGGATCAGGCTCATCGGTCGTGGAGGCCTGTACCAAAGGCGAGTGAGCCGCCAAGAGTAGTGACTCTGTGCTTCCGTAGGTACAATGTGAAGGAGAAGGTTCTGTGCTGGGCTAAGCAGAAGCGAGTGGTGCAGTGGCTGGAGCTGGTATATGCGTATACCAGGACTTCACGGTGGAGCTGGCGAGAACACCTGTTCAACCAGGTGAAGAGGTACTGCACATTAGCAAGGTGCAGCGTGGCATTGTATATCCAGTGAAGCGGAGGGTGACCTTCAAGTTTAAGGACTTTTATTTTGGGATTTTGGAAGCAGCGGAGGAGTTTGCGAAGGCAGAAGAACTGTGGCAGAATTGAGAAATGGTCATGTACCGATGTAGCCTCATGACTGTATTTTTTCTTTTTTTTTGTTTCACTGCGTGCTGTTGTATGAATGATATGAAAATTGCTTATTGTCACGAGTAGGCTTCAATGAAGTTACTGTGAAAAGCCCCTAGTTGCCACATTCCGGCGCCTTTTCAGGGAGGCTGGAACGGGAATTGAACCGTGCTGCTGGCCTGCCTTGGTCTGCTTTAAAAGCCAGTGATTTAGCCCAGTGTGCTAAACCAGCCCTAGTGGGCTATAGGAGCCAACGTTGTATATATTTCGACAAGGGAAGAAATGGGACTTTCAGTCGTAATGAGGGTTCTTTGGGGTCTGGATGTGTATGCCGGGTTTGTGTGCTAAAGGGGACTTCTGGGTTTTTCCTGGGGCCGGGCAAGGGGGAAAAGAGACCTGGCGGGGGCCTCCACGCTGGCCGGTTTAAGCCGGCCAGTGAACGGGGGTGAGGTGGGGGAGGGGGCTGCGGCCATTGGAGCCTGGCAGAACAGGGTCCGAGGGGTCTAGCCGGGGTGGAAAGTTGGGGGGAAGGAACCGAGGTTGGGGGGGGGGGGGGGGGGGGGGGGGAGGATTTTTATGAGAGGAAGTGGAGGGGAGCGGGGGGGGGTTACAACTCTTGGGTGTCATTTACTGTACTCTTTTGGAGGTTGGATGACGTTGAGTGTCGTTGGGGGGGGGGGGGGGACAATGGTGACCATGGGCGATTCCGGACTCCTTTCTATTTTTCGCCTTTGTTTTTTTTTCCACCGTGGGAGGGTTTGTTTTATTTGATGCATATATTGACAGGTGGGCCGTTGATTGGGTGGTGGGAGGATGGGATCGTTGTTGATGTTAAGGGTATTGACTTTGTATCTGTTACCGTTTACTACTTGTTGGTGGGGTGCAACTTTTGAAGGAAAATGTGAAAATGGAGAATAAAAGCATTTTTTAAAAACTTCTCTCTAAACTGTCCTGTCACCTTCAATGACGTATGTACATGTACACCCAGGTCCTCTGCACCACCATGCTTTTTGGAATTGTACCCTCTATTTTATAATGGCTCTCCACATTCTTCCTTCACACTTCTCTGCATTAAATTTCATTAGCCCAGTCCAATAATGTGTTCATTTGAAGTTCAACACTATCCTCCTCAAGTTCATAATGCTTCCAGGTTTTGTATCATTTGCAAATTTTAAAACTATGCCTGGTACAAGGTCAATCATTTGTCCTGTTTTTGCTGGCAGCCTACTGTTGTTAGCAAAGCAAAATTTGGGTCTATATATTGTAATTTTATGCTAATGCATGGAGATATGTCCCCTTTAAGCTTCAAAGTCTAAGTGCAACATAAATAATTAGAATAATTAATTATAAGACGGGAACAAGTCAGTCAGCTCAACCAGTCACATGCCAGCAATTATCAGCCATGTGATGCAAGCAGCCCTACTCACACTGACACACCCTATTCCCACATCCCTTCATCTCCTGCTCTTATGTAAACATTGGGTAAATGAATACAAAGGTCAATTAAAAAACTGCCCAAAGACTGTATTCAGTATTGTGTGCCACTGGAGGCCCTTGGCTTTTTATATATTACTTAGATGTGACACAGAAGCATGTCACAGGAATGTGACAGATTAGAAATGCAGATCTACAACTTTTAGAACACCGATTTTAAGTTCTCAAACATCTTACCAATCTTTTTCTGTAAAAACGTAACAGTGTTCTAGCCAAATCTTCCTCAGTGTGGGGAACGATTAGTACATCCTGCATATGCCTGAACAACTCTTTAGAGCCATCAAAACTGAAGAAATCCCAAGTCTTAGGTTTGCAATCCTGAATCTAACTGAGAATTTACCTGGTACCATAGATCTTCCTCCTCGTCCCATACCTAGGAAGGTATTGACAGCCCTGGACCTCTACTGAATTGGTTTGTGATTGTGCCTGACAAAGTATTGCAGAGGTTTACCTTCTTAAGTCTGGCTGGCCTGGAAACTGTCCTGCTCTTAATACCTGCCAGGAAGTATTTATTGGCTGATAATCAATCTTCTAATTGAATTACGAACAGGCCTCCTGAAGTGGGAATTGAACCCAGAGCCTCTAGCCTAGGAGGTAAAGGTGCTACCTATTGAACCACACAAGACCTCCGTGCCATAGATAATAACATAAATGATCAAACTTCAGGTGGTATGTGAGCCAAGAAGTTAGCCAAGCAGCTTTAATATAATCTTCTTTCCTTTTTCAACTCTTCTTCTTATGTACTCTTCTTTTTGTCTGGAATTTACAAGTGGTTTCAATCACTGGAGAAAGCCAGAACTGAAGTGAAAGAGGAATGTGCGTATTTGTAATGTTAAAGAAAACCCATAAAACTGTGGGGTCTATTCTTTTCAGAGAACCTGTATTAATGTTTATGAATGTTGAGAGAAAACCACCTCCAGTTTTAACCCTCCAACAAAAGCAAGAGGAAATGAGGGAATCACTGACAACGTGACTACCTTATCTAAAGATAAGGGGCTAGATTCTCCCTCCGGGGAGAATGGTCTCCAATGGGACAGAGTATCGGGCATCGGGGCAATGTTTAAAAACATTAGGGTTTCGCTACTTGGACCATGCCAAAGAGATGTAAGTGCACCAAGTGCATTCCAAGTGCACTAAGTGCATTCAATGATTTCACTGCACTTACTTCTCCTTGATGTGGTCAATGTTTACAAACATTGGGGTTTTACCACTTAGGCCACGGGACCTCGTTATCGGGCCACCTGCTCATGGCGGCAGCCAGATAGCAGAATTCCCTGGGAATTTCCCATATTCCACGCCACACATAAATTTGCATGCCGTGGAACACGGAATTGCATCCCACATTACGACCGCAAGGGGTTTGTAAAACTGATGCAATTCAGCTTTGGTGGGGGAACATAGAGTTGGATTCTCCGGGTTCAACGAACAGCCAGAGACTGCAAATTTCTGACGAAATTGGGAGCGGCGCCGCTTCCACAATGCTCTGCCTCCTCCAAAACGGCGTACTGGCAGAGTACGCCGTGCCACGTATCGACGGCCTCAGGCCATTGCCTGAGGCCCGCCCCTCACTGCTCCGCCCCCAACCGGCTGAGTTCCCGACGGCATGGGACACATGTGGTCTTATCCGTCAAGAACTCGACGTGGCGGCTGCGGACTCAGTCCAGTGCCGCCACAGTCGGGGGAGGGATGATCCGCGGGTAGCGGGGACATAATCAGGGCACTGTGGTGAGCCTGTCTGGGGGCGCGAACCGGCCAAAGGAGGGGAATGATTTTGTGGGACTTGCCCACGAGCGGCCTCCGTCATGAAGCACGCCGCGGGCACTGCAGGCCATCGCTGTGCGCATGCGCGGCCACGGACCCGCTAATTCTCTGGAGCGGATCGGCAATTAGAAACTGCTGCTCTACGCTGCTTCCCTGCTAGCCCCCAGAAAAACCTGGTGTAAAACGGCACCGTTCCCACGCCGGCGTGGGGACATAGTCCCAGAATTGGAGAATCCAGCCTGTAGTCTCCAAACGGAGAATCCAGCCCAGCGTGTCTACGATTCTCAGGCAGAATGAAAAATTATGATCATTTGCATGAAACTTCCAACAAATGCAGGTTATAGATGGACTAGGTTTAGATTTCTACCAAGAGTGGATACAGCTCCTCAAACATTGCTAAGAAAACCATTATATCACAGCAGTTTTAAACAGAGAGCTTAGTCTTTAAATGAAGTGTGGCATAGTGTTTGAGATCCCAGGCTAAAGGAACATCTAAGAACTATCACCTGACACTTTGAGTAGTACATGCCTCTTACTTGGACCTATAGATAGTAATTTGTGCTCTAATTGCCTTAACTCCAACCTTGAAAAGAGTACTCCTGCACCTGTATTTAGTATTTTTCACAGCAGGCATCCTCCTGGTATTTCTGAGTGGGATTACCAATAAAGGGGCAATGTTATGCCAAATTTGGCACACACTCACTAGGAAATTTCACAAATGACCCTTAGCTAGCACAGAAAGAAAACGTATTTCCCATCACTTTAGCCTCAGAGTCAGAAGTGAAAAAACAAACATTATGTCACCCTATCGCTAGTAAATGAATCTTTTGTAAAATTGAGGAACTTTAAAACTCCAAAGAGACTATCAAATGATATAACTGTTTGTACTTTTAATTGGAATTTACGTAACCAATGAAGGGAAATTTGCCTGAAAATGAAGTGGTGAATATCATATTCAGTTTGTTCAGATCAGTAAATGTAGGAAGTGAAAGTATTGAGTTGTATATTTTGGTGAAAAATGAATTAGATTTTTCCATGAATGCAATGGAATTGTTTAATGCAAAGTATTGCTTACCATTCTTTGGAGGCTTGTTTCTTTGCTGGGCAATTAAATGGATAGCTGGTTTGTCAGCACCCAGGAATGTTGCATTGTGCGCTACAAGAAAAAAAACTGTTAAAGTCTCTCAATCTAACTTAATACAATTACTTCAAATCTTTTTTGGCAACTCAGCAACGTGTTGACAATTAATATACTATTCATCAGAATAGCTATTTGTTGCTCTCTCAAAAAATGGGGAACTCCAACTCTCAGCTTAATAGTGGCAGAGCCATGCCTTCTAAGCATAGACAAAGAAGAGAAAGTTGATCTAGTTCTGATGTGAGGCATACTCAGAGGATTTCTTTAAATGGGTAGGGAAAAGAAACAGATGAAGCCCAGACTTCTGCCGTCTAATCCTTTGCTGCATTGTATATCTCAAACAGATTGCCTGACAGTCTACCGGACACCTTCAAAATTAAAGTGAACAACCATGTCTCTATTTTAGTAAACCTCACCTTTCAATTCCTTGTATATTAAATTTCTCACATCAGATTGCAGACGCTGAAAAATAATGAAATGCAAAAAACATTTTAAGAAAATTTTCCATTGCAAAGTGTACACAAATAAAGTTAAAGGTGATTTAGCTTAACTTTTATTAAACAATTAACTGTCTGTTTGGGGGACTTGACTAAAGGGCTCAGCAGAGCGAAAGTACCTGGCTATTTACATTCATTTGATGATGTGTAGTAGTTTTTACCTTACTGGACCAACTCAGGTTATTCTGAAAAAATGACTTCAATCTATATTTCATTCAAGAGTACATAAAGTTCATTTTGCACAGAAAAACAGATGCTTCACAGAAAGGACATGCACTGTTACGGGCGCTACTCAGCATAAACTTTGAAATTTGTCTGGATGGACAAATTAAAATGGGCTGAATGGCTTTCCTTACCGATAATTACCTTGCGATTTCAGACAGATATTCGATGAACAGACAGGCAAGAGCCATGTCAACACACAAACATGTCAAGGTTCAGAACCCACAGGCTCTGAACAAATGGACATCTGCACAAATGGCATAAGCATGGTGTTAAGCGAGGTGAGATCCGTGAGGTGCAGTGGTCCATTAGCAGCAGCATAAATGTACTCCACCACCAGCTTACCTTATTGCCTGACATATCCCTCATTATCAAGCCAACTGACCAACAATGGTTCAGTGAAGAGCATGGCAGAACATGTCAGAGACAGCCTTAATTTTTATCTTGAATTCTATTATATTGAACTAACTCCAGCGTATTTGGAATCTTCAGACAATGGTTCAGTAATGTATTTTTGATGAATTAAGCAGTGTTACTAATATGCTATCTGCAATTAAACCTGCATTCACAAAACAAATGATTGTATATCATTGCAATATATTTTTAGAAACTTACAATGTTAACATACGCTACATTCACTTGTATGTTCTAATGGGAATTTATAATTCTTGGTGATTAAAGATATGAAACAAATGTCTATCTGTCATAATGCATAATCCATCCAGTGCAAAATTTCCCGCTTGGTTTCTAGATCAACCCCTCCGCTCCTGACACTGTTTACCAGCCTTTTCTCACATCTATCTATTTTCTAACAATTCTATCATGCTATCATCTGCCACCCAAACTTCAACTTTATCCAAAGCTCTGCCATCCTATTCTCTCCTGCACTGTCCTCCCTGCCCATCAACTCTGTTCTCACTGATGTGCACAGATTTCCTGTCCAACTGCACCAAATTTAAAATCACTATTCTCATTTACATATGGATTCAATATCTCACTCCCTTCTCTTTCTGAAATATTCTCCAGTCTTACATAACCTTCATAATGTCCTTTCCTCAGAATCTGGCCTTTTCATCACTTTTTGCTGCCACTGGTAAGAGAGCACTCAGCCACTTTTGTCCTACTATCTGGTCGTCTCTTCTGCGCCTCTCTCTCGCTCTTAATTTTCGGTTTCAAAACTCACCTTTTAAAACAGGTTTTTGGCCAACCTCCTAAACCTTTCCCACATCAGCACCAATGAAGTGCCTGGGGACATTTTACATCAAAGGCCCAATATAAACAAACATTTTTGCTATTTCTCCTCTTGAAACTTATATTTTTAATATCATTTTAGCCATTTAATATTAAATGAATACAGTTAACGTTAAGTGGCTTCAAAGGTAAAGTTTCTTTTAAATATTCAAATAAAGTACTCTAACAACAAGGATGAAAATCAATAGAGTACTTACCTGGTTTATTAGAAACTTAACATTCTTGAGCCAACTGTCACACAGAAAATCTTCAACGGGCACTTCACCCTTTCCCAAATGATCAATGTAGGAATTCATGTACTGGAGACAGCGCCCTGGATAATTATCAGAGTTCAATTTCTGCTGCATCTGTTTATGAAATAGAAATTATTAATTTGCTATGCTTAGCTTTATTTTATGTTTTTCTTACCTCTTGCCTCCTCTCAAGGTGGAGATAGCTGGAGCAGGGAGGTCCTGCTGACCCTCCTGTACCTCACCCAGTTAGCCATTCTTTTAAATCTAAAATCGAATGTGAATGTTGACCGACGGAATAATAAAGGCATCACAGTCAACTTGCCAAAATGGCTACACAATGCATTCACTAACCCAGTGCGAATTCCCAAGGAGTCACTAAGTATAATTCAGGAGGGAAACCACAGATGATTTTCCTCCCCCTCGCCCAACAACACTGCTTCCATCATTATCCTGCTGAGATCACATAACACAACTTGAACAAAAGCCAAGGTCAGGACCACAACTGGTAGTACATACGTACCCACCCGCTGTATCTTTTGTGAAGGGGGAAGAGAAATACTTTCTTGGAGATATTTTCATGCTTCCGATGGTGAACTAAGTTAGGAAGAAGTGAAGCTTGCCGTGGTTAGTTTAATAATGCACTGCGTCATAGCACAGATAAGTCAATTTCCAACCCAATGAGTATCCAATTTTAGTCAAGCAAAGTACTGACACATAAACAGAAAAAACATACACCAGATCAATCACTCCTCCGAACAAATGGATGTGGCCCAACACTGTGCCAACCTGGCTTAGCTGGCCCATCCGAGCTGGACAATCGGCAGTCGCCGTGAAAAACGGCGAGCAGCGATTCATCCGAGCGGGGGTTGGGAGAATCGCGGGGGTGCCAGGGCAGCGAGTCATGAGTCGCCTGGCCCTCCCGTTATTCTCCCACCAGGCGTGGGGAGCGGAGAATCGCGCCCCACATCTTTTTGGACACAAAGGGGCAATTTAACATGGCCAATCCACCTAACCTAACATCTGTGGGCTGTGGCAGGAACTCGGAGCACCCGGAGGAAACCCATGCAGACACGGGGAGAACGTGCAGACTCCGCACAGGTAGTGACCCAAGCCGGGACACGAACCTGGGAACCTAGAGCAATGACGCAACTGTGCTAACCACTGTGCTACCATACAATTTCTTCCGGAAACTAAATACACCAAAAGAAAAAAGATTGTTTTTTTATCTTATTGCTTTGTATGGGATTTTGCTTCGTGCAAATTTGGCGCTGCATGTGTCTACACAGAATCCCTATAGTGCAGGTGCAACGGCTATTGATTTAAATAAACCAATACATGTCAACAACTTTGAAATGTTCTGAAAGAATTATGAGGTGCTTTATAAATTCAAATTTGAAGGAGTTTTCTCCACTGATCAAACAGAAGAAAGGAAAAGGAACCTAAAAATTAAAAATAATCTGACAAAATAAAACATGACAGAGATAGGAATAAAAATAGTGAGATGGATTCAATAAGTAAACACAAGTCCTTATATTCTGATCCACAACCTAAAGCTCTGTGGGTCATAAATGAATGCCAAATTTACCTACTTATCTAGAACCATAGAAAGGCCATTTTGACTCTTTCCTCAGAACCAGCACCAGAGAAACTGATTCAATGGTAAAATAGCTATTTTAAGTTTCTTTCTTAACAAGTAGAACTCATTTGACACTTTCAAAAGAAGCCTGTTTTGCAGAACTTGTGGTGGTACGTGAAAACCAGGACTTTGAATGTACGAGCTGAAAGGTATGATTTTTTTAAAAAGCAAATAGAAGTTCATCAACTGTCATGCCAATTAGTGCTGGATATTTAAATAAAAACAGAAACAGAAACTGCCAGCAAGACTCAGCAGGTTTGACAGCTTGTCTATGCCTTCTTCAGAACTCTGCTGAGTCTGTCCAGTATTTTGTTTTTATTTTAGATTTTCAGCATCCAAAATGTTGTGCTTTTATTTTACCGGATATTTAAATACCTGGACAGGGCTGTCTAAAATAAATTATCTCAAACATTAAGTGTGATGTGGGGGAAAAAAGAATGAGAGGGTGACATGGTGGCGCAGTGGTTAGCACTGCTGCCTCACAGCACCGAGGACCTGGGTTCGATCCCGTCCCCAGGTCACTGTCCATGTGGAGTTTGCACTATGCTCCCCGTGTCTGCATGGGTCTTACCCCCACAATCCAAAAAGATGGGCAGGGTAGGTGAATGGGGCATGCTAAATTGCCCTTTAATTGGAAAAAAAAGAATTGGGTACTCCAAATGTATTTTTAAAAGAATGATTTCAGGAAATGATGCCCTGTTACATGGAGTTTACTGTGGAACTGAGGAGCGTGTGGGCATGTTTCATGACTGCGAGTGGATTTCACTATGCCCTGGCTGAGGCTGCACCGGTGTCCTGAGTATTGGTGCAGAGGTACAGAGAGAGAGCTTTATGTCTCAGCACGCTGCGTGTATATGTGGGTTTCAATGCAAAGACCAGAATAGCACGGGTGTCGGAGTGAAATTCTGAAATTAACATAAGTGAAATTGTGCGAATTCCATTGTCCGGACTAGAATTGAGCCTGGGTGTGAATTTCAGAATGACTGGGGCTGACATGTTGCCCACACGAATTTCAGCTGGGAGACAGGAGGGTTTGGTGTCAGGGCTCTTTAATTCGGGTTGTCTGTAGCGACCACAGTGTTGTTTTGTCTGCGGAATGATTCACTCCAAAACAGGTTTCAGAATTCCCCCAACCCCACCCACTTCCAAGGGCGTCTAAAATTCAGCAAGCCGCACGGACAAGCTGTTGCTTTCGTTTCCGCCAAGTTAACTTCGAATATAACTCCTTTGCAGAAACTCTGAACTGTACGCGGGGTCTGCGGCAGGATTAAAAAGTTGGGGGGCGGGGGTGGTATACGTCTTTTTAAAACAAGCTCTCTTCCGAACTGGAAATCTCCAGAGTGCTGGGACAGTCTGGCTGTTTGATGTGCTGCTCCTGATCTGGCGCCTTGCTCCCAATCTTAAATTAATTAATTAACTTGCTTCCCCCCAACCGTTGAGTTTATAGTTTGTACATAAAAAACTGCAGACCCGCACACCCGTGAGTGCATTGAGTATATCTTACAGGAGGAGCCAGGAGTTTGCTTCCGCCCTTACCTGGTCGATCTGATCAGTGAAATAGCAGAAAAAGTAGCAAGTTACACAGATTTCTACAAAAGCTACAAATCCCAAAATCGGCACGACGATGCCCCATTTTCCCTTCTCGGCGGCCACGGGTTTCCCGCCCAGTTTCTGGTAATCGTAATCCGCCGGCGGTGAGGACATTTTGTTTGCCCGATAGTGTGAATTTTCAACAAGGCTCTTTGAGTGGGACAAGCTGGGAAATGACCCAAAATGTCGCAAAGCGGAATCCACACCAATGGGCCAAAAGGGGGCGTCTCTGAGCTCAGCGATGCTCCACCTTTGATTGGATTTCCAGCACGGGGAGCAACCTGGTGACTCAAACCCTCCCAGAATTTAGCCAAGAGTGTTTAAAGTCCTTCCCAAAATCAAACTCGTGCTACACCAACCAGCAAGTTTTAAAAAGATCGAATATTTAACACTCCCAGTTCAGCACTCCCTGAGCATGAGAATGTCATGGAGAACATTGAGTCTACGAGTTCTGAGGAGATCAGCCAGAGTCAGAAGAAAACTTAATCTACTCAATTTGTGCTTGCTGTTCTTGTGAATGTGTATATAATTTATATATATAAAATGTTAAACCAGTTTTTAAAAATACTGTTATACTTATAGGCTAATGATATCACATGTAAATATACTGATAATGTATTAATTTATTCCTTCAAAGGAAAGGTGATGTTGTGATATCATGGTTGTGTTGTAATTCACTAAACTGACCACTAGGAGTCTCATTAGTATATAAGTGAATGTTAGAGTCAGCTGACCTCAGACTGACTGGAGAGCTGGAAGTGAGGTCGCTTGTGCATGTTTATACTGTTATTCATCTTGTTTTGTATATAGTTGACCCTTAGTTAATAAATTATTTATAGCTTGAGCTACAAGTGTTCTTGTAATATAAATCATGCCACCCGACAAGAACATTACTTGGTAGCAGGACTGGATGGTATTAAACTCGGAGGAAATAAAAACTATCAGCCTGCCACGAGGTCCACAGAGATTTGAAGATTTTGCAGACTGCCAGAATTAGCAACATTGAGTCGTTGAAGCCACCAATGAGTCTCAAATTTCATGGTAATGTGGACAGCAACTGGCATGTGTTGAAACAACAATTTAATCTACTTCTTACTGCAGTAAATTTAGGAGATCAATCAGATTTGCGTTACGCAGTGATTCTCCTAACAGTGGCAGGGTCCAAAGCCGTTGCTGTGTTTAATACGTTTATATTTGCAAAAGATGAAGATAGTAAAAATTTTACCTAAGTAATTTGAAAAAGTGAAAGGGAAAATTGCTTGTCACAAGTAGGCTTCAAATGAAGTTACTGTGAAAAGCCCCTTGTCGCCACATTCCGGAGCCTGTTCGGGGAGGCTGGTCAGGGAAGATTTGGAGATTAGATGGACATTGCACCCCCAGAAAGAATGAAATTTATGAACACTATGTGTTTAGATCACTTTTACAGAAGACATGAGTCCATTTCATCACTGATTTAAAGTTAAAAGCTAAAACCTCTAATTTTGCTGCGGTGGAATCTTTCATGACCAGATTGTGTTTGGTGTGAATGAAAATAAGCTGAGGGAACGGTTGCTGAGGGAATCGGAGCTATCTTTGGAACAAACGGTTAAGATTTGTCAAGCTGGACCTCCGGTGACAGAAATGTGCTGAACAGACGCACATCAGGTGGTTGTCCTCCCAACTTTTACACACATTTTATCCGAAAAACCAATAATAAAACAACCCCAATGGAAGAAAAACGAATAACAGGGGGAAGAAAATGCCAGCAAATGGGAGCTCAAGAGGCCAAAGGGATAGCAGAAGTGATGGAAAGGGCCACGAATAATGAGTGGACAAACCCGGCGGACCCACGAGGCGAGGAGGCCCTGGCTGCCCAAGAGAGGGGGAGACCATCGACCCGAGCATCAGTCTCCCCTTCGCTACCAGGAGATGGATGGAGAACCTTCCTAAAGAAGAATCTGGCTGCCATGAAGGAGGAGATTGGAATCGTGATCCAGGCGACGGTGAAGGTGATGATGACGGAGGCGATGGTCTCCCTACAAAGGATGATCAACGGACCTCGAGAGAGAGAGCCTCGACAGACCAGTGGCAGGATCGTTGCTCTGGAAGCATTGGTTGAAAAGGTTGGTGGCGGTGCAGGGGAGCTTGAATTGGAGGTCAAGAACCAGGAAAATAGGTCCCAATGGTAGGATCATGGGCCTACCGGAAGGCATCGAGGGCAGAGACCCGACAGACTATATGACCCAAATGCTGGGCAACCTAATCATGAGGGACGGCTTCCCCAACCCCCAGAACTCGATAGGACACACAGATCACTCAGACCGAAGCCCAAGGTGAGAGCAATCATTGCGAAGCTGCACTGATACCAGGTCGGCTAGACAGACAAAAGCGCACACATGGTTAGGACATAGAATCTGTATCTATTAGGACATTGGGACAGATCTCGCAAAAATAAGGGCTGAGTTTAATCAGGCAAAGTCGGCGCTTTATAAAAGCGGGGTGCGATTTGGCATATTATTCCCAGACAGACTCTGGGTCATGCACCAGAGCTGTGATGAAGATCACACTGTCCGCAAAATTCAGTTTAGAATAAGGACATGTATAAATAAGCGGCAGAAATTAATGCATCAAATAAGTACACCATCCTAGGGTTGGAAGAGGGTTTTCCACAAAGAATTGGGGCAATTCGTCGGCTGTTCCAAGACCTGTTCAAGGCCAACAGTGACTGGGGAAAGGGGGAGAGAATCCCCCCCCCCCCCCCCCCCCCCCCCCCCCGGCCGAACCCACAGGGCATGCAGTGAAAGCCACAGAAGGAGGGAAAAATGGAAGGGGAAAAAAAGATGAGAACAGCTCAGCGACAGAACACCCAGGGCAGAAGAGGGGGATACCCAGGGGGGAATGGGAGAAGATATATATCAAAAAAGATGTATATCCGTAGGATACTGTATAAATTGTAAACATTTGGACAAAAAACTTTCACTCTGTAAAATTGAAAATGCCAACAAAAACATTTTAAAAAAAGATTTGTCAGGCTCACGAGCGAGCAGCACGGCATTCTAAAATGTTTCTCAGTAATGGCGGTGTCTCCTTGGAGGAAAGCACTCTGGTTGCCGCCCTTTTACAAAAAAGGCGGAGAAATTCCAAAAAAGGCAGGAACGTTCCTGCAGCTCCCCGCACACCAACAGGTTAAAGATCAGGACAAAAGTATTTCTGTCAGCACGGTGGAAGACACAGTCTCCTGTGATGAACCAACATTGTTTGTTGAAGTAATAACCGAGAAGAAGAATGTTTTGGAGACATCAAAAAGTTCTCCAGGACTCAAATGCAAACTGATACTCCATTTAAAATAAATATGGCTGCTACCACTTGAAGTGAACGGTACTGTGGCCCAATTGAAGTTAGACACTGGTGCCAAAGCCAATTTAATCAGCATGACTGATTTAAAAAATCTAACATTTCAGCCGATCAGAAGCAATCACAAAATATTTCTGAGAGATTATAATGGTTCAAGTATGGGCAGCACGGTAGCACAAGTGGCTTCACAGCACCAAGGTCCCAGGTTCGATCCCCGCTGGGTCACTCTCTGTGCGGAGTCTGCACGTTCTCCCCGTATCTGCGTGGGTTTCCTCCGGGTGCTCCGGTTTCCTCCCACAGTCCAAAGACGTGCAGGTTAGGTGGATCGGTCATAATAAATTGCCCTTAGTGACCAAAAAGGTTAGCAGGAGTTATTGGGTTACGGGGATAGGGTGGAAGTGAGGGCTTGAGTGGGTCAGTGCAGACTCGACGGGCTGAATGGCCTCCTTCTGCACTGTATGTTCTATGTTCTATTAAATGTGACATGGTGCTTGTGACCTGAGTGTGGTGAGGAAGAGCACAGTTTATTCCATCCCATTCTGTATTGCATCCGAGGACTTGGATTCATTATTAGATGATTAGCCCTGTGAAAAATTAGGTCTAGTGCAGTTTGTTGTGCCTTCTGTGGTGAGTGTGCTGAACACTCAATTTGGCTCTGTTTCTTTTCTAAGCTCTGGAGTCGGCAGGTATCGTTAAGACACCGCCACAAGCTTCAAGGTGAAGTTCAAAGCAATAAAACCAAACACCAATTAGTAAGTCCAAACAACTGAGTTTATTATTACCCATGCACACGCTAAAAGGATTAAACTTATTCCTACCGCTAAATAACTAATACTTATCTCGAAGGAACTGCTGGGTCAGGGAACAAGGCCTCTTGCTCTGCTCTGGTCTGCAGACTTCAGGTTGGTATCAATTAAAAAGGGGTCAGGAGTGCCTATCTCTGGTAGCGATCGTTGGGAGGCACTTACTTGTTGGTGACTGCTGTCCAAAGGCTGGATCAGAAGACTGAACCATGTGTGGGACCTGCCTTTTATAGGTCCCAGGGGATCCGCGCCCCTTTGGGCGGACTCCTTTGCCTGCTTGGAATCGATTGGGTCTTTCCCAATCGATATGTTTGAACCCTCCAATCATGGGGCAGTTCCCTCGGTCGCTGGGGCGGTTCTTGGGACTTATTGTTTGTATCGATCTGTGTTTAACTTGTTTCCATTGTATCTGGGGATCGCCTGGTATCGCCTCATTAGTATGTTAACTGGTTTCTTTTCACAGTGCTGTCTGGTTTCTGCAACAGTCAAAACTGGTTTCTGCAGTCGTCCCAATATACAATCGCTTTGCAAGCTGCTTGCTTTACAACATGTCCATTTTCCCTGCATTCCTTGCAATCTTCCATTTTGTGTTGGGCAGTGGCCACCCCAGGTGGCTACAAGTTGGTATATAGCATCCACAAAGGATTGGATCAACACTGACGATTCTGAGAACATTATAAGCAAATTCAGTGATGTGTTCACTGGTTTTGGTACACTACCATTCATCTGCAAGATACAACTCAAAGAGGATGCAAAACCTGTGCTACAGGCACCAAGAAGCGTACTTGCACCTCTTTGTGATTGCCTCAAAATAGAATGACGGAATAACAAAATTAAAAATAATCAGAAAGGTAGAAGAACCTACCGATGGGTAAACTCCATGGTTTGTGTAAAGAAAAAGAATGACGATATTCACACAGCATGGATCCTAAAGATCTTAACAAAAATATCAAAAGAGGACATTACCAAATACCAAACCCCGAGTAAATCATATGGATTTCTTTCACCTACGAGGGAAAGATTATTTAATGATCATAGACTATTTTTCAAACTATCCCGAAATGGCTCTACTGTCAAGCATAATGGCAAGCAGTGTAATACTGCATACCAAGTCAATCTTTGTTAGACACGGAATTCCTCAAGTTGTCATGAGTCACAACAGTCCTCGTTTTAGCTGTAAAGAGTGGCAACACTTCACAGTCACGTATGATTTCAATCACGTCATATCGAGTCCGTTGTACCCTCAAGCCAAAGGAAAAGCCGAAAAAGGTGTAAATATTGTGAAGCAATTGTTGAGGAAAGCAATAGACAGCCAATCTGATCCATATCTCGCACCATTGAGTTACAGAGCATCACCATTGTCACATGGTAGATCACCAGCAGAGTTACTCATGAATAGAAGGTTGCGTACCACACTTCCATATTTGGCAAAGAAGGCGGAGAATGCAGCGGTACCGCAGGAAATGCAAAACATGAAATCAAAACAAAAGCAGTTCAATGCTAGAGTGATTAGAACTTTACCACCTCTGAGTAGTGATGACATTATGAGAGTAGAAGATTCGGACAATTGGTCAAGAAAAGCCATTGTACTTGAAGAAGTAGAACCTCGTTCCTACAATGTACAGACAGAGGACTAGTTGGTTTTAAGAAGAAATTTCCGCGCACTCTTGAAAACCAAAGAAGACTTCCACAACAATGTGATGGTTGACAAATATACGTCAAAATCAATGTCAGCTGCAGTGTCAAATAGTTCAGCACTCCCTGAGCATGAGAATGTCATGGAGAACATTGAAGGGGCTCGTTTAGGTCACTCAGCTAAATCGCTGGCTTTTAAAGCCGACCAAGCAGGCCAGCAGCACGGTTCGATTCCCGTACCAGCCTCCCCGGACAGGCCCCGGAATGTGGCGACTAGGGGCTTTTCACAGTAACTTCATTGAAGCCTACTCGTGACAATAAGCGATTTTCATTTTCATCTACGAGTTCTGAGGAGATCAGCCAGTCAGAAGAAAACTTAATCTACTCAATTTGTGCTTGCTGTTCTTGTGAATGTGTATATAGTTTATATATATATAAAATGTTAAACCAGTTTTTAAAATTTTTAAAAATACTGTTATACTTATAGGCTAACGATATCACATGTAAATATACTGATAAGTATTAATTTATTCCTTCAAAGGAAAGGTGATGTTGTGATATCATGGTTGTGTTGTAATTCACTAAACTGACCACTAGGAGTCTCATTAGTATATAAGTGAATGTTAGAGTTAGGTGACCTCAGACTGACTGGAGAGCTGGAAGTGAGAGGTTGCTTGTGCATGTTTATGCTGTTATTCATCTGTTGTTTTGTATATAGTTGACCCACAGTTAACATTAATGAATCGTTTATAGTTTAACTACAAGGGTTCTTGTAATATAAATCAGGCCATCAGACAAGAACATTACACTGAGGTTGCCCGCATTACAGATCCAAGTCTTCAGACAATTCAAATAAATCCACGTGATAGCAAGAAACAGTTACAGACATTGGATACAGCAAAGGCAATGGGCCCTGAACACATTTTGGCAGTAGTATTGTAGACGTTTGCTCCAAAACGTGCCATGCCCCTAGCTAAGCCATTCCATTACAGCTACATCTACCCAACAAAGTGAGAAAATGCCCATGTTTGACCTGTCCAAAATGGGCAGGACAAATCCAATTTGGACAATTACCAGTCCATCAGTTTGCACTCCCTTATCAGCAAGTGTTGTCGACATTGGTTTCAAGTGATACTTTCTCAACATTAACTGGCTCAGTGATGCTCCGCTTAGGCCATTCGGCTCCAGAACTTATTGCAACCTTGGAACAATTTTGTACAAATAAGCTGAATTCAAGAGATGAGAGTGACTACCCTTGACATCAAGGCAGCATTTAACTGTGTGGCATCAAACACCATTGTGAAATTTAAATTACTGGGAATCAGAGGGCAAACTCTCCACTGGTTGGAGGCATGCCTAGCACAAAGTAAGAGAGCTGTAGTTGTTGCAGGTCGATCATCTAAGATTCAGAATGTCACTGCAGGAGTTCCTCAGGGTAGTGTCCTAGGTCCAACCATCTTCAGCTTCTTCATCAGTGACCATTCCTCCATTGTAAAGTCACAAATGGGAATGTTCTCTGATTATTGCATAATGTTCAGTACCATTCATGGCTATACAAATATCCCCATTCGTGGACACAGAAGTATTCCATGCTAACATACAGCATGACATGGACCTGAAACATGATCAGCCAAATAAATACATGAACAGGTCAGAGACTGGGAATTCTTCACTAAGTAACTCCTGTCCTGACTCCACCAGCCGCTGGTTATCTTAATAAAAGCTGACCTAATCCAATCTAGTGATGTAGCTTTTGTACTGGCTTTCTTTGTGAACCTTGTATTGTGGTCTTTGGCCCCACAGTGCTCACAAACTTTATCAAATTACTTCAATAATCAATGTGATGTGTTTGTCTGAAGTACAGTCCCAGGAGTATTCTGGAGCACTGGATTACATTGAATTACAGGCACAACAATTGTGATTGATTTTCATTACACGTTGGTGGTTCTAGGGCTAATTACAACAATGTGGAAAGCTCCAAATACCATGAAGATAAACACGGAAAGCACAGGAACTCATTTTCATTTGGTCTTGACATTATACAATACTTGAGAATTTTATTTTGTACAGAGCTGCCTGTTGTTGCAGGTGCTTTTAAAGCCCATTTAATGGATGTAGGTTTACAATAAAGTTGTCATCATTCAATTCCTTGGTGGGCAATTAGCTGTAATATGAAAGGCCTTTAGCTAATGAAAACCGATTTTCCATAAACACACTTTGTCCTTTTAGTTTAGTTTTAACAATTGTAAATTACATTTCCCATTAAGATAAATTGCTGTACTGGCTAATAAGCATTACTTGGAACAAAATATCTTCATTCTGAAGATTATATATGGCTACCATCTGTATGTGCACCAATAAATATATACAGTAAGATTGCCTTATCCATGACAATTCAAGATCGGTGGACAGTAATTACCACCAAGGCAACAAGGCACATATTTTATGCTTTACTATTTGTAATTTGTTGATGATGATTTAGGTATCCAAACAGAACTTAAATTGAATAACCAGAAATGATTGATCAGACTGTTGAAAATTAGTTTGCAGACTGAATCAAAGCAGTGCTTTGAAGCTCACTGGGGCACATTCTTTTATTGCAGCAATTTATTAAAAAATGTTATGACACCCTGGACCAGTGTGCAGTCAATTTCAGCCCCATTTGACCCAGAGTCACAACATGATTGAAATTAACTTTTATTTTAAAATACCCAAGACCTTCGGCTGCCCAATAACTACAGTCACCAGGTTTATAAATTTAAACACAATTAATTTTATTACATTAACTATAATTAAATATGCAACAAATACAACTGGTTAACTACTATCTAATCTCTAATTCCCCTCTTTTAACTCACCCCACCCTCCACACACACACAAACACAGAGGTGAAAGAAGAGTGCAAAATAAAAATAAAAGTAAAAGGATGCGAGTCTTTGTTTCAAATGGATGTCTCCCAGTTAGTTTATTCGTCAGTATAGGCTTTCAGATGGTGTTATTTTTTTTCTTTCAGCTTGTAATGGTTTCACCCTGCAGATTCACAGAAATAGCAGGCAGCCAGAATCTGAGGTAGAGAGAGAGAGACAGAGAGAGCTTCTTTCAGGGTCTAGAAGCCTCTGCCTTCAGAGAATAGACAGAGCAGCGAGAGAGAGAGAGAGCTGCTTCCACCTTGAGGGTCCAGGGGCTTCTCTCGAGTTCTCTGTGAAAAACTCCACCTGGCCAATCCATTGGTCACCAGCCAACCAATCAAAACAAACCCCCCCCCAAATCTCTTGGGGGCCATAAAGTCTTGGTTCTTCTGCCCAAAAGACAAAACTATATAACATAGTGCACTGTTTTGATACTATGAGTTCCTTACTTCCTCTGCTCGACTGCTGCCTCTCATTGTCAGGGCCCCAGGTTCAATTCTATTCTTGGGTGAGTATCTGTGTGGAGTTTGCACATTCTCTCCTTGTCTGGTTGGGTTTCCTCCAGGTGCTCCGGTTTCCTCCCATAGTCCAAAGATGTGTAGGTAGGGTTAGGTGGATTGGCCATGCTATGAAATTGCCCCTTAGTGTCCAAAGGTTAGGTGGGGTTATGGGGTTACAGGGATAGGGTGGGGGAATGGGCCTAGGTAGGGTGCTCTTTCTCAGGGTCGGTGCAGTGAAGGGCCAAATGGCCTCCTTCTGCACTCTAGGGATTCTATAATATTCTAGAATCCCTAGACCAAAAACACAAAGACAAAATAAAATAAATATGAACTAAGGGGATCAACAGGGAAGGTCCATACAAAAGGCAACAGTCAAACTATTTTCCTTCAATTGGCACTGAAATGCCACAATGCCTGAAACATAAATGCAATTTTAAACTAAGGACTAGATTCTCTCAAGTATACAGAAATTGAAGGTGCAGGTGAAGTGAAAAAAATCTCCAGCAGAAAGAAAAGCTTCAGCAACATGTCTCTCTTTTCAGATTAAATTATATTCCTAAAGATTTATGTAAAATGTCTTTGCCATGCTTCAGAATGCAAAGAATACTTTTTAAATATATGATTTCCTACTAGATTTTTTGAGGTGGGGATTTACAAGTAGAAATCATAGTGATATAAAGATGTGCCAAATAATAATTTTTAATCCACCAGTTCAGTTGTAAACCTGAGTTGAACTTTTAAAAACAGGCTTTTTAAAAACACAGAGACAAAGTGACTTGAACTCTCAGCACAAGATATCTAACCCCAAATTGCATTACTATGGCCCATAAATTCCTGGCTCACCAATGTTGGATTTGGGGGTGCCCCATAGATGCGCTGGGGAATCCCTCTAGGAAGTTCCCAGGTAAGGGTTTATGAGGCAATTGTCCAGAAGCACTAACTTCTCCGGGATAATTGTGCTGTGCTGGGAACTAGCTGACAAAGCGATTTAAAACGTAACTTCAGATGGTTCTGCCAGTCTTATGCTAATAGTTACTCTGAAAAAAAAAGGAAATGAACCACTTTGGGGCGGCACAGTGACACAGTGTTTAGCACTGCTGCTTCACAGCGCCAGGGACCTGGGTTTGATTCCGACCTCGGGTGACTGTCTGTGTGGTATTTGCACATTCTTCCCGTGTCTGCGTGGGTTTCCTCGAGGTGCTCCGATTTCCTCCCACAGTCCAAAGAAGTGCAGATTAGGTGGATTGGCCATGCTAAATTGCCCCTGGATGGGATTATATGGATGGAGCGGGGAGTGGGTCTGTGCAGGGTGCTCTTTCAGAGGGTTGGTGCAGACTCTTTGCGCAGTGTGCCCCCAGCTAACTGACATTTCTAGCACTAATTAATTAATTACGTCAAAATAAATAATTAAATTTAGTATCAATTAATTAATTTTGTTAAAATAAATACTGAGGAAGGAGTTTAATGGGGGTAGACTAGGGGATGCAGCCGCTAGAATTGAGTGGAAGGCGTCCACGAACCAAATGCACTTTCCATCTGATGGCTAAATTAGCAATAACAAAGGAAGGACAGGGGTTAACCGTTCCTGAGGCTTATTGCCTCCCAACAAGAGGGCTGAGAATTCAGATTAGCCCCAGTTGGAGAATTTTTCATCATTGACTCTTCTCTTCCCACTTACCTCAAAGTGTTCACCCGCCCCTCTTCTTACTCTGTCCCAAGACACCGATGGGGAATTAATTATTCTTTGTGGAGATACTTGTCACTTGTTTTAGAACATAGAACAGTACAGCACAGAACAGGCCCTTCGGCCCTCGATGTTGTGCCGAGCAATGATCACCCTACTCAAACCCACGTATCCACCCTATACCCGTAACTCAACAACCCCCCCCTTAACCTTACTTTTTAGGACACTACGGGCAATTTAGTATGGCCAATCCACCTAACCCGCACATCTTTGGACTGTGGGAGGAAACCGGAGCACCCGGAGGAAACCCACGCACACAGGGGGAGGACGTGCAGACTCCACACAGACAGTGACCCAGCCGGGAATCGAACCTGGGACCCTGGAGCTGTGAAGCATTTATGCTAACCACCATGCTACCGTGCTGCCCAAAATTGGTTTTAATTGGTTATCGTCTGTCACTGGTTAACCAAAGTTTTTATTCCTGGTTACGTTCAGAGACTATTTCCTCGGGTGGATGTAGCTGTTACAAGGGGGCATAACTATAAGGTTCAGGGTGGGAGATATAGGAGGGATGTCCGAGGTAGGTTCTTTACTCAGAGAGTGGTTAGGGTGTGGAATGGACTGCCTGCTGTGATAGTGGAGTCAGACACTTTAGGAACTTTCAAGCAGTTAATGGATAGGCACATGGGGCATGACAGGGAGTGGGATAGCTTGATCTTGGTTTCTGACAATGCTCGGCACAACATCGAGGGCCGAAAGGCCTGTTCTGTGCTGTACTGTTCTATGTTATTAAATTTAAGCTAAAATTAACTATTTGTTCCATTCTGCTAGATTTCTCCGATAAATATTAAATGCTAACTACACTAATCTCCTAGTTACTCTTCTACTTAGTTAATTACTCTAGTTTTTAAAATTTAAACAGCTTCCCAACCAGCTAATCAGGTTACATCTTTACTGTGACTCACTTTTCAGTCTTTATTCCAGTCCGATACCCAACAGGTGAGTTAATTATACTTACTGTTCTGAAGCTCCTCCTCCCTGAGTTCACGCCAAGTCCGCTGCCTGCCGACTAGTTAGATTAACTCCAATTTTCTATGGCCCCTCTTTGCTTGCCGTTATTACTAACAATTACAGCCCTTACAGATTATAAGGTACAAAACTTATTTTCAAACGATAATTGATGAAAGTTATAAAGACTTACCGACCTTGTCCATTGCTTACCAATCAGCTCGTTCCCTTGTATCCCCAGCTACGGCAGGGCAAGACCACTCTCTGAAGATTTTAATGTTACACAGCAAGGACAAAAAGCAAAGAAGCTCTGTTTCAAATTCCCAAGTTTAAAGCTTAAAACTCACTCTACTTGTGGCCTTATTCCGGATGTGGCCTCTCTCCCACTGCTCGCGCGCAAAGCTAACTGTGAATGCGCTTGGAAGCTCTTTACTTAAATAGAAATGAAACGGGGCAGCATGGTGGCGCAGTGGTAGCATGCAGTCTCACGGCGCCGAGGTCCTAGATTCGATCCCGGTTCTGGTTCACGGGCAGCAGGGTAGCATGGTGGTTAGTATAAATGCTTCACAGCTCCAGGGTCCCAGGTTCGATTCCCGGCTGGGTCACTGTCTGTGTGGAGTCTGCACGTCCTCCCCGTGTGCGTGGGTTTCCTCCGGGTGCTCCGGTTTCCTCCCACAGTCCAAAGATGTGCGGGTTAGGTGGATTGGCCATGCTAAATTGCCCGTAGTGTCCTAATAAAAGTAAGGTTAAGGGGGGGATTGTTGGGTTACGGGTATAGGGTGGATACGTGGGTTTGAGTAGGGTGATCATGGCTCGGCACAACATTGAGGGCCGAAGGGCCTGTTCTGTGCTGTACTGTTCTATGTTCTACTGTCCGTGTGGAGTTTGCACATTCTCCCCGTGTTTACGTGGGTTTCACCCCCACAACCCAAAGATGTGCAAGGTAGGTGGATTGAACACACTAAATTGCCCTTTAATTGGAGAAAAAAATGAATTGGGTACTCTAAATTTATTTTTTTTAAAATAAAAAAAAAGAGATGAAACGGTCTAAAGTGACTCACACACCAGTGGGACTCACATACCACATGTGGGACATGGGTACCATTATCCCAAAAAGAGGGATTGGTACTGATTATTACAGATGGTAATTATTCCATGCATGAGGCTGAACAGTGGATGCAAAGATCGACTTGCTGGCATGCAATGGTTCCAGGAAAAGAACCTGGATATAATCAGGCAGTGATGAAATAAGATAAAGTCAGAAAGTCTACCTGGTAATAACTGGTCCCCATCTGAAATACCAGGGGCTGGTTTAGCTCACTCGGCTAAATCGCTGGCTTTTAAAGCAGGCCAGCAGCACGGTTCGATTCCCGTACCAGCCGCGCCGGAATGTGGCGACTAGGGGCTTTTCACAGTAACTTCATTGAAGCCTACTCATGACAATAAGCGATTTTCATTTTCAAATAAGAAACAAAACGTGTCAAAAAAGCCCAGATCAAAGGTTACAACTGCTGCAAGAAAGACATGAGCATCATAGTTTGTTTTTAAGGAAAAGGCAACTTGATTTTCTTTTCAGCTTCTGACAGTGTATATGGGTGTGAGGAAGCTTCTGGACTTGTAAATGGAAGTCTGTCTTTAAAAAGAAGTCTGTGCATTCCAGTGCCATACACTCTTTTCTGCAGGGCTAAAAGTGTTCATCTTTTATAGTCTTGCCTTTAAAGTGGGAAGCATACTTGTAACTTGTTGAAAACTTGGTTTTGCAACTGTGAAATGCACAGAAGTGTTTGTTTTATAAGGGACAAGCTTCAGCCTTGAAGTCTTAAAAAGTTATGTTTGCAAAGATGTCTGATAGAATTCTAATCTGAACCTTCCAAAATACTTTGCTTTAATTGGACAATAGTTTTTTTTAAACTGTTTCTTTTCACAGTTTAATTAAAGACACATCTTTGCTGACTGCTTTTCTAAATGAGGTTAAGGGGAAAAATCAGAAATTAAAAATAGGTTTAAGGAAGAAAAAGGATAGATAAAGGAGCCATGGAAAAGATTCTATCCCCTTTCTACTGTAAAATCTGCAAGGTTGCAGTGTTGCCTCTTTAAGGAGTTGACTGCTCACAAGCTGTGGGATGTTCAACCGTCATTAACTCTTTTTGACATAAGAATTTATGGGTCAAAGGTTTTATCTAACTAAGAAAGCTAACTTTTCTTTAAATTTATTAGTTATTTGGAAGGTACCTGAAGAAAAAACTGGGAAAATGACATAATTTATCTTCACCTAAGTATCCTGTTAAATTATGAGTTTCATTGTGGCTCAGTGCAATTATGGTTATTGTGATAAAATATGTAAGAGTCTTCAACTCTGATACATGGCTCACAAAAAGTAAAATGAGCAGTCCTGAATTTTAACTGTTTAATGATGTTAATTGGTAATTGGGATATTTGGCATGAATCTAGTTGTATCAAAAAGATCTTTGATTGGAAACCTCTTACAAAAGACTGCTTACAAAGTTTGAAAACTCTAAATAGAGTTTTATAAAATGCTATCTTCTCTGATGAGAACCTTTTCCCTTTCAAATGGTAATGTTACTATGATTTTGGTTGCTTTCAATTTCGAAGGACAAAATAAACCTGCAAAATTGAAAGGTCCTAAGAAATAAGAAGATAGTTGAAAATGGTGTTTAATGCATCTTTGATCAGAAAGAAAAAATATGTGAAGTGAGGCAATTATGTGTGGCCGGAATACTGCTGCACGCTCTTGAAAACATGCAGAGAAATTAATCCTTTCTGGTGACGGTCGTTTTTTCTTATATTTAATTCACCACACAATTGTTGCATTGCTAAGTGTAAATTTATATTTTGGGCATAATGGATGTTTCTGGAAACCTAGGACTTGGCTCCTCACTCTGTAACTGGATTCTTGACTTTCTGACCCATAGATCACAACACAATCAGTAAGGATAAACAACAAAACCTCCTCCACAATAGTCCTCAGTACCGGGGCCCCGAAAGGCTGCGTACTTTTTTTTTTAATGAATGTTTTTATTGGGTTTTTTTTGAGCAAGATATAATTACCGTTATGTACACAGAATAAGAAACACATATATATATATACACGCATTTAGAGGAGAAAGCCACACCCCAACATTTAAAAAAAATACAATAACATATGCAATGGAATAACTGGTGGAGTATTGTGCACCAGCTCGACAGCGGCATCTCTGTACATCTGGCAAAATTACCCACCCCACAAAAGTAGGCGACTGCCTGTTGGGGGGGGGGGGGGGGAGAACGGGACTGGGGGGGCAAGCACACCTTTGGGTGCCGGGGAGAAAATCATAGTGTGCGATATTTGGCTGTGCTGTGTGATGCTGTCGCCCGCCCTTCCCGGACGGGTCTCGCTGCCGTCCCACGCTTCTGCCGCTCCTCCCGTCCTCCATCTCCAGTTTCCTCGTTCCCCGCTCCTGGAGATGTCATGCACGTTTTGGCATCCCGTGCCCTCCCTCCGGCTCCCTCTTCCCTGCCCCCCCCCCTCCACGGTTCGCCCCTCCCTCCTCAGGTTTAGCCGTTATCCCCCCCCCCTCCCAGTTCATCTCTCCCCTCCATGCCCCGGTTACCTTCCCCCGATTCCCGTCCATTTTCCCCTGATTCTTGGCCACCCGGCTATTCTTCCTCTTGTTCGTTGGCCACAAACAGGTCCCGGAACAGTTGCATGAATACCTCCCACAATCTGTGGAAGCCGTCGTCTGACCCTCGGATGGCGAATTTGATTTTCTCCATTTGGAGAGATTCCGAGAGGGCGGACAGCCAGTCTGCAGCTCTGGGTGGTGCTGCTGACCGCCAGCCAAACAGGATTCTACGGCGGCCGATCAGGGAGGCTAAGGCAAGGGCGTCCACCCTCCTCCCCAGGAATAGATCTGGCTGATCTGAAACCCCGAAGACCACTACTCCACACCGCCAGCCAAACAGGATTCTACGGCGGGCGATCAGGGAGGCTACTGTCTGTGTGGAGTCTGCACGTCCTCCCCCTGTGTGTGTGGGTTTCCTCCGGGTGCTCCGGTTTCCTCTGTAGCCATGCTGGCCACGCAAAATGGACACTGAGCCAAACTAAAATGGAAGACAGAAGGAAAAGCCTGTTTAGTGAGAACAGACAGCCTGCTCTCAACTAATTAGCATTTTGCAAGCAGCAAACCAGTTTTCTGGCCAGGTGCAAGATCTCCAAGCCAAAGGTGTTAATGGCAAAGCGCTTAGCATTCTGATGAGGCAGCCCAGATCCAGGCACGAACAATGGCAACATTTCCATCTCAATGTAACACTTAATTGGTTGTGCAGGCAGGATGGCACCAGAGTAACGAATATCGAAACCACCCCCCAACATCGAGGAAAGCCCCCGCATTGGAGGATTTCGAAGGTAACCGTTTGGAAACGCTCCAATCGGTACCGAAAGGTAGAGCCCGCCTAGAAGGGGGCAAGGACATTAGAGAGGGGTATAAAGGCAAATTCCCCACAGAGCCCGGTCTGTTAAACCCGTGCTCCGGCCCTGATAGACATCTTGCATCCTGACTCCAGCCGTTGAGCACCAGCCGCCGAAACCGTAAGTTCAACGCTCGCTACGCGACCCAAGCCCACTAGACCCCCAGTACCAGAACGCTTGCTGAAGGCTGCAGTACAAGACCAGGACGAAGGCCTCGTTCTCTGACCTTGCCTGTTCCTGTTAGATAAGTATTCTGTTCACTTAAGTTTAGTTATAGCTTAGTCTCTTAGTGTGTGCATGAGTATTTATTATAACTGTATAATAAATATTGATCGTTTGAACTTTACTAATCGGTGTATCGTCTTTATTACTTTGAACTTGACCTTGGAATACTTGTGACGTTGTCTATACGGCAACTGGCGACTCCAGAGCTGAATAAATACATAGAACAGAGCCTAGTAGTGTTAAGCACACGTCGAATTCGGAGGCGTGTTAATACACTCCAATAAACGCGTTTTACAACCACAGTAAAACGTGCAACACCTCCCACAGTCCAAAGATGTGCGGGTTAGGTGGATTGGCCATGCTAAATTGCCCGTAGTGTGCTAATAAAAGTAAGGTTAAGGGGGGGTTGTTGGGTTACGGGTATAGGGTGGATACGTGGGTTTGAGTAGGGTGATCATGGCTCGGCACAACATTGAGGGCCGAAGGGCCTGTTCTGTGCTGTACTGTTCTATGTTCTATGTTCTACTATCAGGCATGGCTCCACCCTCACCCCCACCACTTTGGACATAGCCTCGAAGAAGGCTGTCCAGTACTCCACAAGTCTGAGGCAAGACCAGAACATGTGGGCGTGGTTGGCCGAGCCTCTTTGGCACCGTTCAGATCTGTCCTCCACCTCCGGGAAGAACCTACTCATACGGGTTCTTGTTAAGTGGGCTCTATGTACCACTTTTAGTTGCGTCAGGCTGAGCCTTGCGCACGTGGCAGTGGAGTTGACCCTATGCAGTGCCTCGCTCCAGAGTTCCCACCCTATCTCAATCCCCAGGTTGCGTCCAGTACGGTGTCGGCCCTTTCTACCTTCGGTCATAGATGTCGCTACAGTTCCCTTTCTCTAGGATGCTTGCGTCCAGTAGGTCTTCCAGTAGTGTAAGCCGTACCCGTTTCTTGAAACACAACCCCAACAACCCCCTGTTCCAAATTATACAAAGAGAGTCAGAGAAAATGGCCATGCAGGCAATGGAACGTCTGATGGACCCAGAAAGGTTTGTGGTCGCAGCGACCAGCAACAGTAGCAGGGTAGGCCAGTGTCCCACGTGGGAGCTGGAACTCCGCAAATATTTACAAGGAAAGGGATGGCCCCTTTGGAAAGAGTTTTGTGCAAATGAGGAGACAGGTCCCGGGAGTATAGGTCATACTTGGCGGGAGAACCTCTCTCAAATACACAAAAAGAACCTAGGTAAAGCACGCAAGCCGATGGCGATTGTGTCCTGTTTGGCACAGTTGCGAGGCGCAGAGGAGGTCATCAGGACGCTCCGGACAGATTTAGAAGAGAGGAATAGGATGAGTAAGGTCGATGTCAGGGACATCGAGAAGGAGAACCTGGATCTAAAAGGGAAGTTGGCAGAGAAGGATAGAGAGGTGGATGATGCCAAAAGGGCTCATCAGTCTTGTCTAGCTCATCTGAGCAGTTCCCAGACCCAGTATGAGAAAGCCTATCAGGACGTGCAACGTGCCGTTCTGATAAGACAGGAATCAGAAAAGCAGGTGGAGGCATTGCAGAGGCAATGTTCGGATCTCAAAGCAGCTTTGAGAGCACTCCATGCTGCAACGACCGAACAAAGACAAAGCACAGTTGACCACGCGAAATGCAGGAAACAGATTGCGGAATTGCAATCTCTGCTTTCGGTGCAGAATGGCTTCCAAAGCACCTTTGGAGCACAGTTAGATGGGGAAAATGCCCCAGATTGGCAGGAATTAAGTGAGACAGCGCAGCGTTATGTTCAGGGAACATATGCGCCAGCAGCTCAGCAGAAACGACAGGCACCCCAACCCCCCACAGCTCAGACCATAACCGCACCCATGAATCCCGTAACCACGCAGAGAAAAGCCGAATCAGAAGGCGCCCCAGACATAACCTACACCACCCCTTTAACAGTAACCCAGCTAAGGGACGCGTGCGAAAAGATCACTCCGTTCCTCCCCACCGCAGACCCCCACCAATTTTTCGCAAAAGTGAAACAGCAGGCTACCATGTACGGCCTGGATGAGAGAGAGCAGGTTAAGCTCACCGTGCTGAGTTTAGACCAAAGTGTAGTAGCAGCCCTCTCCGACCCACAGAACGTGGCAGGAGGCAGCCTAGAGGAGATGCACACCGCCATTTTAGATGCCATAGGGTACAATAGAGGTGACCCAGTAGAAGGATTAAACAAATGCAGGCAGAAAAGATCCGAACACCCCACAGCATTCGCAGGAAGGCTGTGGATTCATTTCAGCGCAGTTTTTGGACAATTAGATAGAGCGCATTTAACCCGCGAAAACATGGTTAAGTGGACGCGCACCATTATCTCACACGCAACAGAAGCAGGACAGAGCGCTTGCAACAGCTATGACCCCTCAGAAGAGGCCCATAACGAGAAATGGGTCCTGAAAAGATTGTCCCGCGCTTGGGAGCAATCGCTTCAGGCAAAAGTCAAAGTTAGATCCCCAGAAGAGGCTCAGGCTGCTGCAGATATCCAAGCAGTCAGAGAGCACCAGAAGCCCGCATGGGTAAATGAAGGCAAGAGCAGCCCACAACAGAAAGGACAGGAATGCTATAACTGTGGACAGTTAGGGCATTGGGCTAAAGAGTGCAATGCACCCCAGCGATCTCAGAGAGGCCAGCAGACAGGCACTCTGAACCGCAATAAGTCAAAACCGATCCATAATGTTACAGTACAGTCAGGACCCACCAATGTGGACGAGACGGACTGACGGTGTCCGGGCTCCCCCACTTGGGTCTGTGACACACTATGGGATCCATCAGGGAGGCCCATAGTCACAGCGAAAGTCAAAGGGAAGCCCATAGAGTTACTGTGGGACACAGGAGGATCCCGCACCACCATTAACTCCACGATCACGGCACACTCAGACACGTGGCCGACCACATCCACCATTACACTTAGCGGGTTCACCGGACACTCGCAGCAGGGACACATTACCGCACCCATAGCAATTCAGCTAGGGAACATTAGCACAAGGCACCCCGTAGTTCTAGTAAACCTTCCCAGGACAGCAGAACACATCCTAGGGATTGATTTTATGAACACACACAGCTTATCGTTCGACCCAGTGAACCAGTGTGTCTGGCGAATGGCAAGAGCAGACAGAGCACCAGCCACCCTCACAGTAGGAGACTACGCTAATCGGATTAGCGCAGTGGGAGGGTACTCATTCGACCTGACTACACTCCACACAGACAGACAAATTAAAGCATTACTGAACAAACACAGGACAGCATTTGCAAGTCACCATCATGACTGTGGCAGAATGACTGGACAAGTTCATGTTACCGGACAGGACCCCCGACCGCAAAAGCAATATAGATTTCCCCTCGAGGCAGAGGTGGAAATAGAAAAGGTTATAGGTAGCTTGTTGGACCAAGGTGTACTGAGAACGGTAGCCTCCACCAACAATGCCCCTATTTGGCCAGTGAGGAAGCCCGATGGATCATGGCGTCTGACCATCGATTATCGGGAACTCAATAAAGTAACCCCCGCAGTAGCCCCAACGGTAGCTACTAGTCCCGAGACCATGCTCAAGCAGGGTCTCAACGCCAAGTACTTCACGGTATTGGATATCAGTAACGGATTCTGGTCCATACCATTGGCAAAAGCGTGCCAATACAAATTTGCATTCACTTTTAAAACTCAGCAGTATACGTGGACATGCCTCCCACAGGGATTCCACAATTCACCCTCCATTTTCCACCGACAGCTGGCAAGTGGACTAGAAAAATTTTCCCGCCCCGAATGTCTGGTACAGTATGTAGACGACCTACTACTGCAGACAGACACAAAGGCAGAGCACATTTCGCTTCTGGCCGAACTCCTGGAATTGTTGACTTCAATTGGATGTAAAGTTAACCCCAGAAAGGCCCAGATATTGGAAAGTAAAGTGATGTATTTGGGAACAGTCATCACGCACGGCAAACGCGAGATCGAATTCAAAAGAATTGATTCGATTGTCAAATTGCCCCTTCCCCAGAATGTTTCAGCCCTCCGGTCGTTTTTAGGACTGGTTGGCTATTGTCGGAACCACATCGACGGATTCGCGACAAAAGCAGCCCCACTTTCAGACCTCCTTAAGAAAGGAGCCCCCTGGGAATGGCTTCCACAGCATACAGGCGCTGTGGAAGAGTTAAAACGAGCCCTTAGTGCAGCACCCGCGCTGCTAGTCCCAGACCAACTTTCCCCGTACGCAATCGAGGTAGCTAGCACCGATCTGACCCTCTCGGCCGTGTTGCTTCAGGAACGGCACGAGCAGTTAAGACCAGTGGCTTATGCCTCCCGACTGTTAGACCCGGTTGAACAAGGATTTTCAGCCTGTGAGAGGCACCTCCTTGCTGTCTTCTGGGCAGTACAGTACTTTTCATACATAACCGGACTAAACCCCATCACCATTCTAACCGAACACACACCCACACAGCTACTACTAGACGGTCGACTGAAGGACGGTTCAGTTAGCCAGATTAGGGCAGCTAGGTGGACCCTACTTTTACAAGGACGGGACATTACTGTAAAACGGACACGCACACACACATATTTAGCAGACAACCTCCAATACCCCGGACAGCCCCATGACTGTGAAATTGTAGCTCCCCTGCATAACACAGGCCCCTTCATAGCAAAAACACCCCCCAGGAAGCTAGGAAACCCAGCACAAGGCACCCCACACACAGACACGTGTGGACCCCTCAAGATATACGTGGACGGTTCATCCACAGTTTTAAATGGTGAGCGTATCACTGGATGCGGCATCTACGTCGAGGACGCGCAGGGGCGCGCTCTCGAGGAAATAGCACTGAAGTTACCCGGTCACTTAGGCGCGCAGGCAGCAGAGCTAGCAGCCATAGCGTATATAGTGGACCACCCCAATTCTTTCCCCAGCCCAGCAGACATATACTCGGACAGTTTATATGTCTGCAACAGTTTGACAGATTTTCTGCCCCTGTGGAGGACACGAGGTTTTGTATCCGCAGACGGAAAACCCCTTCCATCAGCCCTCTTACTCCAGCATATCCTAGAGAGAGCGAGGGACAGGACCTTCGGCATAATAAAAGTTCGCAGCCACCATAGGTCATCACCCCCTGGGAATGTAAAGGCCGACGCGTTGGCTAAGGCAGGTTCCAGGAGAGGACACTTATGGACCCCCCCAGCTAGCGCACCAGCTAGCGCCCCTGTGAGCGCAGTACAAGTCTCACAAACAGAGGTTAAAGATCTCGTAGCAGCACAGAAACAGGACGGAGACCTCAGGGAGGTTTTCAAGGGAAACTTTGTGCCTGCGTACGAGCACTTTAAACACGCACTGACCACACATGAGGGTGTGATCATTAAGGATCAACTTTATGTGGTCCCACAGCAGGATAGAAATGCAATGATCGCTTTATTTCACGATAACCACGGACACCAAGGAATTGATTCAACCACGAGGCACCTCAGGCAGCTCTGTTGGTGGCCTAATCTCAGGAATGATGTAACGCACTACATAGAGAATTGCCTGATTTGTGCTCAGAATAACCCGGAGCGGTATTCTAAGAAAGCACAACTTCGGCATACTCGCCCAGTTAACGGCCCTTGGACAAACCTCCAGATCGATTTTATAGGTCCATTGCCCCCTTGTCGGAATGGCTATAAGTATGTTCTGGTGGTGATAGATACCTTTACAAAATGGGTAGAGGCATTTCCATCACGTACAAACACAGCTAAGACAGCTGCAAAGATCCTGACCCACCACATCTTCACGAGATGGGGTTTACCCCGAAGTATCGATTCGGACCAGGGATCTCACTTTACAGGACGGGTCATGAGGAACGTCCTGACAATATTCGGTATCAAACAAAACTTCCATATTGCGTATCATCCACAGTCCAGCGGGATTGTGGAGCGCATGAATCGGACCCTAAAAGCGACCCTCAGGAAAATGGTTCAAGAGAACAATTCCACATGGGATTCAGTGCTCCCATTTGCACTTATGTTCATAAGGAACACTGTCTCCACATCTACAGGATACACACCACACACACTCATGACCGGACGCCCTATGAAAGGTACAGAATTCCTTTTAGGACTGGACATGACAAGCCCCGAAGTGACGGCCCTCACACATGAAAAGGCAGTTAAAGATCTAGTTGAGACTGTGAGGTCTGCACAGATCGCAGCCGCAGTCCAGCTAGGGAAACGCCGACAGCAACGTACCGCCTGTTTCAATAAGACCGTACACACCACAGAATTCCAGGTTGGGCAACAGGTAATGTTATCTGTTTATAACCCCAGCAGTTTTTTGGCTCCAAAGTATTCCGGTCCCTACTCAATTTCGGACAAAATTAGCCCCTCCGTTTACAGGATAAAGTATCCTAATGGGAAGACCGCGTGGTTCCATATCAACCAGTTAAAGGCATATGGAACACAGGCCAACCATGCTCACCATGTCCTGCTGGATGCAGCAGAACACTTCACCCCGCCCACCAGAGACACTTCTCCACCATCCCCCTCACAGACCAGTTCATCAACGGACTCGCCCACGACTCCGCCCACAGACCACTACAGACCACGCCCCGACACGCCCACAAGCTGCCACAGCAGAGACAGCAGGACAGACACTGACTCTGAAGACAGCGACAGTACACAGCCATACAGCCCACACTGCACCAACTACGACCCCGACTCCAGTGACCCCATGGAAGTCACCTACCTCAAATATCCAGAACCACCACCCGACCCCGACTACCCCGACAACACACTCGACACTACACAATGGCACAGGGACAATTCCTACAGACTTGTCCGTAACGATGAAAGTGACCCCCGGTCACACAATTCCAAAGTTGCATGCCTGATCCACACAAGGGTGTGGGATCCGGGAGAGCAGGACGACGCAATGTCTGAATCCCGACACGGCAACCCCTTTGTGACCCTGTTCACAGAGGCAGAATCAAAGTGAGGTGTCCAGATGATGTAAAATAGGAATCGTTTGAGGGAAACGATGTCCTTTCTGATGGAACCTGCACGTATGTTTGTCTTCGTTTTATGTTTGTTTGTTTTCAGTAAAGTAAATGGTTCAGCTGGAGGATGGACATCTTCTTTTCAGCTGAAAAGATTGTGACCACCTCACATACACGTTAGTTTGTCTGCCGAAACTTTTGAGAACTTCGGTTTGATTGGAGATCTTTTCCAAAGTTGTAAGGCCACACGCCAAATAGCTTGTCCGCAGATATCTCTGAGAACTTCAGTGATGTCCTCAGTTGGAGCATCTTGGCTCCCTTGGTTTTTTAGGTGCCCCTCTATTCGGCGAAATAGAGGCTGCAAGTCATGGTAAACACATTCGTACCCGTTTCTTTCCAGGTTACTCAGGCAGTGGACAAACGGCACTGAGGACCCGCCCTGTCTGAGAACCAACCCTTGGTCAGCCAAGCTCGGGTATGGCACAGCACGCCCTACCCGGGGATCCCATCCAACTCATACCCGTCGCGGCCCATACGCAACTCATTCGGATGTTTGTTTCAAAGTTTGTTTTCATTTTACGTTAGGTAGCCCTTCGGCCGCCATCCCACATGCTATTTACATCCGGGAACATTCGGATGGTAAATCAGCAAAGCCTGCGAGACGGCTCGCAGAAGGAAGGATTGTTAGGTGTATGCTGGTCTTTAAATTCGCTTTTTGAAAAAAAATGAGGGGAGTCACAGGGTGTGACTTAGCCAGTCATTTTAAAGGGTCAATTGGGTTTTGAAAGACAGATGCACTAACAAGTAAAGGTCTTAAACTGTGTATTGACAGATACTGTGCTTGATCCCAAAGGTTTCAAAGGACGAGACAGAGGTCGAAGCCAGGATTGTCAATACCGGAGGAAGAAGGAAGAGAAAGAAGAACAGCAAAATGATGGAAACCCACCTATTGTTTCTAAATGTCATGTGTATATGTGTGGAAACAAGACACGTTTCCCCCACAACCCCCACCGTAAATGTTTCAATTACAGCAAACCCCCAGTGCTCAGCTCTGATCAGCGAGGTTCAGACCTGGTGCACTAAATTCATGACGTGGTACTCCATGTCCTATATAATCGAATCACTGTTGGTGATCGCGATCCTCATCATACTAGTGCAGACCCTCAGGTTGAGGAAATGGAAGAGGAGAGCCTCTCGTTCCAGCACCTCACCCATCTATAGAGTTCAATCCCCCATCTTCGGATTCCACCAAACCCCTCAACCCCTCACTGATTACAACACTCTGTAAATAAAAAGTTCAGCCATGTATTATATTGTTCCATACTCGACTGCCGAGTTGGGAAGTGTGATGTTGTGGTGTGAATGATTAAGGTTTTAGAGTGATGAAATGTTAAGTTAAGGTTAAGGTTAATAGTGATAGGTAGGAGACTTCCGGTTGCGGCTATGACCAGCTAAGTCGCACATTTGGCAGCTCCTGCGACAAAGGTGTTTAAGGGCCGATTGGAGGGCCCCGACGGTACTGTAAAGACGAATCCCGGTGGGGGAAGGCTCCCTGAGGAGAGTGAGACCAACTTTATGGTCGGTACTCGGAGTGGGGCGACAAAAAAAGCGGCAGCAGCTCCCCGAAAAAAGCGGGGGAAGAGGACCAAAATGGCGGCCGGTGGCGCACTAGAAGATTGGAGAAAATGGGCGGAGGAGCAGCAGGCCGCTCTCCTCCGGTGTTTTACGGAGCTGAAAGTGGAACTCTTAGAGTCTATGAACGCGACGACCACAAGGCTGATGGGGGCCCAGGCGACCCAAGAGGCGTCGATAAGAGAGCTGCAGCAGGAGATGACTGCAAGGGAGGAGGAGGCCACGGTCCTCGTGGGAAAGGTGGAGGTGCACGAGGCACTCCACCTGAAATGGCAGGGCCGCTTTGAGGAGCTGGACACTCGAATGAGGCGGAAGAACTTGAGGATCCTGGGCCTAGCAGAAGGCCTGGAGGGGCCTGATCTCCCGAAATATGTAGCGGAGATGCTGAGCTCCCTGATGGGAGAGGGGGCCGGTCCATCGCCCCTGGAGCTGGAAGAAGCATATCGGGTCATGGCTAGGCGGCCTAGGGCGAACGAGCCCCGAGGGCGGTGCTGGTGCGATTCCAGCGTTTCTGTGATCGGGAGAAAGTGCTGAGGTGGGCCAAGAGGGAGAAAAGCAGCAAATGGGAGAATTCGACGGTGCGGATATATCAGGACTGGAGTGCGGAGGTGGCAAAGCGGCGGGCCCGGTTTAACCGGACGAAGGCGGTGCTGCACGCAAAGAGGATCAAGTTCGGAATGCTGCAGCCAGCGCGCTTGTGGGTCACCTACAAGGACCAGCACCATTACTTTGAGACCCCAGAGGAGGCATGGACTTTTGTTCGGGAGGAAAAGCTGGACCTGAACTAGAACTTGGGAACGCCGGCGGTCGAGGCCGCCCGAGTACCCTTGACTGATCAAGTGGCCCATGTCTTTCTTAGGCCAGGTCGGAACTTGGTTAAAGTTGATGGATCGTTTGGTTTCTTTGAAACTTGTGTTATGGGGGGTTTCTTTGTTCCTTTTTGTGTGTCTCTTCCCGTTGCCAACTTCCCTTAATTATTGTTGTTGTAGGGGGGGCTTTTTTACTGTTTTTTGATCTGTTTTTTAAGGGTTATGGTTACTGTTCTGTTCGATGGAGGGTGATGGTTAAATACGTTATTATTGGGTAGTTATTTAGTTATGCAGGCATAGTTATGTATTTATGTATTTATTTGAGATTTGTTATTTATATTGTTATATTGTTAAGTTGGGGAGGCGGGACGGGGGGGGTGCAAGTTGGTTATGCGTGTTTTCTTTTTCTCTTTTTTCTTCCTCTCGTTTTAAGGGGGCTTTTTTATGGGCTTGGATGGGGACGGGGGTGGAATTGAAGATGGCGGGGTAGGGTGTGGCCGGGCGAAAGCGCGGGCTTTCCCCTGTTTCCCGCGCGCGGGACGGAGGAAGGGGGAGGAGAGAAGAGTGGGGTGTGGCCAGCAATGGCGGCTTTTCCCGCACTGAAGCGGGGTCAGAGAGGGATGGCAAGGGGGGGGGAGGCCCCTCCCCCCCACATCGGGAGGAGTCGGAGTGTGGCAGGGGCAGCCGGGTCAGCGAAAACCAGCTGACTCTCGGGAGTACGATGGTGGATACACCGCGGCTAGGAGGGGTCCTAGCCAGGGGGGGGGGGGGGGGGGGGGGGGGGGGTTAGGGGGGGGATACCGGGTTGCTGCTGGAAAGGCCGAGGACGGGAAGGGAAGAACGGGAGGAGAGGGGGGGGGGGGGGGCCATCGCCATGGGGAACGGGTCAGAAGGGGAGGGTCGACCCGGGGCGAACAGGGGACAGGACATGGCTAATAGACAGGGGAAAGGGACGGGTCGCTCTGCGACCCGGTTGATTACTTGGAACGTGAGGGGGCTGAATGGGCCGGTCAAGAGATCAAGGGTTTTTTCACACCTAAAGGGACTGCAGGCGGATGTGGCAATGTTGCAGGAGACTCACTTGAGAGTAGTAGACCAGGTACGCCTGAGAAGGGGGTGGGTGGGACAGGTGTTCCACTCAGGCTTGGACGCAAAGAACCGGGGGGTGGCGATTTTGGTGGGAAAGAGGGTGTCGTTCGTGGCGGCGCAGGTGGTAGCAGATAAGGAGGGTAGGTACGTGATGGTGAAGGGTAGGCTGCAGGGAGAGAATGTGGTGCTGGTGAATGTGTATGCCCCGAATTGGGACGACGCGGGTTTTATGAGGCGCCTGTTGGGCCTCATTCCGGGTCTGGAGGCAGGGGGCCTGATCATGGGGGGGGACTTCAATACAGTGCTCGACCCTGGGCTGGACAGATCGAGTTCCAGGACGAATAGGAGGCCGGCAGCGGCAGAGGTGCTAAGGGGGTTCATGGAGCAGATGGGGGGGGTAGACCCTTGGAGATTTGGCAGGCCAAGGGCGAGGGAGTATTCTTTTTTCTCCCACGTCCACAGGGTGTACTCCAGAATAGACTTTTTTGTTCTGAGCAGGGGGCTGATTTCGAGAGTGCAGGACACGGAGTACTCGGCCATTGCGATTTCGGACCATGCACCACACTGGGTAGAGGTAGAACTGGGGGAAGCACGGGACCAGCGCTCGTTGTGGCGCCTGGATGTGGGGCTGCTGGCGGACGATGAGGTGTGCGGAAGGGTCCGGAAGGGCATTGAGAGATATCTGGGCACGAACGACACGGGCGAGGTGAAGGTGGGGGTAGTCTGGGAGGCCCTGAAAGCAGTGATCAGAGGAGAGCTGATCTCCATAAGGGCACACAGAGAAAGGAAGGAGAGGCAGGAGAGGGAGAGACTGGTGGGGGAACTTATAGAAGTGGACAGGAGATATGCGGAGACACCAGAGGAGGGGCTGTTGAGGGAGCGGCGCAGTTTACAGGCCCAGTTTGACCTACTGACCACTAGGAAGGCGGAGACGCAATGGAGAAGGGCACAGGGCGCGGTCTATGAGTACGGGGAAAAGGCGAGCAGGATGCTAGCACACCAGCTGCGCAAGCGAGATGCAGCCAGGGAGATTGGGGGAGTGAGAGAGAAGGGAGGGAACGTAGTGCAGAAGGGGCAAGAGGTGAACGGGGTCTTCAGGGATTTCTACAGGGAATTGTACCGGTCTGAGCCGCCCAGGAGGAGGGGGGGAATGGAGAACTTCCTCGATAGATTGAGGTTCCCAAAGGTCCAGGAGGAACGGGTGGAGGGGCTGGGGGCGCCGATAGAGCTGCAGGAGCTAGTTAAAGGGATAGGCCAGATGCAGGCGGGGAAGGCGCCGGGGCCGGATGGGTTCCCGGTGGAATTTTATAAGAAGTATGTGGACTTGGTGGGTCCAGTGCTGGTGCGAGCCTTCAATGAGGCGCGAGAGGGGGGGGTTCTGCCCCCGACAATGTCACAGGCCCTGATCTCCTTGATCCTGAAGCGGGACAAAGACCCTGTACAGTGCGGGTCCTACAGGCCTATCTCCCTCTTGAATGTAGATGCCAAACTGTTGGCAAAGGTCCTGGCAACCAGAATAGAGGATTGTGTGCCAGGGGTAATCCATGAGGACCAGACGGGGTTCGTAAAGGGACGACAACTTAACACAAATGTCCGGAGACTGTTGAATGTGATTATGATGCCAGCAGTGGAGGGGGAGGCTGAGATAGTGGTAGCACTGGATGCGGAGAAGGCATTCGATAGGGTGGAGTGGGAATACCTGTGGGAGACGCTGGAACGGTTTGGGTTTGGGGAGGGATTTATCAAGTGGGTGAAGCTGCTGTATTCGGCCCCGATGGCGAGTGTGGTTACAAACGGGTGGAGGTCAGAGTATTTTGGGCTCCATCGAGGTACCAGGCAGGGATGCCCCCTATCCCCCTTACTATTTGCATTAGCGATCGAACCGTTGGCGATGGCACTGAGGGGTTCAGGGGGGTGGAGAGGACTGACAAGGGGAGGGGAGGAACATCGGGTATCACTCTATGCGGATGATTTGTTGTTATATGTGGCGGACCCGGAAGGGGGAATGCCGGAGGTAATGGAAATACTAGCGGAGTTTGGGGACTTTTCGGGATATAAATTAAATGTGGGTAAAAGTGAGGTCTTTGTGATACACCCGGGAGATCAGGGGGAGGGAATTGGGCGGCTCCCCTTTAAGAGAGCAGTAAAGAGCTTCAGGTACTTGGGGGTGCAGGTGGCAAGGAACTGGGGGACCCTCCACAAGCTGAACTTTTCAAGGCTGGTGGAGCAGATGGAGGAGGAGTTCAAGAGGTGGGACATGGTACCGCTGTCGCTAGCAGGGAGGGTGCAGTCAGTCAAAATGACGGTCCTCCCGAGGTTCTTGTTTCTGTTCCAGTGCTTGCCCATCTTTCTCCCCAGGGCCTTCTTCAAGAAGGTAACTAGCAGCATTATGGGCTATGTGTGGGCACATGGCACCCCTAGAGTGAGAAGGATTTTCTTGGAACGGAGTAGGGACAGTGGAGGATTAGCGCTACCCAATCTTTCCGGATACTACTGGGCGGCGAACGCATCGATGGTGCGCAAGTGGGTGATGGAGGGGGAGGGGGCAGCTTGGAAACGTATGGAGAGGGCGTCCTGCGGCAATACAAGCCTGGGGGCGCTAGTAACGGCACCATGGCCGCTCCCCCCCACAAGGTATACCACGAGTCCGGTAGTGGCGGCCACCCTTAAAATCTGGGGGCAGTGGAGGCGACACAGGGGGGAAGTGGGGGGTCTGATGGCGGCGCCACTGAGAGGGAACCACAGATTTGTCCCGGGGAACACTGGCGGGGGATTCCAGAGCTGGCACAGGGCGGGCATCAGGCAACTGAGGGACATGTTCATAGAGGGGAGGTTTGCGAGCCTGGGAGAGCTGGAGGAGAAATTTGAGCTCCCCCCGGGGAACACGTTTAGATACCTGCAGGTGAAGGCATTTGCCAGACGACAGGTGGAAGGATTTCCCTTGCTTCCCGATAGAGGGGTGAGTGATAGGGTGCTGTCAGGGGTCTGGGTCGGAGAAGGGAAGGTCTCGGACATCTACAAAATAATGCAGGAGGTGGAGGAGGTATCGATAGAGGAGCTGAAAGACAAGTGGGAAGCGGAGCTGGGAGAGCAGATAGAAGATGGGACATGGGCGGATGCCTTAGAGAGGGTCAATTCGTCGTCGTCGTGCGCAAGGTTGGGCCTCATCCAATTTAAGGTGCTGCACAGAGCCCATATGACGGGGACTAGGATGAGTCGGTTCTTCGGGGGTGAGGACAGGTGTGTTAGGTGTTCGGGAGGCCCTGCGAACCATGTACATATGTTCTGGATGTGCCCGGCACTGGAAGAGTTCTGGGAGGGGGTGGCGGGGACGGTATCGAGAGTGGTGGGAACCAGGGTCAAACCAGGGTGGGGGCTGGCGATTTTTGGGGTTGGGGTGGAGCCAGGAGTACAGGAGGCAGGGGAGGCCGGAATATTGGCCTTTGCGTCCTTGGTAGCTCGGAGAAGGATCTTGATTCAGTGGAGGGACACAAGGCCACCAAGTGTTAACACCTGGTTAAACGACATGGCGAGCTTCATCCAATTGGAAAGAATCAAATTCGCCCTGAGAGGGTCGGTACAGGGGTTCTTCCGGCGGTGGCAGCCCTTCCTTGACTTTCTGGATCAGAGATAGGAACTGGAGGCCGAAACAGCAGCAACCCGGGGAGAAAGGGGGGGGGGGGGGGAAGGGAGGGGGGGGGGGGGGATAGCAACGAAGGGAGCACGTCAGCGGGGGGTCGCGGGCAATGACTGCCCGAGGCCATCGGCAGAAAGGGAAAAACGGTTTGGTTGCTAGACTGGTAGCGCGGGGGGGGGGGGGGGGGGGGAGGGTGGGGGGGTGCGCGCGGGGGAGGGCGTGGGGAGGATTTTCCAGGGGGGATTTGTTGTGTTATAATTTAAAATGTAGTAGGGGTAAATGTTTGTATCGAAAAATTTCAATAAAAATTATTTAAAAAAAAAAAATAGTGATAGGTAGAGGTTCCCAGTTGTAGTAATGCATGTCCCTTTGACATAGGGCCAAGTAGAGATGTTAGTTAAAATTTTTCTTCTTCCCATAGTTTAAGATAGAGTAGAACAGGAACTGGCAAGAGGTCAGAACACAAGGAAGGCAACGTACATAGGTGATCCTTCACAATAGTATGATTGTGAGGATCACAAGGAGGGAATGTAGCCATGCTGGCCACGCAAAATGGACACTGAGCCAAACTAAAATGGAAGACAGAAGGAAAAGCCTGTTTAGTGAGAACAGACAGCCTGCTCTCAACTAATTAGCATTTTGCAAGCAGCAAACCAGTTTTCTGGCCAGGTGCAAGATCTCCAAGCCAAAGGTGTTAATGGCAAAGCGCTTAGCATTCTGATGAGGCAGCCCAGATCCAGGCACGAACAATGGCAACATTTCCATCTCAATGTAACACTTAATTGGTTGTGCAGGCAGGATGGCACCAGAGTAACGAATATCGAAACCACCCCCCAACATCGAGGAAAGCCCCCGCATTGGAGGATTTTGAAGGTAACCGTTTGGAAACGCTCCAATCGGTACCGAAAGGTAGAGCCCGCCTAGAAGGGGGCAAGGACATTAGAGAGGGGTATAAAGGCAAATTCCCCACAGAGCCCGGTCTGTTAAACCCGTGCTCCGGCCCTGATAGACATCTTGCATCCTGACTCCAGCCGTTGAGCACCAGCCGCCGAAACCGTAAGTTCAACGCTCGCTACGCGACCCAAGCCCACTAGACCCCCAGTACCAGAACGCTTGCTGAAGGCTGCAGTACAAGACCAGGACGAAGGCCTCGTTCTCTGACCTTGCCTGTTCCTGTTAGATAAGTATTCTGTTCACTTAAGTTTAGTTATAGCTTAGTCTCTTAGTGTGTGCATGAGTATTTATTATAACTGTATAATAAATATTGATCGTTTGAACTTTACTAATCGGTGTATCGTCTTTATTACTTTGAACTTGACCTTGGAATACTTGTGACGTTGTCTATACGGCAACTGGCGACTCCAGAGCTGAATAAATACATAGAACAGAGCCTAGTAGTGTTAAGCACACGTCGAATTCGGAGGCGTGTTAATACACTCCAATAAACGCGTTTTACAACCACAGTAAAACGTGCAACACCTCCCACAGTCCAAAGATGTGCGGGTTAGGTGGATTGGCCATGCTAAATTGCCCGTAGTGTGCTAATAAAAGTAAGGTTAAGGGGGGGTTGTTGGGTTACGGGTATAGGGTGGATACGTGGGTTTGAGTAGGGTGATCATGGCTCGGCACAACATTGAGGGCCGAAGGGCCTGTTCTGTGCTGTACTGTTCTATGTTCTATGTTCTACTATCAGGCATGGCTCCACCCTCACCCCCACCACTTTGGACATAGCCTCGAAGAAGGCTGTCCAGTACTCCACAAGTCTGAGGCAAGACCAGAACATGTGGGCGTGGTTGGCCGAGCCTCTTTGGCACCGTTCAGATCTGTCCTCCACTTCCGGGAAGAACCTACTCATACGGGTTCTTGTTAAGTGGGCTCTATGTACCACTTTTAGTTGCGTCAGGCTGAGCCTTGCGCACGTGGCAGTGGAGTTGACCCTATGCAGTGCCTCGCTCCAGAGTTCCCACCCTATCTCAATCCCCAGGTTGCGTCCAGTACGGTGTCGGCCCTTTCTACCTTCGGTCATAGATGTCGCTACAGTTCCCTTTCTCTAGGATGCTTGTGTCCAGTAGGTCTTCCAGTAGTGTCTGTCGTGGCGGTTGTGGGTACGTCCTTGTCTCCTTTCGTAAGAAGTTTTTGAGCTGCAGATACCGTAGCTCGTTCCCCCGGCTAGCCGAAATTTCTTTGTCAGTTCATCCAGTGTTGCGATCCTGCCGTCCGTGTATAGGTCCCTGACTGTCAGTGTCCCTCCGTCCTGCCTCCACCTTTTGAAGGTGGCGTCAGTCAGTGCTGGTGTGAACCTATGGTTGCTGCAGATGGGAGCCTTGTCCGACATTTTGGTCAGGCCAAATTGCTGCCGCAGATGGATCCAGGATTGGAGGGTGGCTATCACCACTGGGCTGCTGGAGTGTTTTTTGGGTGGGGATGGGAGTGCTGCCGTGGCGAGGGCCCGGAGGGAGGTCCCCACGCAGGAGGCCTCCTTCGTGCACACCCACTCGGCATCTGGCTCCTGGATCCATCCCCTTACTCGCTCGGCTGTTGCCGCCCAGTGGTAGAATTGTAGGTTTGGGAGGGCTAGCCCCCCCCCGGATTTTGTTTTTTGTAGGACCTTCTTTGGGATCCTAGCATTTTTACCCCCCCACATATGAACGCCATGATTAGTTTGTCCAGCGCTTTGAAAAAGGCCTTGGGGATGTAGATCGGAATGGATCTAAACAGGAAGAGGAACCTGGGCAGTACGTTCATTTTGATCGTCTGGACTCTCCCCGCGAGGGAGTGTGGGAGTGTGTTCCATCTTTGCAGGTCCTTTTTTACTTCCTCCGTCAGACTGGAGATGTTCCATTTGTGGATCCCTTTCCAGTCATGGGCTATTTGGATCCCCAGGTAGCGGAATTTGTGTCGGGCTTGTTTGAACGGCGGCCCCTTTAGCGCTGCTTTCCCCCCCCCCCCCCCCCCTTGCGGGTGTACTGGGAAGATCTCGCTTTTGCTCATGTTGAGTTCGTAGCCCAAGAAGGCTCCAAACTCTTTCAGGAGCGCAATGATTCCGTCCATGCTGCTCTGTGGGTCCGAGATGTAGAGGAGCAGGTCATCTGCATAGAGTGAGACTCTGTTCTCTCTGCCTCCCCTTCGGATCCCCCTCCAATTTTTTGCTGCCCTGAGCGCGATTGCTAGCGGTTCGATTGCTAGTGCGAACAGCAGCGATAACAGTGGGCATCCTTGTCTGGTGCCTGTGCAGCTGGAAGTATTGGGAGTTGGTATTGTTGGTCCGTACGCTCGCCATGGGAGCGTTGTATAGAAGCTTTACCCAAGCGGTGAACCCTGTTCAAAGCCCGAACCGCTCCAGTACCTCTATTTCCATTCGACTCTGTCGAAGGCCTTTTCTGCGTCCAGTGAGACGATCACCTCTTGTGTTCTCTCCCCGGAGGGGGTCATTATCACGTTCAGCAGGCGCCTGATGTTCGAGGTAAGCTGTCTACCTTTGACGAAGCCCGTCTGGTCCGTCTGTGACCACCTCGGGTACACAGTGAAAGGCTGCGTACTTAACCCCCCACTGTACTCCCTATTCACACACGACTGCATGGCAAAATTTGGCTCCACCTCCATCTACAAGTTTGCTGACGACAAGACCGTAGAGGGTCGGATGTCAAACAATGAGTCAGAATAAAGGAGGGAGATAGACAACCTAGTGCAGTGGTGTAATGACAACAATCTCTCCTTCAATGTCAGCAAAACTAAAGAGCTGGACATTCACTTCAGGAAGAAAACTATCATACACACCCCTGTCTGCATCAACGGAGCCAAAGTGGAGATGGTTGACAGCTTCAAATTCCTAGGTGTGGACATCACCAACAATCTGTCCTGGTTGACCCACGGCTACGATACGACCAAGAAAGCACAACAGCACCTATCAGGAAACTAAGGAAATTCAGCGTGTTCACATTGACTTTTACCAATTTTTACAGATGCACGATAGAAAGCACCCTATCTGGCTGCATCACAGCCTGGTATGGCAACTGCTCGGCCCAAGACGGTAAGGAACTACAGAGAGTCGTGAACACTGCCCAGTCCATCACACAAACCAGCCTCCCATCCATTGACTCTGTCTACATCCCCTGCTGCCTTGGGAAAGTGGGCAGCATAATCAAAGACCTCTCCCACCTGGCTTATTCACTCTTCCAGCTTCTTCCATTGGTCAGGAGATACAAAAGTCAGAGAACATGCACTAACAGATTCGAAAACACTGTTGTTTCACAGCGCCAGGGACCCGGGTTCAATTCCTGGCTTTGGTCACTATCTGTGTGGAGTCTGCATGTTCTCCTCGTGTCTGCGTGGGTTTCCTCCGGGCGCTCCAGTTTCCTCCCACAAGTCGTGAAAGATGTGCTTGTTAGGTGAACTGGACATTCTGAATTCATAGAATTTACAGTGCAGGAGGCCATTCTGCCCATGCAGTCTGCACCAGCTCTCGGAAAGAGCACCTTCCTTAAGTCCACACCTCCACCTGATCCCCATAACCCATTAACCCTACCTAACCGTTTTTTGGACACTAAGGGCAATTTAGCATGGCAATCCACCTATCCTGCACATCTTTGGACTGTGGGAGGAAACCGGATCCGGCACCCGGAGGAAACCCACGCAGACACGGGGAGAACGTGCAGGCTCCGCACAGACAGTGACCCAGCGGGGAATCGCACCTGGGAGCCTGGTGCTGTGAAGCGACAGTGCTACCCACTGTGCCACCGTGCCGCCCAGTTTCCTCAAGTGTACCTGAACAGAAGCCGAAGTGTAATGACTTGGGAATTTTCACAGTAACTTAATTGCAGTGTTAATGTAAGCTTACTTGTGGCACTAATAAAGATTAGTATTATTATTATAATGTGCGCAGATCGCTTCATTTATAATTAACAAAAAAATAATAATCAGACTCAGCAAAACTAAAAGGAGGGATTGTGTAAGAAATTCACATGACTACAACTCATATAGCGTTGAGTGAAGGTGTAGAAGAGGGCGGAAATGAAAAGAACTCCAAATTATACCGAGCTGTTTGCAGTTCCAGAAATATCTAAAAACAATGTCTGAATTTAGATCATTGGCTCAAAGCACAAATGATTAATATCACAAATCAGGACTTTGATTTGATCCTAGATGTTGAGGTTTATAAATCCCTCTTAGGTGTTGAGATTTATAAATTCCCTAATATTTTATGAGCGGCATTTGTGAACAACAACAGAAGAGATAATTGAAATAAGTTGGCCGGGATTCTTCGATCCCTGCCTCTCTGGTCCTGCCCCACCTGCCAGAGCAGACTTCCTGCCCCGTGTCGGCAGGAACATGCAAACTGCTAATATGCATTCACTAGAATACAATTAACAGGTTGGAAGCCTGAATCTCCACCGCCAACCCCCCTCCCCCAGTTACGCTTCAACCCTCACAGCGGGAACTCCACTGGCAGGCTTTGGTGCACATTCTGACGAGCGCATGTGTTCCGGCCCTGATGAACTCTGAGGGGGTCAAGGGAGTTAGCCCATCGCTCATGTGCCCCTCTGGTGCTGCATGGCTACAGAAGGAGTGTCCCCCAAGGGGACTCAGGCTGTGGGTAAGGGCTTGACTCATGGATTCTTCTCTGGGATTGGAGTCCCTTGTCTGGACTGACTTTGCCAGCCCTGGACAACCTGAAGATCATTCGTGGCATGGTGATCTCAGACAGCCCTCTGTTCAAAACCATTACCCTTGTCTGACCTTTTTAAGTCCTGAAGTGGCATTTTCACTTTAAACTGCTCCGTCTGACAGCTGATGAGCAGATAAGAGAGTTCATTGAAGATTCAAGCCAGGAAGACTTTTCTTTGCTCACATCTGCTCCCTAAGCCCTATACTTTTGCTAGAAAGCCCACAGCACTTGAAAAGCCTTGAAATCCCCTGAGGTCCTTTGAAATGCTGAGCATTCATTCAATTTCACAGTGGAGTACCTTTAACTAGCCTTTGATTGACAGCGTAATGGTTTAACACAGCTGCCTGGAGGTTTGTTTATTTATCTTTCCCTTCAGGCTTGAATGCATCTGAAGTTCTGCCCATTGATCCTAACCAGTTGATCAGAGAAAGATTAGGGAACTGGTTGTTCTCAAAGGCTAATACCCAAACAGTTAAGGTTTCTTTCATATGCTGTTTCATCTGCTCTATATATTGCACACTTTCTGCCTTATAAATGGGGGAATAAAATAAACTGTCTATTCATGGGAGACCCCCAATTGAGTTGGCAATGACATGAGTCCTGCCAGTTGCGATCCATCGCACATTAAATATTTCAAATAGATGAGTGGCTGGCTAAGTTTCCTTTCTTGAGAAGCAGATGTTGATGGCTTTGCGTCTGGGGGAATTTTCTGCTTTGCCGGATCTCCGTCCAGCCACATTTTCTCTGTTACGCCGGCCGGTCAATGGAGTTTCCCATTGTGGGCCCGCCCCATGCTGTCGGGAAACCACCGGGCGCCGGCAAAACGGAGAATCCCGCCAGCGGAGAATCGGGCTCCAAGTCACACACTCGGCATTGAGCGCAAAAAAATCAAGGTTGGCCCGCCCACCTTGCAGTACTGAGGGAGCTCTGCACTGTCGGGTTGAAACCAAAGTCCCAACCAGGGCCGGCTTAAGGTACCGGCAACTCGGGCAGTCGCCCGGGGCGCCATGTGCTCGGGGGCGCCAATCCCATCACGAGACAAAATCCCATCACGAGACAAAAAAAAAACTAACTTGTTTGAAGGAGAGAAAAGGAACCAGACGAAGGAATGAGAGAGAGAGAGAGTCAGAGAGAGAGAGACTAAACAAACTGTGAGTTAAACCCTCACAATCTTAGTTTGGGCTACAATAAGCTGAACAGCCACAAGTGGGCTGAAAGCAAACTTTAGGAGAATAATGCCTCAGACTCTGAGACTGGCTCGGAATTTTTCCTCCTCGGAGCGCTGCAGTTTCTGAGGTGCTATGCCTATTTAGCCCTCTTGGTGGAAATTGGAATGCGCACCTTAGGTCAGCGACAGTCATGTATTGTCGATTAACTGGGTCTAATTAGCTTCCCGAAATTTCATTATACTTCTGGTGCTCTTTCGAAGTGTTGTTTAAAAAAACACACACACAAGGCAGATTTTGCCGCCGTAAATAGCATTTGGAGGGAGTTTCTTGTTGCTGGGTACTCCTTGCCGAGTTAACCTTATCTGTTAAGTTTATTTGCAAGGCTGAATTTTGAAACCTAAGCGTCGTGCTTATTGCGTGATTCAGAGTTCGCCCAGACACACTAGGTTTTCAAAATTCATCAGTTACAATACACTTAAGCAACTGACTGTAGTGTATTGTAACTGATGAATTTTGAACACCTAGTGTGTCTGGGCGAACTCTGAATCACGCAATAAGCATCGACGCTTAGGTTTCAAAATTCAGCCTTGCAAATAAACTTAACAGATAAGGTTAACTTGGCAAGGAGTACCCAGAAACTCCCTCCAAATGCTATTTACGGCGGCAAAGTCTGCCTCGTGTGTGTGTTTTTTTAAACAACACTTCGAGAGAGCACCAGAAGTATAGTGAAATTTCGGGAAGCTAATTAGACCCAGTTAGTTAATCTACAATACCTGACTCTATTATAAAATATAGAGTTTTATAACTCTTATAATTGAGTCAGGTATTGTAGATTAACTAACTGGGTCTAATTAGCTTCCCGAAATTTCATTATACTTCTGGTGCTCTCACGAAGTGTTGTTTAAAAAAACACACACACGAGGCAGACTTTGCCGCCGTAAATAGCATTTGGAGGGAGTTTCTGGGTACTCCTTGCCGAGTTAACCTTATCTGTTAAGTTTATTTGCAAGGCTGAATTTTTAAACCTAAGCGTCGATGCTTATTGCGTGATTCAGAGTTCGCCCAGACACACTAGGTTTTCAAAATTCATCAGTTACAATACATTTAAGCAACTGACTGACCCTGACTATATTTTATATTATCTGAATCTGATTTACATAGACTTACATCGAATTTACAGTGCAGAAGGAGGCCATTCGGCCCATCAAGTCTGCACCGGCTCTTGGAAAGAGCACCCTACCCCCTATCCAAGGTCAACACCTCCACCCTATCCCCATTACCCAGTAACCCCACCCAACACTAAGGGCAATTTTGGATACTAAGGGCAATTTATCATGGCCAATCCACCTAACCCGCACATCTTTGGACTGTGGGAGGAAACCGGAGCACCCGGAGGAAACCCACGCACACACGGGGAGGATATGCAGACTCCGCACAGACAGTGACCCAAGCCGGAATCGAACCTGGGACCCTGGAGCTATGAAGCGATTGTGCTATCCACAAGGCTACCGTGCTGCCCCTGATGTTGACGCAATGACATTGACACACGGACAAATCACAATAACGTGAAGAGCATTATATGAAGAAAACCCACACTGGTGGTAAACAGATTTATTCTGAACAGTTCCTCATCAGACTGGAACAAAAAGACCAGTATCTTACACTCACCAACAATATATATATATATATATATATATATATATATATATACATACTATACATATATATTATATTCCATTTTAGATTTGTTTTATTATTTTCCTAGATAGCAAATGCCTCCAAAAAAAATTATCCGGCTATGAAAACAGAAAAAGACGTCTTCAACAAGAAGAAGCAGCCAGGAAACACCCAAAGCTATCAAGTTTTTTCAGTCCTAAGTCTAACAGTGGGGACAATGCAGGCTCAACTTCGTCAGCTACATCTATCTCTCCAGATTTGTCATCTAATGATTGTGAAGTCAAACCAACTGAAGATACTGTACTTTCTGAAGGAAAGAACAATTGCATGCATGAATTAAAACATCAAGATCACAATTGTAATGCTGTTGACGACTTAGGCAATAATGTCACAGCAGGTAATACTGAGAATGTTGAAAGTAAATTTGAAAACTCCCCCAAAAGAAATATCAACTACAATGATCCAGCACACTGGCCAGATGAATTATCAATGGCTGAAAGTGATCACATCATTATGAATGGGCCGCATCCTATTAATAAAGAGTACAATTTTCCAAAAGATGCAAATAAACGTAGTTTCTCTGTGACCATGATGTATAGGAAAATAAACAACGGTGAGAATTTTCTTAGAAGGTGGCTTATTTATTCAGAGAGCACCAATAAAATTTATTGCTTTTGTTGCAAAATTTTTGGCTTCTCAAATAAGTCATTGTTAGGAAAATCTGGAATTAATGACTGGAAGCATGTTCATGAATATTTGCAGTCACATGAAAATGCTGTACATCATCTGGAATGTCTTAAGAAGTGGTTTGAAACATCACTGCGATTGCAGACTAATAAATCTATTGATAAGGGGATGCAGTCACGAGTGGGAAAAGAACGAGAGCATTGGTGTAAAGTTTTGGAACGTTTAATGAGCATCACTCTGTATTTAGCTGAACATAATTTGGCTTTCAGAGGAACTTCAGACACATTATTTACACCGCACAATGGGAATTTTTTAGGTCTTGTCGAGCTACTTGGAAAATATGATCTGACAATGAGTGAACATTTACGTCGGGTTGTGTCTAAAGAAACTCACATTCACTATTGCGGAAAAAATGTTCAGAATGAAATAATCAATTTGTTGGGAAATGCTGTTCAGGAAAATATATTAAACCGAGCTAAAGAAGCCAAATATTTTAGTCTTATCTTAGACTGTACGCCAGATATAAGTCATGTGGAGCAGCTTTCATTTACAATACGATTTTTAGATGTAGAAGACATTTCAATAAAGGAACATTTTGTTAACTATAAACCAGTTATAGATACTACAGGCAAAGGATTATATGAAAGTATACTTGATTTTCTGAGAGCGAGCGAGCTAGACTTACATAACTGCAGAGGTCAGGGCTATGATAATGGTTCAAATATGAAAGGAAAGAATAAAGGGGTTCAGGCACGGATCATGAAAGAAAATCCACAGGCGTTTTATATGCCATGTGGATGTCATAGCCTAAACTTAGTGGTTGGTGACAGGGCAACAAGTTGCCGGGAATCCACTTCATTTTTGGTACTGTCCAGAGCATATATATTTTGTTTTCTGCCTCTCCTTGCCGATGGCATGCACTGAAAAAACATGTTAAATGCCTCACTGCAAAACCTTTATGCGAGACTAGATGGGAGTGCAGATTAGAATGTGTCAATGCCATTAAATATGAAATTATAGGAATCCGAGAAGCTCTTTATGAACTTTCAGAAATGCCTGCTTCTGATCCTGCAATGCGACATGAAGCAGAGACTCTTGTAACACAAATAGAAGATTACAGTTTTCTAGTGATGCTGTATGTCTGGTATGATGTCTTAGGCAGAGTAAATGTTGTCAGTAAAACTATGCAGAACACATCTGTGGAAATGTCTACCGCAGTTTCATTAATGAATAATGTCACTGATTACTTAATTGATTATCGTGCAAATGGATATGAAAAAGCACTAGAGTCAGCAAAAGAATTAGCTACAGAATTAGATGTAGAGCCCATTTTCAGAAGTAAAAGAATAAGCAGAAAAAGGAAGCTGTTTGAATATGAGTGCATTGACGAGGTTCCAAATGCAGGTGACCCAGAAAAAAGATTTCATAATCATGTGTTCAATGTAATACTCGACAGAGCTATTAATTCTTTATCAGAGAGATTTGAACAGTTACAAAGTTTCAATAACACATGGGGATTTTTAAATAACCTAAAAGATCTGCCAGATAAAAGTAAACTCAAAATAGCATGTCAAGGTTTGGAGGATAAGTTAAAGTACCAAGAAAATAGTGATATTAATGGATGTGATCTCTTGACTGAACTGGATATTGCAAAAGAATTATTTCCTGAAGATGTAAAGCTTCCAATAGAAGCCGTTAGGTTCATAAACATTAATAAGTTACAGGCTGTCATGCCAAATCTGTGGGTTGCATTAAGAATAATGCTTACAATACCTATTACTGTGGCCACCGGAGAGAGAAGCTTTAGTAAACTGAAGCTTACAAAGACATACTTACGGTCGTCCATGACTCAAGACAGATTAAATTCTTTGGCAATTTTGTCAATAGAAAATGATCTTGTAAAGAAGATAGATATAGAAAGTGCCATGAAAAGATTTGCAGATCTAAAGGCTAGAAAAAAAATGTTTTAGGTAGGATAATAAATGTTTTCCAGCGTCACTGTCTGTGCGGAGTCTGCACGTCCTCTCCGTGTGTGCGTGGGTTTCCTCCCGGTTCTCCGGTTTCCTCCCACAGTCCAAAGATGTGCGGGTTAGGTGGATTGGCCATGCTAAATTGCCCGTAGTGTCCTAAAAGGTAAGGTTGGGGGTGGGGGGGGGGGGGGGGGGGGTTGTTGGGTTACGGGTATGGGGTGGATGCGTGGGTTTGAGTGGGGTGATCATTGCTCGGCACAACATCGAGGGCCGAAGGGCTTGTTCTGTGCTGTACTGTTCTATGTTCTATGTTCTATCTGTTCATTTGTTCATACTTTTTATTAGGAGCAAATTCGTTCCAGCTACAGTTTTTATCATCGTGAACTTACGGAATATAGTATGCTTCTCAGTTTGTTCAGATTCTGTGCAGATTTGAATGCCTCGATTTTGTAATATTGTAATAAACTCTTTATTCTACATTTTCAGTTTTTCTCCTTGTGAAAATTTAAAAAAATTATACTTGTAAGGGCGCCGAAGTTCAGCTTGCCCGGGGCCCCAGCAACACTAGGGCCGGCACTGGTCCCAACAGCCCACTCGGGTGGATCTGAAAGATGTGGGGGTGGGGGAATTTGCCAACATTTATGCCACAGTCAACTTCACAAAAACAGATTATCTGGTCATCGTGGCATGTTTGCCGGGGTTTTTTTTTGCTGAGGGCAATTTGGTTTCCCACATCACAAAGGCGATTGCGCCTCAAAAACTGTCCGCGAGGCACTTTAGACACGGCTGGTGGTTGTGAACCCCTCCCTCCCAATATAGAAAATCAAAGCCTTTCTCTTTTTACCTTTTGACTTTCGTTGCTAAGGAATTGTTTACCGAGGGCGCCAAGGCCTCGCGATATTTTTGCTCGGCTGCCGTCTCCATGGTGACGGGGCAAACGCCGGGTCGGTCGCTGTTTGTTCAATTATTAATTATTGGATATGGCCAGTGCCGGTGGGCACGCCTGAGTCCTCCTGAGTTTACCGAGAAGCGCCGACTGCAGCGGGAACGCCTCGCCTCGAGCACGGGCAGACGGACGCCTGATGCACGCGGGCCGCACAAACCCAGCCCAAAGACTTTCCGAGTGAATGCGAGGAAGGCCGAGCGCCTCCCTGCCAACCCTGTCCTCCCGCTCAAACCGTTGGTGCGCCACGTCGCACCCCCGCCGCCATGAAGGCCTACCTGTCCTCCTACTCCAAGGATGCGGCCCTCCGCACGGCCGAGGAGAGAGACGTGAGTATTGACTCTGGGGAAGTTATTCGAGGGAGGGTTGCCTTCCACCCGCCTTTGACGCCCATTGGGACAGATGGACCACTCGACGCCGGGAGGGGAGCTAAACGCGGGGGCGGGGGCGGGGCGGGGGGGATATGTCGATGTCTCTCTGCTTAATGACGGGAGATTGGAGCTGTTAACCAGGCCCACTGCAGTGCCGCAAGAGGCCGGTGGAATGGTCCCAGCACCGAGAAACCAATCCATGCTCCTTTTCTTCGATGTGGTGATGCGGGCGTTGGACTGGGGTGGGCACAGTAAGAAGTTTTACAGCACCAGGTTAAAGTCCCGCGGGTTTGTTTCGAATCACTAGCTTTCGGAGCGCAGCTCTTTCCTCAGGTGAATATTTTCTTTGCGCTGAAAAGTTGGCAACGCATTGCTGAGGCGGCCCTTCAGCCTCGGCTGCTGTCAACCCATCTTGAGGTGGTGCGGCCCTTTGATTTTGGGGGCAAAAGGGATGGCACTGACCGTCAGGCAGCAACAGTAAGTCATTCTGAAGACCAATGGAACCAACACGTATGGGGACATTGATAAGGTGGAAGAATGGGTCACAAAAGGGCAAATGGAATTCAACAGCTGTTAACATGAGGTGGTGCATTTTTCTTAAATAATTATGCAGTGAATGGGTAAAGTGGGAGAAGGTGGACGAGTACATGATTTGGTGATTCAAGCTTACAACACATTGCGAGCAGCACTTCTGATGGACAAGGTCATAAAATGGAATACTGGGCATGAGAGCAAGAAGTACAACATAAAAATGGAGATGTAATAATGAATCTATACAAAGTGGGTGGAAAGCACAAGCTTGCGAGAAGAAATGTCAAACCCCCACATTTAGATAGTTATTGTTTATGATACATTAATTAAATGGCTGGCTTGTCAGGAAAAAATAAATAATTTCCAACAAGCTGTGAGAGGCTTTGTTGCAAAATCTTTCAGAGTTGCAAGATGAACATATTAAAGTTTAACCTAAACTCACTGAATAAATAGTTTTCTTAATTAAATTGGGAATGAACTTTTGTAGTGAAATGATAGAGGACTTCAGAATTATGAAGAGATGGAAGAGATTGATTCCAGTGGATGTGGGGGTCTAGTAATAGAACATGGATTTCACAAAATACAAGAGATCGAGGGCAAAAAGAAGAGAAAGTTGTATTCACAGAAAGGGTTGTGAGGCTGTGGAATATATTCGCAGAGCTAGTGTTGAAGGAAACATCTAATAAAAAGATAAGGGCAGCATTGCTCATGTAGAAATTAAGATTATTGCATATGTAACCGGTAACATAGACTGGTTGTACTCTATGGCCTGTTTCTGTGTCCAAATTTGAAAAATCGGGGAAACTGAACTACAGACTAGTCAGCCTAACATCAGTTGTTGGGAAATGCTTGAATCTATTATTTAAGAAATCTCAATGCACTTATAAAGGCATTCTATGATTGGAACCATGATGATTTTAAAGGAAAATACTGTTTCACAAATTTATTAACAGTTTTTTGAACATGTAATTAGTAGGATAGATAAAGGGGAAACCAGTTAGATGAAGAGACAGAGGACATAAATGTATCCAAGTTTGGTGGTGATCCCAAGCTAGGTGGAATGGTAAGCTGTGGGGAGGACAGAGAGAGGCTTCAAGGTGAGTGAGCACCAAGGTGGCAGATGGGAGTATGATATAGGAAAGTGTAAAGTTATTCATTTTGGTCATATGAATAAAAAAACAATATTTTTTGAAAGGTGCAAACTTATAAGTGTTGATGTTTAAAGAGACTTAGGTGTGCTGATCCAAGGAACACAAAGTTGGCAAGCAGGTACATTAAGAAGACAAATGGCACATAGGCCTTTACTGCAAGATGATTGGAGTACAATAAAGACATTTTGCTACAGTTGTACCTGGCTTTGGTGAAACCACATCTGGATGACAGTGAAGTTTTGGTCTCCACATTTAAGGAAGGATATACTTGCATTGGCGGCAGTGCAACAAAAGTTCAATAGGTTGCTGACTGGGATGAAGGGATTATCCTAAATGAGAGGCTGAGTAAATTGGACCTCTATTCTCTGGTTTTTGGAAGAATGAGAGGCAAACTTATTGTAATGTACAGAATTCTGAAGGATCCAGATAGAGTGGACTGTGAGAAATTGTTTCTGTTAGTTGGGGAATCTAAAACATGGGCATGGTCTCAGGATAAGGGGCTAATCAATCAGGATTGAGATGAGGATAAATTTCTTCACTTAAAGGATTGTGAATCTTTGGTATTCTCTACCCTAAAGGATTGTGGATGCTCCATTGTTGAACACATTTAAGGCTGCAATAGACATATTTTTGGTCTTTGGGAATTCAGGGAGAATCAGGGAATTCAGCACTGTGCAGGAACATGAAGTTGAAGCCCAAGATCAACCATGATCGTATTGATTGGAGCAGGTTCAATGGACTGTGTGGTCCACTGTTATTATTTCTTATGTTCTTATATTCTTGCAATTATAAAATAATATGAGAATTATAATTCACTGGAATAGATAAGGGAGTGACAAAAACCAACCTTTTATCATAGGTAAAAAGGGAAAAAGAAATAAATTATTTAAATAAATCATATTAACTAAAATTTTAAATCAATATATATTAACCATAACAGTAAGAAAAGGCTGACTGCTTGTGAATTGATCAGATAAGCAGAATGCTAGGATTTGCAAGGACAAACTGGCAGAAAGACTCTGTGTTAGGGAGCTGGGCTAAGATCCAGTTCTGTGTCCATGGTAACAAAGGTTACCCCATAATAAGAATCTTTGGTGGGAAAGGTTTTCTTCGAGTGGAAAAATACAGAAATCTTTTATCTCTTCATTTGACGGACAGACACTTCGGTTGAATGAAATGAATTATAGATTAGTTAAAACCAAGCACAGCTGTAAAAAGGACGAAACTTTAAAGATAGTAATCTCCTTAAAAGTTCAGGTATCGGGATGGGAAAACCATTCTAGAATCAATTCAGCCTATCTCTGAAACCTATTTTATCTGCTTGCTTTGCAAAACTGCTATTTTATTCTATTTTAAACTGCACAGTCTTTTTGTACTGTGTATCTTGATTTGAAGAAATTACTTTGAGCTGTTATTGTATTTTGAATTCAACAATCTGTATTTGCGAAAGACAATCATTCTGATTAGCTTGCTGCAGGGCTAGTCGAACTTCCTAAATTTTGTACTTGAAAATTGAAGATTACCAATAGACACTACTAGCTGACAAAATAAAAGTTGCAAATTGCTTTTAACCCAAGGAGCCAGTCTTGAATCTCTGTTGTTTGGTATATGGTACGGTGTTACAGGTATACAAATAGATGCAGAGATCCTACAACAGGGAATCAGCCAAATATGATTTCAAAACAAATAACTTGTATGCAGCATTGAATAATTTAATTGAATCAGCCAAATTACAATTATTGAATAAGTAAATTGTGTAAAGGTACTTCCTGTTCCTATTTGTTTATTCCCTTGTTTTCCGCTTTCTTTTATTCTTGCTGTTACATTTTTGATCCATGGATGATTTATGGACTTGCATCTCTAAGGCAGCCTGTCATTCTAATTCAAACAGAAGAAAGGATGGCCTATGCCTTTAATTCAAACAACAGGATCCAGAAGGATAGAACATACAGTGCAGAAGGAGGCCATTTGGCCCATCGAGTTTGCATTGACCCACATTAAGCCCTCACTTCCACCCTATCCCCGTAACCCAATAACCCCTCCTAACCTTTTTTGCCACTAAGGGCAATTTAGCATGGCCAATCCACCTAACCTGCACGTCTTTGGACTGTGGGAGGAAACCGAATCCGGCACCCGGAGGAAACCCACGCAGACACGGGGAGAACGTGCAGACTCCGCACAGACAGTGAGCCAGCGGGAAATCGAACCTGGCGCTGTGAAGCCACAGTGCCATCCACTTGTGCTAGCTGTTTTAGAGTGGTGATTGGAGATTGGCTGGTCTCAGTGATGATTTGATTTGATTGATGTGGCTGGTGGCCAATTAATTGGCCCAAAAGGTTGTGCTCTGCCTGGTAACAGGTGTGATTGGATATTATCCCTCTGGAATGCTTTTCAGAGCCATGAGGAGGTTCCATTTTTAGTTTCACCTTTGGTTCTGGCAACAGAGGGTAAAAAATCCTCTCCAGAAAGCTGCTGCTAAACCTCTCCATAAAGGATCCAGTTAACACACACACTCTCTCTCTCTCTCCAATAAACCTGTTGGTGTTGAATTCCTGAAAACAGGGTCTGAAGGCAGGCAATGAACTGAGAGCAAAACCTGATGAAACAGGGACTCTGTCACACCAGGAATATTGTGAGTACAGGCAGTAAATCAGGATTGTGATTTCCAAGCTTACTGTGGAGAAAGCCTGTCAGGACCCATCATCTGAAGCAAATACACTTTTCTCTTGATTTACATAACCCCCCCCCCCCCCATGTTTATCTGTCGTGTGTGTAGAGAGTGGGGAGGCAAGTTACAGTAGGAATTATATCTTCTGTGTATTTCACCATTAATTTTGTTATACATTAATAGTAATTGTGTTTCAACTTACAAATATGGTGACTAATTATTGGGCCACCAAGGGCCAACGGTTTTGGAAATTTTTAAACAAATTCACTTGTGTAAGCTCATTCACGTGTTGTGTCTCCAAGGCACGTGGGGCTGGAATTGACGGTGCTCTTGCCAAGGGTGTCCTTAAAGTTAATAAAAAGTTGGCATTTTTTCCAACAAATATAAACATACGAATTAGGAGCAGGGGTAGGCTACTCGACCCTTTGAGCCAACTGTACCATTCAATAAGATCATGGCTGATCTGATTGTAACTTCAACTACAAATTTTCACCTCCCACTGATAACCTTTCACTCTCATGTTTCAAATAGAAACAATTAAATCATCATGTTGTTCCAAGATCCTACCCCTTTTTTTGCTTCATGCATTAATGCATATTCTGCACTTCCCACTTTAAGAGTGGGCAGCATGGTAGCACAGTGGGTAGCACTATTGTTTCACAGCTCCAGGGTCTCGGGTTCGATTCCCGGCTTGGGTCACTGTCTGTGTGGAGTCTGTACGTTCTCCCTATGTCTGCGTGGGTTTCCTCCGGGTGCTCCGGTTTCCTCCCACATGTCCTGAAAAATGTATTGTCAGGTGAATTGGATATACTAAATTCTCCCTCTGTGTACCCAAACAGACACCGGAATGTGGCGACTAGGGGCTTTTCACAGTAACTTCATTGCAATGTTAATTTACGCCTACTTGTGATAATAAAGATTATTATTAAGAGGCTGTGGATTACATTGATCTCACCAGCTTGTTGAAATTTTTGTGAATTATTGTGGCTGGCAATGCTTTGAAATCATCACTTCAAACATTCAACAGAGGCGCTTTCATTCTGTTTTTTTCTCAGGGCCGTTGGAGCTGCAGTTGCCAAGTAATTAGTTTTAGCGTTTGAGGTAGTTCTTACTATTTTGGGACACCTTTGTGAGGCTAACTTTGTGAGGCTATCTGATGGTTACCTCTTCAAATTCACCCTACAGTTAATGTTACATTAATTCCAGTGATTCGACCACAGGCACAGAACTCTATGTACTGCATCTGTCAATAGAAAACATTGCTTGAGATCTGAGCCTTGAAGATATCTGTAAAGGGTTAACAGCATCATACGTGATGCTGGTGTAATAATTGTCAGATTACATGACTGGAAGGAGAAGAACCTCCAACCTCACGTAAAGATTTAAATGTGTAAATACATGCTTTAAATAAAGAGATAATGGCTTTGAGGAAAAACAATCTCAAGCAGCATGTTTTGAAAGAAGAAACAATCCTCTAAACCCTGACAACATATGGAACATGGTGGCAGTGAGTAAAAGACCCCAGTGAACCTTCAAAAGAAGGTACAGGCCTGGCAAGAAAAGTGATCCTTGAAGGAAGGACAAAAGAGCGTTGCGGTGGCACAGTGGTCAGAAATGCCGCCTCACGCCATGCCCGAAAGTGGCGATCTTCGGGGTTTCAGACCAGCCAGATCTATTTCTGTGGAGGTGGGCAGTCTAAGAGGAAGGAAAGATTAACCCCACGGGGTGGGCGGGGACAGGAAAGGCGAACCACAGGGGGGGGGGGGGGGGGGGGGGGAAGAGACAGGGAACAATAGAGGAGAGCCAGGGAGGTAGGTTGGGGTCGGGGGGGGGGGGAAGGCAGGGAAACGTTAACCGACCTGACATCCACAGGAACAGAGAAAAAGGAGAATACAGTCAGAGGACGGGAGGGCCGGTTGAAGCGGCAGCATGCACAACGGCAGCGAAATCCGACCGGGAGAAGCGAGGGGCAACACCGGCACCAGACCCACTTAAGGATTGCCCTCCAGAAGTGCCTCGCCGGAACAAACGGATACCTACTTACATATAGATATATTATATCCTGTGTACATAACGGCAAAATATACTCTTCAAAAATCCAATAAAAAACATTTATTTTTTAAAAAAGAAATGCCGCCTCACAGCGCCAGGGACCCAGGTTCGATTGCGGCCTCAGGTGATTGTGTGGAGTTTGCACGTTATCCTTGTGTCTGCGCGAGTTTTCTCCAGGTGCTCCGGTTTCCTCCCACAGTCCAAAGATTTGCAGTTAGGTACATTGGCCATGCTACATTGCCCCTTAATATCCAAAGATTAGGTGGCGTTATGGGGATGGGGCGGGGAAGTGGGCCTAGGTAGGGTGCTCTTTCAGAGGATTGGTGCAGACACGATGGGCTGAATGGCCTCCTTCTGCACTGCAGGGATTTGATGATTCTATAAGCAGAAAATGAAGATTCATCAAGACGTCAGAATGTTGCTGGAGCTGCAGATAGAAGCTCACATACAGCAATAACAGCACAGAAGCAGGAACAATTCCAGGGCTCCACAGAAGTATGCAATCCATATTACCACTCCCACAACCATTACAGAATGCAGAAGAGGAACCTTGGTAATATGTTCATTTTTATTGACTGCACTCTCTCCGTCCGAGAGAGCAGGAGTGAGTCCCACCTCTGCAGATCCCTCTTCTCCTCCACCAATTCGGCAGGTTCCACTTATGGAGCCGGGTCCAGTTGTGGGCTCTCTGGATCCCCAGAGATCTGAACTTGGGTTTTGGCAGATTGAAAGGCAGCATTTCCAGCTCTGTTCCTCTCCCCTGGGGGTTCACTGGGAAGATTTTGCTCTTGCTCAGGTTGAGTTTATATCCCATGAAAGCTCTGAACTCCCTCAGGAGTCCATTATCTTACCCATGCTGGTTAGGGAGTTCAAGACGTAGAGGAGCAGGCTATCTGCAAAGACAGGGACTCTGTGCACTCTGTCTCCTTTCTGAATGCTCTAGCGTGATAGCCAACAGTTCGATTGCCAGAGCGAACAGCAGCGGGGGCAATGGTGTCTGTGCAGCCGGAAATAGCCTGAGCTGGTGGTGTCTACGCTCACCATGGGAGCGCTGAACAGCAGTTTCAACCATGAGGTTATTGACTGTATTGGTCTCTTTACTTTTACAAGAGGTTAAACAATTTGCGTATCATACAAACGCTCTACACTAACTTCTGATTCAACATGCTTTTATTATATAAATTTTAATTAAATACACTATGCATGCAATTCTTATGCTTTGCTAATGATTACAACTATCCCAATACTCTCAGCTTTGGAGATTTAAATAGATATTACCCCATACAAGAACTGGCCAGATTCTTTCTTCTGTAGGGTCTTTGCCACTGAGTCCCAACTCATGGTGTTGCATCTGCAAGGTTCTTCTCATGGGTCACGCTAAAGAAATGATCCAGAAGTTGCATGTTTTCCCCCCTTGCACGTGTATACGAGGCAAGGTTCATGCCCTTGTTCTCTATTGACAGATCCGGTCCAAAATCACAAAAGGCAGAATGACCCAATTTTCGAACCTCATTGGTTAATCATGCAGTCATCGTTTTCCAATACTCAGCGTATGCTTATACCTTGCATCCCGTTCTGTCTTGGCCAATCCCTGCCCCTTTTCCTCCTCCATGGCTGATAAGTACAGACCGTTCAGGAACTACTTTTCTCCGAGTCCCCCTCAGCGGGCTCGGAGGTTTACAGTCTCCGGTAGAAGGCCACAAAGGCTCCGTTGATCTCCTCTAGGGTCATGAGCATCTGTTCCTTCTCATTCCTGATCTGTGCTACCTCTTGTTTGGTTGCCTGTTTCCCTCGCTGGTGTGCCGGAATGCGGCTAGCCTTGGCCCCCTATTTATAAAAAGTTCCCCATGACTGGCAGAGTTGGCTCACTGGTTTCCCAGTGGAGAGCAAGTTGAATTCCATTTTGTAGTTTTATTTTCCTCTCCGCTAGTAGGTTCCGGGTCATGGGGTACTGCCTATTACCTCCAGAATGGAGTCGATCAGCCGCCGCTTGGCCACCTTTTTCCCCCATGTCTGTATGAGCCCTATTCATTATTATCTCTTCCCTGACCACTGCCTTCAGTGTCTCCCAGAATGTGAGGGTGTGAGATCTCCATTTCAGTTGCAGCTTGCATATCTGTCGAAAGGTCATGTCATCCTTCATAAAAAGCATTTTAGACGCGGAGGGCTGTGCTCCAGCCTCCATTGGGGGGGGGGGGGGGGGGGGGGTTGGTGCGTGGTCCACAATTACTATTTGCGGACTATTCCACCCTTACTACCCCTGGAAGCACCGACTTTCCTACCACAAAAATGCCTATCTGGGAGTAGGTTTTATGGATGTGGGAGAAAAAAGACAACAACTTCTCCCTCAGGTGGTTGAACCTCCACGGGTTCCCTCCATATGTTCCATGAAGATGGTCAATTCTTTCGCCAGGACCATCTGCCTTTTGGTCTGGTATGCAGTTAAAGTCGCCTACTACGATCAGCTGGTGGAAGCCGAACTCAGGAATTTTTGCCCTGGTCTTTTTGATGAACTCGCTGTTGTCTCAGTTTGGAAACAACTTTTACTAATACGTCTACTAATAGCACCAGTGCAGGTTCTGGGACCCCACGAACCATTATGTACCGTCTCCCTAGGCCTGCCACCATGTTTGTCGCTGTGACATCTACCCTTTTATTGAACAGTATTGCTACCCCCCCTTGCCCTTGTGTCAAAGCATGCCTGATATGCCTGTCCCCCCCCAGCCTTTCCTCACCCTCGTTTGGTCCCTCGCTCTAAGGTGAATCTCCTGGGGAATATAATGTCAGCTCTCAGGCGTTTTAGATGGGTGAAGACTCACCTTGTTTCTATAGAGTGCAGCTTTGGCCCCAATGAACTCTCACTGTGTTTGGCTAGGTTGGCCCAATGTCCTAATAAATCCGGATGGTGTGTCCTTCCCACTTACACGACCACATGGCTCCTCGCCCAATTCGGTACCTGCTCCTTGTACTTGTACCTGTGCGCCTTTGTGGTGATTGCCCGCAGTGGTTCCCAAGATTTTGATTTTCGGCAGATCGACTTGGAGGCCCAATCTACTTCTGGGTGTTTGGTGAAGCTCTCCTCCCCAACCAGTTTACTGAGCATCTTCAACAGAAACTATGTTGGACTCCTACCTTCTGAACACTCTTGTAGTCTGAAGGTCCAGAGATTAAGATGCCTGGACCTGTTCTCCTGGTCGTCTTCATTTCCCTTCAGCGTCTTTTGGGTTGCGGTCAACCTCCATATCTCTGCCTCGAACAAGGCAATCTGCGTGTCCTGCTTTCGGTAGCTGCTTTTTCCAGGTCCTGGATCATCGCTTGTTGCGCCTCCAATTGTTGCTCCACCTTATCCATCATTCCCCTTATGGGGGCCACACGGTCTCAATTGCTGACCTCATTGCTGAAATGACATCCTCCTTCATCGTCTCCCTATGCTTTTGGAGTTCACTCGATATGAACTCCATCGATGACTGGTTTGGCCTTGAATACTCTGCTGGGTCTGCCATGTTCAAATTTGTCTCACCACGTGGGTCTCATGGCTCCGAGGTTCGGGTTTTCCTTTCTCTGCTCTTGCTCGCCTTGTGGTTTGCCTGATGGTTCGTCGGTATCCCAAATCTGGTGGGTTATTGATTGGGGGTCTTTTGATCTGGCTTTTTGCTAGTTTGGTGCCAGAAAGGTCCAAGAAGAAGTTTACAGGTGAGAGCCACCTTTCATGCGACTGCTCAGCTCATGGCCGCCATTGGAAGTAACAAACCTACACATGATTCCATGAGAGAATAGCATGATTGCAGAGTTGGCGCTGTCCTGAGAGTTTGCAGGCCTAACATTGAATGAAAAATGTGAGTTTGTCAGACCTATGATCAAGTTTCTAGATCACATGGAACAAGTCCCTGGAATCGCAACTGATCCAGAAAACATAAACATAAAAGTATCAGAAAATTTCCACAAACCAGGAACATAACAGAACTTCAAAGATTCCTTAGGATGGTCAGCCAAATAGGAACATTTCTACCAAATTCAGCAGAAGTCAGCTCTTGAAACGAGTTCATGTTTGAAGACTGTTACTGTAACAAACAAACCAAAATCAACAATATATAAACACTAATCAGTCTACAACTTAGACTCTTAGACTATAAACTACTGAAAAGTTTCCACCATTTAACTTTTAAAATAACAGAAAAGCACCACCATGGTTATACTTTTTAACTTTGTCCCTTAAGTAGATACTTTATTCTCCTAGAATCAGCTTAAAGCTTTTCGCTGGACCTGTTGGCCTGCTTCCTTTTTCCCTTTCCTAGACGGGTAACTTCCAGTCCCCGGATTACCTTTCAGGGTGAATTAGGCTGGAGATTTCTTCCTCTAACCATTGCTAGGCGGATCTTCTTTCTATAAATCCTCATGAACGCAATATCTTCATCCTTAGCTTGCGCGCCCACTTACATTCTGTATGGTGAACAACAAAAACAGAATTTTCTCTGCTTCAGGTGCAGGATTGGCTACTTTTATTTATTTCTAACTCTCTTTCTCAGATTCTTGTAGACTGATGTGAAGAAGACTTAAACAGTTAACTCAGTTTCTTTCCCCACAGATGCTGGCAGTTACTGAGTTCATCCAGCATCTTCTGTTATTTCAGATTTACAGCAGCCACAGTTTTTTTTAATTTCAGTGTCTCTCTCTCTGGTTCAGTGATACTTTAAAAACCCCTGTAAGCTCTTTCCCAGTAAAGCCCCGCTACATGGAGGCAAGAATTACATGGGCTTTGCATTCAGGTTGAAATGCTGATTAGCAATCCTTCAGAACCCCTCACTCCATTTTATTTTGGAATTAAATAGACAGTTTAAAATATAACTTCATAAAACCTAACAACAGCCTGTGAAACTTGGAGACTGAAATGAAAGTTGCCATAGTCTCCAAAGACCATAGGCTGCTCTCGCCTTTTGGGAGAGAGCTGACTGGTATGATTTGACTTGAGGGTCACCACACCTCAGGCAAGGGTTGAGAAGACTGGGCCTTCACGAATACGGAATTGAAACCGCACTGTTGGCATCGCTCTGCATCATCTACCCGCAGTCACCACTGTTGTTCTTTCCATTGTCTGCAGGAGCGAAAATCTTGCACATTCTTCCCAGGAGAAAAACCTGCGCTCCACATTAACAACCAAACCACACAGGCTTGTTGTTGGGCTGAATTCAGAACAGGTTGCGTGGCCATCTTCATTCCTCCATTTTACCTAAAGTTAAAGCCACAATCTCAAAACATAAAAATCTTATCAACTTCATATTTGTTACAATGGACACAGACAGCAGGAAATTATTCTGCCTGGTGTTACAACACCCAGTGCAATTCCAGCCTCACTTGTCTCAGAGTCGCAACACCAGGGAAATTAGGCTTATTTAAATATCTGAGGTCTTTGGTTGAGTCCAATAAACTTCTATCTCACCCCATTGTTTTACACACACAAAGACGCACACATACACACGCAGGCACACAATGTAAAGGGGAAAAGGTGTGGGGGGAAAGGGAAAGAAAGTGTTAATTAAATAAAAGGATAGGTATCTTTGATTCACAAGGATTATTTCCAGTCAATGTCTTTCTTACGTTCAGGCTTTTGGTTCGGTACTTCCTTTCTTCCAGACTTGATATGATCTTCTCAGACAACGTTGTCTACCTCCCCTGCAGACTGAGCATCATTTCTGGTTCGCAGCAAAGTATATGCTCAACACACACTGCTTTTAAAACAATAGATTAGTTATTTTACTTCAGTCCCTGAAGAGCAACAAACTGCTGGTTTTGATGCACTTAAAAGATCTTCAGCTTCTATCTGCAGACAGCAGAGGGCGAAAACAGCTCCCTTCACTTCTGAGGTCTAATCACTTCTGGAAGGCTTCTCAGAAAAATTACTTAGCAGGAACCAGTTGCTGACTGTTGTCAGGCAGAACACAGTCCCTGGCCAACCCATTGTTTGCCAGTTAACCAATCGAACTGATTCTCTTAAAAAATGGTTCCTCACATCTACGTAGTGCCAAAGAGTCTGGCTTCTCCTTCTCCCAAACACAAAGCCTAAGAATACAGTGTCCTGACAAGCAGACTGTTTTAAACTTTGACTCTTCTGTTTTCTTCTCTCTACTTAAAGGCACAGCTCAATTATTGATCGAAAACATAAAAATCTTATAAACCTCATATTTGTAACAATTGACACAGCCTGAACGTCACTAAATTGACAGCAGGAGATCGGTAGAGCGAGATTTTTTAAAAATCTAAGTGCTTTGTAATAAAATTATTCTGCCTAGGCCTTTGTATCCGTGATCATTATTATTCCACAAATTCATTGCTAGGAAAGGCTATATTTTTGGAAATGTAATTCTTTGGATAAAATGTTAAATTGAGGCTGCATCTGCCAGTTCTAGTAGATCAGATAATGAAATTACAAACCCATGGTGCTATTGAAGAAGAACCAAGAGTAACCAGAGTGTCCTGGCCAACACTCCACCATAAAACGGATTGACTTATCAGTTATGTTGTTACTGGTTTTAGAATGGCAAGCTGTACTTGCACAAGTCATTCCATTTCAAAACAATAGTTTCTCAAACACTTCATAGTCCATGGACAGAAAAATTGTTTCTAAAAGTAACATTGTGTTAAGCACTTTCAAATGTCTCAGTATGATAACACTGTGTCAATGCAATATTAAAAAATATATAAAAGGCAATGGTTAATAACACAACACAACAGTGGGAGTGCATCTCTGAGCAGCTCATGATTATTGTTTATGAATTACAGTGAAACAGACATAAGAAAACTATAACACAGTTACACCTCTGACTATACTAATTGTAATACTGTGTCTCAAGTTCCAAAGCACAAGTATATCTTGCCTATATATAAATCAACTCAAATATTCTTTTTGACCGACAGTGTATAGGCAGTAAAGCAATCGTAGGGGCAGGATCACAAGAACTTTTGAATTTGCCGCTAGGGGCTAAGTTACCCTTACTTCCTGGCAGTGGAGTTTTGCTGTACACAACAAACCTGGGTGAAAAGGTAAGCTATAAAAGTAAAAATCTAATTCATTTTCAAAGAACTTGCAAACCTAATCATTGTTGGTCGGATATGGCCATTGAAGGTAAATTTACTAAGCTTGATCACTAGTGTGATGCTATTGAATGTTTTATTACACTGCGTCCTGGTCCTCGGGGCTAGACTCCTGGCATTGACTACCGTGGCTATTTGATTCCATTGCCTTCTCAAAATTTTTCTGGAGGGCTACCTGATCCCTTATATGTAGATGACATTTCCCTCTCCTTTCAATCTCCTGCACCAAGGCCTCCAGTGCAATGCCGGAAAACCTTGGAGACACCTGTTGCATTATTTTGTTATTATTGAACATATCCCAGGTAAAAATCACCTTGAGGATGACATCCAGCACCTGTTGCAGATAAAATGCATCTCATGTTAAAAATGTACAGACCGTCTTTAAGTAGCACAGGATAAGTTTAAGTCATGCTAGTCTCTCATGATTCTGTAATTCTGAAATGGGAGGAAGAGCTAGGGGAAGAGATTGAGGATGGGACGTGGTCGGATGCCTTGGAGAGGGTGAATTCTTCCTCCTCTTGCGCACGGCTCAGCCTAATTCAGCTGAAGGTGCTGCACAGGGCTCACATGATGGGGACAAGGATGAGCCGGTTTTTCGGAGGGGAAGACAGGTGTGGGAGGTGTTCGGGTGGCCCGGCAAACTACACCCATATGTTTTGGGCATGTCCGGCCCTGGAGGTGTTTTGGAAGGGGGTGGCGGGGATTTTGTCGGAAGTGGTTGGGTCTAGGGTCAGGCCGGGCTGGGGGCTCGCGATCTTTGGGGTAGCATCGGAGCCAGGAGTGCAGGAGGCGAGAGAGGCTGGCATTCTGGCCTTTGCGTCTCTAGTAGCCCGGCACAGGATTCTGTTACAGTGGAGCGATACGCGGCCCCCGAGTTTGGAGACCTGGGTCAGCGACATGGCTGGGTTCATCAAGTTGGAGAGGATGAAATTTGCCCTGAGGGGGTCGCTACAGGGGTTCTTTCGGCGGTGGCAGCCCTTTCTCGATTTCCTGGCGAAGGGGTAGAGAGTGGTCGGTCTTGGCAGCAACCTGGGGTGGGGGGGCAGGGGGGGTGGGTTTCGGGATGGTTGGGGGGTTGTTTTTGCGGCGGTGGGTTTGTTATGTTATTTTCTTCTTTCTTGTATTGCTATTTGTTATTATTTATTTTGGGGGGAAAGAGTTCTTTTCTTGTTTTGGTGTGGAAACACACCTTATTTGTTTTAAATTGCGGGGAGAAAATGAGTTATTATTAAAAAAACTTGAATAAAAATTATTTCTTTTAAAAAATGATTCTGTAATTCTGCACCCCTGCTCATTTACGTAGCCATTCAACAGCATGCTTCGTGCTGACTGAATTGCAATTGTTTAATTTGCATGCAGCACAATGTTTTTGTAAGCAATAGGGCAATCCCGCATTAGGATCTCTATGCCTGTTTTGTGCCCTGTCCAATGTTATGGGCCAGAATTTAGAAACGCCAAAGTATATTATGAAGTCCACCTGACCTACAACCTTTATGTTGAATTTGGCTAGGATGAGCACAAGAGCCTTCCCTTCAGGTGTGATTCAACAGATTCCCTAGACACTTTAATCAAAACCAGCTTTATTCTAAGAACTGAGTTAACATATATATATACACACAGCAAGAATTTTTATAAATTACAAACATAAAGACACCCCACAGCTACAGTAATCTATGTATAACACTTAATGAATTCCTCCTTAACTGCTCCAATTCAAAAACAAAATCCCATAAACCAAAAACCCCCTTTCAAAGGTGTGGCCCAGCACTCTGTATTCTCACTTGAATAAGACTGGCTTTCCCTGAGATTCTGACCCCGTCTCACCAGTAGGTTTAAACCCTTCCGGAAAGCAAACTATATATTTTAAGTTACCAAAGCAGGTAGTTATAATCAATGTTTTTTTCACTGGAACTGATATTTAAAATGAAAATAGAGCAAGACAGGCCTAAACACTTTCAGACACTTTCTCTGTCTGTAGTCCACAGCAGTCAAAACTGTATGCGAAAGTAAAACAAACCTCAGCCACAGCTCAGCTCCATCCACAAAATGACATCACTAAAGCCATGTGATAAGACAAAAACCTTCCTTAAAGGGACACTCCCGTGACACTAATTATGTTCCATTTGTTTCTCCTGCTGGTTTGTTCTTTCTTGGAGATCTAACGTTGTTTTGGTAAAAAGCCAAGGAAGTTCCTGGGGGGTGAGGGGGGGTGGTATTTGCTGATTTTCTGCTTTATAATGTTGACTCTGTATCTCCATATCAGCAAAACACTCCGAAACACTCTATGGTCTAAAATGCTTTACATCCCCATGGCAGCAACTCCCGTCACAACACCTATTGACTAATCTCGCCTTGAAGAGCTCAGCTTTGCCTGTAATTGTGATTGCAAGAAGATCATAAATTCACTGAAATCCATTTAATCACACAGACACATCTCAAAACAAGGCATTTTGCACTTCATTTTGTACCTCAGAAAATGAGTTGTCTCAGAGGCTGTTACGATCCCAAACAAGACCAACAACTTCCAAAAGGTCTAAAGAACAAAAAATGTAATGATTTAAGACTTCTACTGTAACTAATAAACTAAAATCAACATAGATCAAACATTAATTAACTTACAACCGTGGTTAGCACTGCTGACTACGGCGCTGAGGACTCAGGTTTGATCTCGCCCCGGGTCACTGCCTGTGTGGTGTTTGCATATTCTCCCCATGTCTGCGTGGGTTTCATCCCCATAGCCCCTTAATTGGAAAGAAAAATAATTCTGTACTTTAAATTTATTTTTAAAAAACCCAAAAAAGAGTTAGAACCAATGAAAAATGAGTAAGGGACTAAACTATAGATAAGGATTTACCCAAGAATATGATTGTATGATTAATCTTTGAGCAAAATTCTAGCCTTCCAGAATTCTTGAAGCATCTGTTGGAATCACTTTTATTTTCAAAGTATTTTCTTTACATTTTTCTTATATTTATGTTTTAATGCTTTTTTGCTGTCTTGAGAAGTTTATGTATTATTTTGATCTAAGTTTTGATTCAGTTCTTATGCAAGTGTATTAAGTGAATATTTAGCAATAAAATCACTTTTTGGACACCTACAATCAACCAGACTCGTTACCTTATTTTGGGAGAAAAACAAGAGATACTACACTTATAAAACAACATTTTTTTTTTTCCCAGACTAGTTGTTGGAACTAGTTAACACCCAATTGTACTCTGGAAGTATAACAATCTATCCCTTTTGAAAAATACCCCAGCCACATGCGCACACAAACAAAGAATAAACAGATAAGGGGCGGGATTCTCTGTTGGCTGACTCTGAAATCGCGAAACCCGATTAGGTGGAGAATATGTTCCACCACCAAAATCGTGGCGGATGCCGATTTGACACCGAATCGCAATTTTCTATTACCTGGACAGTGGCGTTAATGCAGTCTGGAATGGTAAACACCGTTTGAATATCATTAATGGGCACGACCCGGTATTCTCCACCTCCGATGGGTCGCATTCCCGACAGTGCGGTTCAGTTGTGCTTTCAAAAATTGTGACGCTAGTGTCATGACTGATGAAGAGGAGGTAGAACTGTAGCCATCTGGGATGGCTGGCAGGCAGGCACAGAGCCTGGATGCGTATTGAGAAGGCAACTACCAGACGAGACTGAAACTGTAGGTCAATTAGCATACTGATGGCCCATCTCCGGGAACAAAGGAATAACATTCAAGTAACTGATACTAAGGCAGACACCCTGGCACCAGAAAAGACACAAACAAAGCAAGGCGAACGGCCACCTAAGACACGCCCAGCCATCAGGGTACCCACCCCTTTATTGGTCGAGATCGATACCGATGATCAAGATGCGGTCCAATTAATTGGGGCCAAGTTCAAAGCCCGCCCAAAAGCGCGCGAAGCCCCCTTCAGATATAAGAAGAAGCCTCCGAGAGAGAGAGAACTGCTCTCGGACTTGGCTCTCGAAGCGGAGAGACCCGTCCACCAGCTGCACCAGAAGCAAGTAAGTCCAAGGTCAACGCTCGCCATCAGAGGGACGACCTTAGCTGTTCTCCTGTTACACCTTCGCACCCAACAGCCTCCGATCCGAACAACGGCCATTGTTCCTCTGACTGAGTGGGCACCCGAAGTTAAGTATAGGCGTTAGTGTGAGCGATAGTTTAGTTTATGGTATTTGTGCATGAGTAGAGATTGTGTGTAAATAAATAGTATTGACTTTGAACTAACTAACTGGTGCATTGGTTCTTTGATCAGTATTCGGGTTTGAACCTTGTGACGGTATCGAAAGATACCTGGCGACTCTAGAGCAAAACATAATTAGGATTAAGGAAGGCGACCATATTTAGAGCCAGATAAACAGAGCAACAAAACACAGGGAGGCGCACCCGTGGGCTGTCGGGTCGGACACTGGTGTGGGCAAGGCCCTGCCAAGAACGGGGGAGGTGGAGGCGATGGGGGAACGGGCTGTGTGGCTGATGTGAGGCCCCATGGGACTGGGCAGTGTCTAGGCACGGACCGTCATTACCGGAGTCTGCAAAGCAACCATCTTGCTGCGCACCCCATATACCACCCACCTTGTCCCCTGGTTCTGCAGAGTAACACCGGCCGTATGGGTGGCCCCTACCCCACCCTCCATCATACACCCTATCACCTAGCTGGCCGCCACCTGTCGCCCACTCGAAACAACACCCACTGTAGCTCCTACAGGGGGTCTGGGCGCGGACCATGGAGCGTACTGCTGGCAAGGACAGTGCCAGCTGACGGTACCCCTGGCATAAGGGACAGGCTCAAGGGTCCGAGGCCCCCATGGTCCTGGCCATCGATGGGGCCAGGGGTGCGAGGATTAGGAAGGGGACATGAGGGTGGATGGTGGGGTGGAATCCTCTGTGCCAACTAGGGCTACCATGTAACCCAGTCCGGGACCTGGTTGGGCGCAGGGGTATGTACCATGCTAACACGTTGACCTTTCACCCCTTGCAGACAATGGATATTGGAATTCAACCAGCAATAGTGGCCTTCCTGCTGGTTGTCATAGCCCTGGGGAGTGCCCTGTGGCTATACGAGCTGGCGCTGCTTGAGGAGGAGGAAGAAGCAATGGAGCATGCAGTATCTGAGTGTACCTCAGAGGAATAGTGGGAAGCCAGCCGCTCAGGATGGCGAGCCGTCTGCCCAACAGGCCAAGAAGGAGGGGATGTCAAGGAGGCACCGCATGAGCCCTCATGTGTACTGGCAGCGCCTGTCATTCAAGGACCTGCTGGGCCGGGCATGCAGTCGAAGACTTCGGCTCAGCAGGCAGACTGTGCGACATATCTGCCAGATCATAGCACACCTGGCACCGCAGGGGAATGGGGGCGGACACCCGTGGCCAATAGGTGATGGGTCACCCTGAACCGGTCCTTCCAGGCGCCATGTGGGACCTGACTGGGATCTCACAGACCTCGGTGCGCAGGTGCATCTGTGCCATCATGGCCGCCCTATATGCCCAGGCGGCTCAATACATCCATTTCGATGTGGAACGAGCCCACCAGATGCCCAGGCTGCGGGATTCAGGGGGTGATTGGGATGCATGTGCCCTACCAGCACCTGCAGGTGACATGCTGCTCTACACAAATCGAAAGGGGTTCCACTCGATGAGCGTTCAGCTGATATGTGACCATTAAATGCATGTCTGTATCCAATACTCAGGCATTGTGCACAACACCTTCATCCTGGCACACTCAATGATTCCTGACATGTTGGAGACCCCCCCCCCCCCCCCCCCGGGCTGGAGGGGTGGCTGGGTGACAGGGATTATCCACTGCAATTGTGGCTGATGACGCCTATCCGAAGGCCACAGACCGACGCTGAGACTCACTACAACGACGTCCATACAGAGACCAGGGCATGATCGAGCGGTGCTTCGGCTTCCTGCAGATGCAGATCAGGTGCCTGGACCGCTCTGGAGGGACCCTCTAGTATGATGCGGAGAGGGTCATCTGCATCGTGGCGGCCTGCTGTATCCTCCACAATATAACGCAGCAGAGGGCCGACGTCCTGGGGGAAGAGCCTGAACGCCTGTCCCCATTTGACGAGGAGGATGCGAAAGAGGGGGAGGATGGGCAGGACGTGGAGCCCAGGCAGGCATGGGAGGCTGCACCACATCTGCCCCCTCACTTCAACCCCCTCGGTGATAAATATTTGCTGCACTAGGAGGTGCGGGTCTTGGCGGTAACACAGGGTTTGCGATAGACGATGATGACAACCCACTCTGCAATGAGCTCAACTGCTCCACCTCGTTTGACAATATCTAACTCCTGCCCACAGTACCACACTTTCCACTGTCCACCTGGGTGATGATCCCTGCATACGAGCTGGCCATTCCATCACACAGCCCCATCAAATCCCTGGGGTGACGGTGATGGGCACGGTCGGGGAAGGGTGCGGCCAGCCAACCTGAGCCCACCCACAACGTCAGGCCATTCAACCCTTCCGACGTCTGCCACTCTTCCCCCCCCCCCCCCCCCCCCCAACCACCACCACCAACATCCACATCCCCACCGTACATCCACCCATTTCCCCCCACCCCCTTTCTGGCCATACCAGACCACTCCACCCCTCACACCCATTTGACCGAGCACCGAGGCAAGTTGTAACAGTGTGAACAGGTGTTTAATGTAACAACCTATATACAGATTTGTTCCCTAGCCCCTATAACTAAACTGTGCCTGCACCTGTGCCAACTGAACTAATGTGTAACTTTCTGGATTTACAGGCACTAACACTACATCTTGGTGGATCCCCAGACAGTACAGCAGGAGTGGAGGCATCCTTCTGGAATTCCCACCCTGCGACCTGGGTCACCGTTTGCGCGAGTGAGCTGGATGGGCTGCTGCTCGGGTGTTCCAGCTGGTGTGGTGCTGCCTGTTCTGTCCACTGCCCACCAGATGCACCAGGGACAGAAGGAAGGGGGGTCCGAGGTGCTGCAGTGTTCCGGCACATCCTCTGCAGGAGTCACTGGCATGGGCCCCAATGGCCTCCAGGCTACTCCATGAGATTGGGGTGCGAGCGGAGCTAACCCCTGAGGCTTCCCCACCATCTGGCGTTCCCAATTCTGAAGGCCTGCTCTGGTCTTGACTAGGGTCTGCATGCTCGTGGCCATGGAGCACAGGGAGTGGACCATCTCCATCTGGGACTGCGCCACATCACCCATTGACTGTGTCACCACCTCTGGGCCATCTCCCTCTGGGACTGGGCCACCTCTCTCTGTGTCTGCACCATGTCGGCCAGTTCCTCGGCAATGCCGCAACGTTCCCAGCCATGGCCCACTGTGACTGGGCCACGCTCCGTAGTGCCACTGGAATTTCCAGGTGGCTTTGGCATATGGTTGCCTTTGAGGCGGCAACCCTGTCCTGTGGCATGTGTCACGGGCAACTGCAACTCAGCTGGGTCTCACTTCCTCGCCTGCAGGTGACCTCCCTTTCCTCCACGCCGCCGACCACCCCCATGATGTCAGTTTTGGACCCTCAAATTCTGCACCGCTCATTGGAATTGATTGTGTTCCACATGGCGCTGGTGCTAGGCCCTTAACAGTAGCTGAATCAGTTTAGGTGCAGTGCCAGTTTTGCTGTCGTGGAAGTCCACGAATTCTGTGCCAGCGTCAACACTTTTTGTCTCAGAAATGGAGAATCCAGCCCAAGAAATCTGCAGAGATGGACTTTGGATGTCGATCTGAAGCTCCCTCATATGAAGACATTTGTAGGTTCCCATAAAAGGAGCTTCAGTGTGGAGAATATAGAGCTGGATCAGTTCTCAACTTTGCAGGTTTTCAAAGTTATATCCACAGATGAGGATTCTCTGACTGGGAGATATCGCACCCAATTTCAGCTAAAAAGGGAGAGAGCAAGTTAGGGCAGCCTTCTTCCGTGGCTTATTTCTCAAACCCCATTCAAAACAACAGGTTCAAATCTTAAAGCTCCACATTTGGGTGATTTGCAGTAAATCACTAACTAGCCTTTGTTTTTAAACCAGTGCCCCCCCCCCCCCCATCAGTTAAAATAATTGCAGTTCAATCAAATAAGCAGATTGCCCCCCCAAGTACCACACTGATCAGGAAGCTGAAGACATGTGATTTCCTCGAAAAGGCAAGCTTATTGGCAGTCCAAGGTGAACTTATGACTTTTTAAAAAACAAAATCAAGTGTTTAAATAATACCTAGTCCATTCATGTTTTGAAAGAATACAGTTAGTGAAGATATGATTTTCCCAACAGGCAACTAATGCATCAAATCATCAAATTAAAGAAAAGGTATTTTCACATGAACTAACTAATGCAATCAAAATACATCTTCCAAAACACTTTTACTTGCAGACAGGAAGCATTACAGGAATAGTCCGCAGTCAATCCCAGTTGTCCAGCAGATTTGCTTCTCCCTGACATGCCCAGTCGAAACGTCCAGTATCCTTCAACAATAGATCCACTCACTCTTGAGTTTTCTGGATCCAATTATCACCAGCAAGGCCCCTCTGACTCACTGTTCCTTAAATTTCCAAGAACTCCTACTGTTCTGTACCGTTCCTTCTGAACAGAAAGTAAAATCCTATAAGCATCTTACTTGGTTGTTAATGCAAAATGATTCGCCTGCTTCCAGACGTCAATAGCTGTTTTGTCTCTGTGTCTCAAACATCAGCTGTTCTTTATCTGTGAGATACTGTGAAAAGGTGTTAAAATTAACAACCGACACTTCAATGGGTTTCTCCCCCTATGGCAACCAGATCACATGGGTATGTCTTCCAGCTGATTTGTTTAGCATGACTTCTCCATCCTCCTTTTCAGAATGTTTTGTTTCACCTGAGTTAAAGGGTTCAGTGTTCATGATGATACATAACTCCTAAAAATGTCTTCATTTCAGCTTCATCAGCCATCTAGTGAATTCAATCTCACGGACCCCAATTTGCATCTGTTAAAACTCAATTACCAAAGTCTTCATGATCCTTATTTGAGCGGCTACTACAGGCGTAAAGACATACTGAAAAAGTTAAAAAATCAGGGGCTTATCACAGAAAACAATAAGGTAATTAATTGACTGCTGGTAATGTCATCTAATTTTGAATCCTAAGTGTACCTTGTGGAAAAGTGACAAGTTTGAACATTTTAATCGTGTAACCTGTTGTGCGCTGTGTGTCAATTGTTTCCTTTTATATTTGACTCTGGACAGGAAGATTGGGTTAATGGGATAACAAGTCATATATAACATTGCTACTCGTGAGACCTTGCTATGCAGAAGCTGTGGTTTGGGGATAAATATTGGTCAGGACAATAAAGGCTTACATGACCTGAAGAATGACATTAATTCATAATGTCAAAAAGGTTTATTTTATTTGCTTCACCTTTTTAAAAATGATAGAATAAGCCAAAAAGCCAAAACCCAAGAGAAAGTGATGTACATCAGGAGTTAGTGATTATATGGCATTAAGCCTAGATTTTGAAAACCTGAAAATTAGAAGGAAGAAGTGGTTAGGGGAGGTAAGGAGTTCCAGGAGGAATCCCAGGAATCTGCAATCTGCTGATTGGAAGAAAGGAATGATAATGTGCGGGAATTTGTTATTGAATTGGGTTTGAGCAAAAGTGTTTTGGATGAATTGGAGTTTGTGGAAGGTGGATGATCGAGGACAAGCAACTAAAGCTTTAGTGAAATTACAGTGAAATAATGATGAGTTAAACTCAATGACATAACATTTCCATTACATTGAAGTCAACAGCCATTCCTGCTGGAAATTAATATCCCAAAGATGTGATAAACTGACATTCTGCACTGGTTACCCTGGATTAGCCAAATCTGTCTAAACGACTCATATGACAGTGCTGACCAACGGAGCAGAGTTAGATCACACACAAGGACAAAATAATGGAGTGCTGGATAATCCATCATTTGGCTTCAAATTCTCCCTGTGTAAGTGCAAAATTTACAAGCATGGCCAAAGCTGTGAGAAAGTTAAAAAGTGTTGTTGATTGTAGAAAATGTGAAGTTGATGCAGCAATTGGAAAACTGGCACAAAGTAGAAAACGAACATCACGAAGGAGTGGGAGAGTCCACAATCGAGTATATCCCCTATTATGAAGCATAGTAAGAACATCTTAGAATAGTTTGACAAATAGGCATTCTCTACAGCAAGTAAACACCAAAAACATGTTTGACTGTATTGGCGATATGGTAGGCTGTATTGTGCAGATCCAAAAATAGCACGGTAAACAGAAAAATACTCCAGAAGGTTTCCAGAGCTAATTCCAGGCCTTTTTCAGTGCAAAGCCCCATCCTTTAGCAAGGTCAGGTCATTTTAAGCTGTATACAAATTGAATAAAGACATTTTCAGACATTTAGTTCCTTACTGTTTTTCATTTGTATCTGTTGTTTTTGAAATAGGGTTACATAGAAGCACATTCATGTGGGAATAGGGTCTCCTTGACTATTATGAGGCTCCACTTAACATTGATTTGGAGGCAGTTCTCCTGGGATTCAACTCATTGGAATTTTACTCAAAGTCTGGAGACAATGCATGAAAAGAAGAGGAACAAGTTTTTAAATTGGGACAATAAGGAATTTCTGCAGACCGGGGCTATATCACAGTACTTATGTTGTGTTGCTTTAATGCAATATATTATTTTTTTTTTTAAATAATTTTTATTGAAAGAGTTTTTCCATACAAACATTTACCCCTACTAATTTTTAAATTATTTACAACACAATCCCTCTAGGCAAATACCCCTCCCTCGCCCGCCCTTTCGCGCGCACCAGTCCTCCCCCCCCCCCCCCCCCCCAGGCAACAACTTAACAAACAAGGCAGCCTACAGTTTCAGACATGAGCAGCGAGCAGACTTGCCCGCGTTACAGTCATGCATGTCCCCCCCATGACCCTTGCTGCCCCTCCCCTCCCCCCCCCCCCCCCCCCCCCCCCCCCCCCCCCCCCCCCCCCCCCCCCGGGCTGTTGCTGCCACGACCCCGAACGTCTATCTCTGATCTAAAAAGTCAAGGAAAGGCTGCCACCGCCTGGAGAATCCCTGTACCGACCCTCTCAGGGCAAATTTGATCCTTTCTAGCTGAATATAGCTAGCCATATCGTTAATCCATGTTTCAACGCTTGGAGGCCTCGCGTCCTTCCATTGAATTAATATCCTTCGTCGAGCCACTAGGGACGCAAAGGCCAGTATTCCGGCCTCCCTAGCCTCCTGTACCTCCGGTTCTACCCCGACCCCAAAGATCGCAAGCCCCCATCCTGGTTTGACCCTGGACCCCACCACCTTCGACACCGTCCTTGCCACCCCCTTCCAGAACCCTTCCAGCACCGGACATGCCCAGAACATATGCACATGGTTCGCTGGGCTTCCCAGACATCTGACACACCTGTCCTCACCCCCAAAGAACCGGCTCATCCTTGTCCCCGTCATGTGAGCTCTATGCAGCACCTTAAATTGAATGAGGCTCAGCCTCGCACACGAGGAGGAAGAATTGACCTTCTCCAGTGCATCCGCCCACGCCCCGTCTTCTATCTGCTCTCCCAGCTCCCCTTCCCACTTGGCTTTCAGCTCCTCCCCTGATGCTTCTTCCGCCTCCTGCATTATCTTGTAGATGTCTGATATCTTCACCCCTCCGACCCAGACCCCCGAGAGCACCCTATCACTCGCCCCCTTACTGGGGAGCAGGGGAAACCCCTCCACCTGCCGCCTAGCAAATGCCTTCACTTGTAAATATCTGAACATGTTTCCCGGGGGGAGCTCAAACTTCTCCTCCAGCCCTCCCAGGCTCGCAAACGTCCCCTCTATAAACAGGTCCTTCAGCTGCCGTATGCCCACCCTGTACCAGCTCTGAAATCCCCCGTCGATGTTCCCCGGGATAAATCTATGGTTCCCTCTTATTGGCGCCGCCAACAGACCTCCCATTTCCCCCCTGTGTCGCCTCCACTGCCCCCATATCTTGAGGGTGGCCGCCACCACCGGGCTCGTGGTGTACCTCGTGGGGGGGAGCGGCCATGGTGCCGTTACTAGGGCCCCCAGGCTTGTGTTGCCACAGGACGCCCTCTCCATTCGATTCCAAGCTGCCCCCTCCCCTTCCATCATCCACTTGCGCACCATTGACACATTTGCCGCCCAGTAGTACCCCGAGAGATTGGGTAGTGCCAGCCCTCCACTGTCCCTACTCCGCTCCAAAAAGACCCTCCTCACCCTTGGGGTGCCATGCGCCCACACGTAGCTCATGATGCTACTCGTCACCTTTTTGAAGAAGGCCCTAGGGAGGAAGATGGGCAAGCACTAAAATAAAAACAAGAACCTTGGGAGGACCGTCATTTTGATTGACTGCACCCTCCCCGCCAGCGACAACGGTACCATGTCCCACCTCTTAAATTCCTCCTCCATCTGTTCCACCAGCCTGGAAAAGTTCAACTTGTGGAGGGTCCCCCAGTTCCTTGCCACCTGCACCCCTAAGTACCTAAAGCTCTTTCCTGCTCGCTTGAAGGGGAGTCTCCCAATACCCTCTCCCTGGTCCCCCGGGTGTATCACAAAAACCTCGCTTTTGCCCAAATTTAGTTTGTACCCCGAAAAGTCCCCAAACTCTGCTAATAGTTCCATTATCTCCGGCATTCCCCCTTCTGGGTCTGCCACGTACAGCAGTAGATCATCCGCATACAGCGATACTCGATGTTCCTCCCCTCCCCTAGTCAGTCCTCTCCACCCCCCTGGACCCCTCAGTGCCATCGCCAACGGTTCAATTGCCAGTGCGAAAAGTAGGGGGGATAGGGGACATCCCTGCCTGGTCCCTCGGTGGAGCCCGAAATACTCCGACCTCCTCCCGTTTGTCACTACACTCGCCGCCGGGGCCGAGTAGAGCAACTTCACCCACTTAATAAACCCTTCCCCAAACCCAAACCGTTCCAACGTCTCCCACAGGTACTCCCACTCCACCCTATCGAATGCCTTCTCCGCGTCCAGCGCTACCACTATCTCAGCCTCCCCCTCCACTGCAGGCATCATAATTACATTCAGCAATCTCCGCACGTTCGTGTTGAGCTGCCGCCCCTTCACGAACCCCGTCTGGTCCTCATGGATTACCCCTGGCGCACAATCCTCTATTCTAGCTGCCACGATCTTTGCCAGCAACTTGGCATCCACGTTCAGAAGCGAGATAGGCCTGTAGGACCCGCACTGCACGGGGTCTTTATCCCGCTTCAATATCAGGGAGATCAGAGCCTGCGACATTGTCGGGGGCAGAACCCCCCCCCTCTCGCGCCTCATTAAAGGCTCGTACCAATACCGGTCCCACCAAGTCCACATTTTTCTTATAGAATTCCACCGGGAACCCATCTGGCCCCGGAGCCTTCCCCGCTTGCATCTGACCTATTCCCTTGACTAGCTCCTCTAGCCCTATTGGCGCCCCCAGCCCTTCTACCAGCCCCTCCTGGACCCTTGGGAACCTCAATTTGTTTAGGAAGTCCTCCATTCCCCCTCTCCTCGTCGGCGGCTCAGACCGATACAACTCCTTGTAAAAATCCCTAAAGACCCCATTCACTTCTTGCCCCTTCTGCACTACCTTCCCGCCCCTCTCCTTCACTCCCCCAATCTCCCTAGCCGCATCTCGTTTGCGAAGCTGGTGTGCCAGCATCCTGCTCGCCTTTTCCCCATACTCATAGACCGCGCCCTGTGCCCTTCTCCACTGCGTCTCTGCCTTCCTGGTGGTCAGCAGGTCGAACTTGACCTGCAGGCTGCGCCGTTCTCCCAGCAGCCCCTCCTCTGGTGCCTCCGCATATCTCCTATCCACTTCCAATAGCTCCCCCACCAGCCTCTCCCTCTCCTGCCTCTCCTTTCTTTCTCTGTGTGCCCTTATGGAGATCAGCTCTCCCCTGATCACTGCCTTCAGGGCCTCCCAGACCATCCCCACCTGCACCTCACCCGTGTCATTCAAGTCCAGATAGCTCTCAATGCTCTTCCGGACCCTTTTACACACCTCGTCGTCCGCTAACAGCCCCACATCCAGCCGCCACAGCGGGCGCTGGTCCCGCGCCTCCCCCATTTCCACATCCACCCAATGTGGTGCATGATCAGAGATCGCAATGGCCGAGTACTCAGCTTCCCGTACCCTCGGGATCAGCCCCCTGCTCAACACGAAGAAATCAATTCTGGAGTACACTCTATGGACGTGGGAGAAAAAGGAATACTCCCTCGCCCTCGGCCTACCAAACCTCCATGGGTCTACTCCTCCCATCTGCTCCATGTACCCCCTCAGCACTTCTGCCGCTGCCGGCCTCCTATTGGTCCTTGAGCTCGATCTGTCTAGCCCGGGGTCCAGCACTGTGTTAAAGTCCCCCCCCATGATCAAGCCCCCTGCCTCCAGTCCCGGAATGAGGCCCAATAGGCGCCTCATAAAACCCGCGTCATCCCAGTTCGGGGCATATACGTTGACCATCACCACTTTCTCCCCCTGCAGCTTACCCTTCACCATCACATACCTACCCTCCTTATCCGCCACCACCTCCTCCGCCACGAACGACACCCTCTTTCCCACCAGAATCGCCACCCCCCGGTTCCTTGCGTCCAATCCAGAGTGGAACACCTGTCCCACCCACCCCCTTCTCAGGCGAACCTGGTCCACTACCTTCAAATCGGTCTCCTGTAACATTGCTACATCAGCCTTCAGTCCCTTCAGGTGTGAGAATACCCTTGACCTCTTGACCGGCCCATTCAGCCCCCTTACGTTCCAAGTGATCAGCCGGGTCGCGGGACAACCCGCCCCCTTCCCCTGCCGATTAGCCATGTCCTGTCCCCTGCTCGCCCCGGGTCGACCCTCCCCTTCTGACCCGCTCCCCATGGCGATGGCCCCGTCCCCCCACCTCTCCAGTCCTCCACTTCCCGTTTCTGGTCTTTCCAGCAGCAACCCGGTGTCCCTCCCTAACCCCCCCCCCCAGGCTAGGACCCCTCCTAGCCGCGATGTACCCTCCATCGTACTCCCGTAAGTCAGCTGGTTCACGCTGACCCGGCTGCTCCTGCCACACTCCGACTCCCCCCGGCTCGGGGGGGGGGCCTCCCCCCCCTTGCCACTCCTCCCTGGCCCCGCTCCAACGCGGGAAAGGTCGCCATTGCTAGCCACGCCCCGCACTCCTCCCCTCCCCCCTCCTCTGCCCCGCGCGCGGGAAAACAGAGGAAAGCCCGCGCTTTCGCCCTGCCACACCCCACCCCGCCATCTTCAGTTCCACCCCCGTCCCCGTCCATGCCTGTAAAGAACCCCCCCTAGGAGCCCATAACCCCGATCTGCTCTCCCCCCTGCCCCGCCTCCCCAACTTAACATTATAAATAACAGATAGATAACAAATAACAATGTACTTAACAGTCGCCCTCTACCAAACAGCATAAATAACCATAAATAACCATGAATAACCACAATAACAATAACTAAGGGAAGTTGGCAAAGGGAGGAAAAAACATCAGAAGAAAAACCCAAAGCAAGAGTTCAAGATCCAAACAAAGAAAGAAGGAAAAAAAAGGAAACCGTTCCAATAAGAGTTGCACAGTTCCGACCCAGCCGAAAAAAAAAACCGCTTGTTCAGCTGAAAGTACCCGAGCGGCTACGGCCGCCAAGTATCCCCTGGGTCTAATTCGAGTCCAGTTTCTCTTCCTGTACAAAGGCCCACGCCTCCTCTGGGGACTCAAAATAGTGGTGTTGGTTCCTGTAGGTGACCCACAAGCGCGCTGGCTGCAGCATTCCGAACCTGATCCGTTTTGCATGTAGCACCGCCTTCGTCCGGTTGTACCGGGCCCGCCGCTTAGCCACCTCCGCACTCCAGTCCTGGTAGACCCTCACCGTCGAATTCTCCCACTTGCTGCTCCTTTCCCTCTTGGCCCACTCCAGCACTCTCTCACGATCGCTGAGTCGCTGGAACCGCACCAGCACCGCCCTCGGGGGCTCATTTGCTCTTGGCTTCCTAGCCATGACCCTGTAGGCCTCTTCCAGCTCCAGGGGCGAAGGGACGGCCCCTGCCCCCATCAGGGAGCTCAGCATTTCTGCTACGTATCCCGGGAGGTCTGATCCCTCCAGGCCTTCTGCCAGGCCCAAGATCCTCAGGTTCTTCCGCCTCATTCGGGTATCCAGCTCCTCAAAACGGCTCTGCCATTTCAGGTGGAGTGCCTCGTGCACCTCTACCTTTCCCACGAGGACCGTGGCCTCCTCCTCCCTCACAGTCATCTCCTGCTGCAGCTCCCGAATCGACGCCTCTTGGGTCGCCTGGGCTCCCATCAGCCTGGTGGTCGTCGCATTCATTGACTCCAAGAGCTCCATTTTCAGCTCCGTAAAGAAGCGCAGGAGAGCGGCCTGCTGCTCCTCCGCCCATTTCCTCCATTCCTCTGGTGCGCCACCGGCCGCCATTTTGGTCTTCTTCCCCCGCTTTTTTTGGGGAGCTGCTGTTGCTTTCTTTACCACCCCACTCCGGGTACCGACCATAAAGTTGGTCTGGTTCTCCTCAGGGAGCCTTCCCCCACCGGGATTTGTCCTTACAGCGCCGTTGGGGCCCTCCAATCGGCCCGAAAACACCTTTGTAGCAGGAGCAGCCAAACGTGCGACTTAGCTGGTCATAGCTGCAACCGGAAGTCATGCAATATATTGTTAATATGCAACTTTTTGAGTGACCGGAGGAGTGAGACACAGTAGCATACTCGACCTGAGTTTATGAAAATCTCTCCCTTTTCACTGCATCACTCTGTTAGACCTACATACAGTCTCGTGATTTGGCTGAAACTATCATCAAACGAGTTAAGGTCTGACAGCCCCCTCCACCCGTCATTCCCTCCCATCTGTCTACATATGAGGTTACATTTTTCAATTTGTTTACAGGATGTGGGAACTGCTGGCTAAACCAGCATTTATTGCCAATCCCTAATTGCTCCTAAACTGAATGGCTTGTTAAGCAATTTCCAAGGGCAGATGAGTCAACCGTACTGGTTCAGTGACACGAAACAAAGGCTAATGATCAACAGATGTTTTTACGAAATGAAAGCGATTTCCAGTGGCTTTCTACACTGCTCCACATTGGGTCCCTTTTTGTTTGTGGAATTTATCAATGATTTGGACTTGACCGTGGGAGGCTTAACTGGGAAATTAGCAGATAACACAAAAATCGGTCATTTAGTTGATAGTGAAGAGGAAAGCGGTGGACTCCAGAATGATATCTATGGTTTGCTTGAATGGATTGAAAAGTGGCAATTAGAATTTAAGCTGGAGAAATGTGAGATAACACATTTGGGGAGGGCAGACAAAGCTAGGGAAATCCCAATTAATAAGGATGTTGAGTGGTATAGAGGTCGTGAGAGTGGATGTTCATAGCTCCCTGAAGGTGGCAGGACAGATAGGGATGGTGGTGAAGAAGGCATATGAAATGTTTTCCTTTATTGGACGAGGTATAAAGTACAAAAGCAGGGCTTCAGTGTTGAAAATGTATAACGTGCTGTTTAAGCCACAACTGAAATTTTGTGTACAAGTCTAGTGACCACATTACAGGAAGGACATAATTGCTCTGGAGAGAGTACAGAGGAGATTTACAAGAATGTTGTCAGAACATGAAAATTGCAGCTATTAGGAAACATTAGGTAGGTAGGATTTTTGTTCTTTGAACAAAGAAGACTGATTGAGGTGTACAAAATTGATGGACCTAGATAGTGGCCACGAAAGACTTGTTTTCCTTAGAGGAGCAATCAATTACTATGGGGCACAGATAAAAGGTGATTGGTTGAAGAATTAGAGGGGATATTAGAAAAATTCTCACCCGGAGGATGATAGGTGTTTGGAATTTTCAGCTTTGATTAGTGGTTGAGGCAGACACGCTCAACTAATTGAAAAGCTAACTGGATCTACACTTGGAAGTGTAGATCCAGTTAGATCTAGGGGAGGTGGAGTCTGCCTCCTAACTGGGAAATTAGCAGGTGCCTAGAGGTCGCAACACCGGCGCGTTTCTGCTCCCCAGACCTAGAATACCTGACGCTAAAATGCCGCCCCTACTACCTTCCGCGGGAGTTCAGCTCCGTTATCCTGACGCCAGGTTACATCCGACCCCATGCGGACTTGAAAATCGCGCTGGACGAAATATACACCACCACAAATAGCCTTGAAACGAAACATCCCGAGGCCTTGTTCATCGTGGCCAGGGACTTCAATTAGGCCAAGCTCAACAGCGTACTACCAAGTTACCACCAACACGCCACCTCTTCCACAAGAGGCCCAAACATCCTGGACCACTGCTACACAAATATCAAACTTGCGGGCCGCTCTATCGCCCGTCCACGCTTTGGCAAATCTGACCACAAGGCTGTGCTCCTGCTCCCGGCTTATAAGCAAAAACTGAAGTGGGAGTATCCGCCTAAGAAAGTCGTGCAATGTTGGTCTGAGGAATCGGACAATCTCCTACGGGACTGCTTAGATTCAGTGGACTAGTCAGTATTTAAAAACACTGTGACCAGCCTGAACGAGTACGCCGCCACAGTAACGAACTTCATTAGTAAGTGTGCAGAAGACTATGTGCCAAAGAAGCAAATCCGCATGTTCCCCAACCGGAAACCCTGGATGAACAGGGATATCCACTGCTTGCAGAAGTCTAGGTCTGAGGTGTTTAAGTCAGGCGACCCTGACCTATACAAGAAAGCCAGATATGATCTAAAGCAATCCGTCAAAGATGCCAAAAGACAGTATTGGACCAAGCTCAAGTCCCAGGATAGCCACACGACCCCAGCCGACTATGGCAAGGTCTGCAAGACATAACGGGCTACAAGACTCCATTGCACCCTCCCTGATGTGCTCAACGCATTCTATGCCCGCTTTGAGCAAGAGGCCAGCGAGAGCACGCCCTCCACCCTGGAAGCCTCAGATGAATTTGTATCCAAGGTCACCATTGCTGATGTCAGAGCAGCTTTCTCGAAGGTCAAGCCATGGAAAGCCACTGGGCCGGATGGGGTACCCGGACGAGCACTCTGGTCTTGCGTGGGTCAGGTGGCGGGGGTATTCGCAGACATCTTCAACCTCTCTTTACAATAATCTGAGGTCCCTATCTGCTTCAAGAAGACGACCATCATACCTGTACCAAAGAAAAGCCAAGCAGCGTGTCTTAATGACTATCGTCCAGTGGCTCTGACATCCATAATTATGAAATGCTCGAAAGGTTAGTCATGGCACAAATCAACTTCAGCCTCTTGGATTACCCTCATCCACTACAGTTCACCTACTGCTGCAACAAATCATGAGTAGACGCCATATCCCTGGCCTTGCCCTCAACACTGGAACACCTAGATAACAAAGACACCTATGTCAGACTCCTATTTATTGACCACAGCTCAGCCTTCAACACTATTATTCCGACGAAACCCATCTCCAAACTCCGTGGCCTGGGCCTTGGCTCCTCCCTCTGTGACTGGATCCTGAACTTCCTAACCCACAGACCAGTAAGGATAGGCAACAACACTTCCACGATCATCGTCAACACCGGTGCCCACAAGGCTGTGGCCTCAGCCCCCTACTATATTCCTTATACACCTATGACTGTGTGGCTAAATTCCCCTCCAACTGAATTCTCAAATTTGCTGATGACACCACCGTAGTGGATCGGATTTCAAACAATGACGAGACAGAGTACATGAATGAGATAGAGAATTTGGTGAACTGGTGCGACGACAATAATCTCTCCTTCAGTGTCAACAAGACGAAGGAGATTGTCATTGACTTCAGGAAACGTAGAGGAGAACGTGCCCCTGTCTACATCAATGGGAACAAAGTAGAAAGGGTCGAGTGCTTCAAGTTTTTAGGTGTCCAGATCACCAACAACCTGTCCTGGTCCCCCCATGCTGACACTATAGTTAAGAAAGCCCACCAACGACTCTACTTTCTCAGAAGGCTCAGGAAATTTGCATGTCAGTTACAACTCTCACCAACTTTTACAGATGCATCATTGAAAGCATTCTTTCTGGTTGTATAACAGCTTGGTATGGTTCCTGCTCTTCCCAAGACCGCAGGAAACTACAAAAAGTTGTGAATGTAGCCCAGTCCATCACGCAAACTAGCCTCCCATCCATTGACTCTATCTATAATTCCCGCTGCCTCGGAAAGGCAACCAGCATAATTAAGGACCCCACACACCCTGGACATACTCTCTTCCACCTTCTTCCGTCAGAAAAAAGATACAAAAGTTTGAGGTCATGCACCAACCAACTCGGGAACAGCTTCCCTCTTGCCATCAGACTTTTGAGTGGACCTACCTCGTATTGAGTTGATCTTTTCTCTTCACCTTGCTATAACTGTAACATATTCTTCAGTCTCTCCTTCCTTCCCTATGTACGGTATGCATTGTTTGTGCAGCATGCAAGAAACATTACTTTTCACTGTATACTAATACATGTGACAATAAATCAAATCAAAAGTGCTGTAACATGCAATGTGATGGAAGATGGGGTTAGAATGGGTGACTAATTTATTTCAGACATGATGGACTGAATGGCCGCTTTCTGTGCTGTAACTTTTCTATGATTCTAATTCCAGATTTATAAATGGAATTTCAATTCTATCAGTTAACATACTGAGATTTGAACTCATGTTCCCAGAGTATTAGCCTGACCTTCTGGATGATTGGTCCAGTGACATAACACTGTTCCCTATTATTTCTAATTGGTTGCTGTTCAGTGGAACTTAACCTTTTAACTACAAGCAGCAGCCTTTTGAATGTTTTAGATTTGTGAGATATCCTACGTACCACTTGGTCCAAACCTGAGGGCACTTTTCTGATAATGGAATCAACTCTACTGTTTGCTGCAACATGGGGAGAGCTGACTGGTGGTGATTTAACCTGAGGATCACACACCTCAGACAAGGGGCAAGGTTGAGAAGGTGGGCTTTCATGAATAACCTCAGCTGGTATGGGAGTTGAATGCACTGCGCAACAACATAAAACAGGTGTAGTGTAAATGACATGCAAATGACGGAAGTACACATCCAATTATATACTCTACCACACCTGATTCTCTTAAGAGCCTTTATCCAAAAAGGCATAACCTCAAACTATAATTTATTGAATGCATAGCTGCTACTGTTTCTTATTAATTAATAACCGCTCCCAGAAGTACTTTATCCCATGATGAGAAAGCCTCCTTAAGATTTCCTCCTGATTCACAATTGCAGTATAACAATTGATTTGTTCTAGAAAATGACACAGAGCCAAGACAAAGAGTATACAATATGAGATAATTAAGGTATTGTGCCATTCATTTTAAGAATTTACATTTCCCAGTTAGAGTGCAGGATTGAGACAAATGCTTTAGTTAGTATTTAAATGCCATATTTGTACAGATAGCTGGATTAGAAACAGATCTACATTGTTTAAATTCTCTAAATTTCATCTCAAAGATATTACATTTTCGAAGTTCTTAATGGTGTGGAAATCAACAGTCTAAATTTGTTGGTATAATTGGCGGGATGGAATAAAAGTGGACAAACATGCACAAATAGATGCCATTCTACATTTCAGAGCATAGGCTGTGTGAAAGACCCTCTTTGTTTTGCAAAAATATTATGCCCTCAACAAAACCTGAATATAGAAAAATTAATGGAAAAAATGATATTGGAATTCGTATTTGAATAATCAATAATTGAATCTGCTATGACAATACAGTACCAAACACTAACATTGTTTTGAATCCTAATCCTATACCTCATAAATATTCCTCAGGAATGATAGAATGATCGCCAATGTTATTTGCAGTTTAACTAGTGTTAAGCCATAGTCCATTATGGTTGAGAAATTAATTTGTATTTAGTGAATTCTTTCTGTTCTTTTTCAGATTGTATGCACCCTGAAGGAATTTAATCAGTATAGGCAGTACCTAACCAGCATTAAAATAGACTTTGAAAGGAAATATGCACAAGAACAGGTGAGTTTTATGTTTTTGAACCAAAGTTGTTTTGTGAACATGCTGGAGAAAGGAAAATAACTATATCTATTTTGATCCACAAGCGACTACTTGCGAGGCAATTACTGAATCTTCAAGATCAAGGTCTTGCGCAGGGAATAAAACTTTCTGACCTACAAGAATGGCTCACAAACGAATCCAAGAAAAATATAAGCAAAAAGGCTCTGAGAGACAGGTAAAATAACTTGCATAGTTTCTTTTTTGACTGCAGACTAATCTTTGAAGCGTTCAAAACAAGCTGAATTTCTGCGACATATTGTCTCCAGTAAAAGAGACTCCACCTGCCCTTACATTATTTTGACGGACAGAACTGTTGGTGACGACTTGATGGGATTATACTGCATCTAGTACTTAAGTTGATGCTCTTTTTTTTCTGAGGTAATGATATTTAACATTATTATAAATTACTGATTCGTGTGAAGAACAAGTGGGAAGGAATGATGAAGGGGACTAGAGTTGCAGAAGAGGGTGTCTTGGAAAGAAGGAAGAGGTAGAGCAAAGGAAGGAGTGGAAGTACCGACAGAAATGGTTGGAGACAGTGATTGAGATTGGGGAGCAAAGGTATGGAAATTATTAGTGGAAACTGGAAAACATCAAATTGGAAACAATCTCAGAATATCACTTCCATGTGGATGTAATTCAATTAGTCTTGACTTCTTTGAGGAAAGAATGTCACACATGAATGTCACTTCATGCCCACATGATCTGGTGGTAGATGGGTAATAAATAGCCTGTGACGCCCAAATACAGTGAACAAATACATTTAAAGAAAGGGAGGATGGAGGGAGGTGGTGGGGTGAGTGTTCTATGGTATCTTTTTCACTCTGAACTGAATTTACAATTCCATATGCTCTCCATCATGGGTGGCACAGTGGCTAGCACTGTTGCCTCGCAGTGCCAGGGATCCGGGTTCAATTCTGGCCTCAGGTGACTAGCTATGAGGGGAGGTTAGATAAACTCGGTTTGTTCTCACTGGAACACCGAAGGTTGCGAGGCGACCTGATACAAGTCTTGAAAATTATGAGGGGTATGGACAGAATGGATTGCCAGAAGCTTTTTCCCAGGGTGGAAGAGTCAATTACTGAGGGACATAGGTTTAAGATGGGAGGAGCAGAGATGTGCGAGGGGAGTTTTTACACAGAGGGTAGCGGTTGCTTGAAACTCGCTGCCGAAGGAGGTGGTGGAAGCAGGTACAATAGTGACGTTTAAGGGGTGTCTTGACAAATACATGATTAGGATGAGAATTAGGATGGAAGTGTAGAAAGTTAGACGGGCAGCATGGTTGGTGCAGGCTTGGAGGATTGAAGTGCCTGTTCCTGTGCTGTGCTTTTCTTTGTTCTTTGCATGTCTGTGTGGAGTTTCTCCCCACGCTTGTGTGGGTTTCCACCCATGTCCAAAGATGTGCAGGTTCGGCGGATTGGCTGCGCTAAATTTCATCTTGGTATGTTAGGTGAGGTTACAGGGATAGGATATGGGGGTGGGCGCAGCTAGGGTGCTCTTTCCAAGGGTTGGTGCAGACTTGATGGCCGGAATTACCTCTTTCTGCGCTGTAGGGATTCTATGAAGAATTTTACCATCCCCTGGGTGGTGTGAATGGAGGCAGCAGCTTGTAAAATAGCAGGAAACGATGTTTGAACAGCTTGCCAATACAGTCCTGTCCACCATGGGAAATTCCTGAGAGGCTGGCAGGTGGGGGGCTGAGGCGCAGATTGGCGGCTCGCTTTATGGAGGCGAGAAGCTTATTTGCATAATTAAGCACCCTGTTAGCACAAGACCAAGATGCTTATTTGCAATGCCTTCGCTGTATGGCAGCAGAGTCAGTACAGGATAGAATCTCTGCTCTGCAGGAGGCCATTCGGCCCATCGAGTCTGCTCCGGCCCTTTGAAAGAGCACTCTATTTTAACCCATCTCTCCATCCTATCCCAGTAACTCCACCTAACCTTTTGGACACTATGACCAGCATGACCGGTCCACCTGACCTGCACATCTTTGGACTGTGGAAGGGAAACAGGAGCACCCACAAGTAACCCACGCAGACGTGGGGAGAAAGTGCAAATGCTACAGAGACCGCCACCTGAGACAGAATTAACCTGGGTCCCTGGAGCTGTGAGGCAACAATGCTAACCACTGTGTCACCCCGAGTCTGGACAGCTTGTACATGCCAAGAAAAATGGCTCAATCTATTGCATCGCCTCGGAATCACATGAAAAGGCAAAGCCGCCAATGGAGCAGTCCTTTCTAGGGCCAATGCACTGAGCAATCTAGTACTAATCATGCAAATGAGACTTTGCTTGCTTGAGCATGTGCACAGAAATAAAGGTAGCTGCATCTCAAGGATATGCTATATGGAGAGGTAGACCGTACTAAGAGACCAGCAAGATATACAAGGCTCTGATACAAGGATGCTGGCAAAACGCCTCCAATAATTCGGAGCAGGAGTATGTCAGTCAGCCCTCAAGCCTCATTCAGTAAGATCATGGCTAATTTGATTGTTGTCTCAACTCTATTTTCCTTTGTGCCTCCTACAACTCTTGATTCCCTTGACATGAAAGCCCTCGACAGCAATCAGGACAAGTAGGAAACTCTAGCTGAAATGATGCAAATGGAATCACCAGGGTCTGGATTCTCCGCTGTCGGAATTCTCCGTTGTGACGGCAGCGCACCCACGCCTGGGGATTTCACAACGGCATTGGACTGCCCACGATAGGAAACCCCATTGGTCGGCTGGCGAGACGGAGAATCCCGCCGCTGGCCCCAGTTGTGAGAATAAATTTGTTACTATGATAACCTGAGATCTGAAGCTCCAAAGCGGATGCCAGCCCTCCATACAAGACATCACTGAGACCATCCTGCACCATAGGCAACAGACAATTTGTGCATGGCACTTGTGGCAGACTTTATCATTTCAAGATCAGCTTGTTCAACTATCAAAAGAATTGCAACAGGTGATCACATCTAACCTCACCAAAGATCTGAGGATGCATTCCCATCCTCTCTTGTAGATGGGAACAGATTGCTGCCATTAAATGGGGCCCTAATATTTTGCTGGTGGTGGAATTCCCCTTGCCCTGTGGAAAGGTGCCAGTCTCTTGGATGCAACCTCCCTGCGATGGTCTGGGGATGCCATAGGAGCCCTACTATGCCCTACAGAAAGGCGTGGATAGGGAAGCCCGAGAGAGTTTTTCCGTCCAATTGACGGGGTCCTTTGCCCTTGGGTATCACTTCTTTATGCAACATGTCTCCAATGCTTGATGTTTTCTGCCTGTCGCAGGTGGGATAAAAGGAGGCAGGAGCAAAGACAGGCTGAGCTGGTATTCAAAATTTGGTGTGGCCTTAGACATTTTAACTGCTTTCTTTTCAGGTTTGTGCATATAGTTTGTACTTTTCAGGACATTTCAATCTTGTAACATCTCTTGAGTTCCAACCATTTGGCACCGTCAGTATTTCTGCAAATGGATCTCGTCTATTCAGCAGAGAGTAGGAAGTACCTCTTCTGAGGGGGAAGAGAGAGGCTAGGTGGTTGCAAGTATCACCCTGGAGGAGAGGCACAGGCACTGGATGCTCAGCGGCAGCAGGAAGGACAAGTAGGACATCCCCACAGAACAAGTCACTATCCAGCTGCCATGGTGTACATTCACAAGTGCCAAGGCTGTTCGCAGCTCCAGTTTGCCTCTGTGGATGCTTGCCAGGTAACAAAGGGGATCACGCCAATGACGCCACTCAGGCACCTGGGACAGAGGCAAAGGGAAGATACAATTGATGCCATGCCTCCATAAGGGCAGTAATGGCAAGGACAACAAGTCAGCTAAAAATGAGGAGCCAATGCTTAGACTGTATATTATTTCTTATGTCCAAATAAAGAAAGTAGTCTTCCAGTTAAAGTAAACGCTTTATTGAGTAAGTCTGTTCTCTCTCCAGAGCTTATACCAGATGTTACATGTGAGCTGTCTGTGTCCTGCTCACTAGCTGCCGTTCTTGTGAAGAGTGGGATCCTGGATCCCGTCCGTCTATTTTATTCTTCTCTAGTGCTCCCTCTAGTGATTAGTTGTAGTGTATTTGCATTAACCCCTTGTATACATGCAGCTGTGCAGATCACTACAGACTGCTCTGGGGGCCCCCTGCAATATCCACCAGAGCAAATGTCGCTCGTTATAATTGTCTGTTGTGCTCTGCAAAATATTGCTCTTTCTATGGGACCACTAGACCAAAAGGACAATGAGGCAGGTGCATTTGCTTCAGAGGAATCCAATGATGATTTAGATCCAGATTCCAGGCCGGCAAATGCTGAAGACGAAGAGGTTGAAATGAAGAACCTTCTGGGAGGCAGGCACTGATTGATATATGTGATATTTACAGAAAAACATAAGCCAACTGTGCAAACTTATTTCTGTGCTCACTGTGCCTTAAGCTTACATTTGTGGGTGCTACGTCTTGGTGCCATTAGTCACATCATGCAGTGCTGTCCAGGATATGCCGCCGGTATGAGTGATATCAATGGCATCTGTGGCACTAACAATTGCACACGAAAGACTCGATGAGGTACAAGAGAGGCTTTATTACAGTGAGATGCTATTCCTCTGGCTGCAGCTGTAGAATGGTATCTCAGGGAAACTCGTGCATATTTATACGGCTCCCTGGGGGGCGGAGCTAGCCAGCAGGGGCTTACCAGCAAACCTGTAATACAGGTACTGTCATACATCCCCTAATGCAAGCACACACATATATACAGTGGTAGAGATCACCACATTCACCCCCAGTAAAAAATGAGTCCGGCGGGGGTGACGTGAAACTATAATACATAAAAGTGATATAATTACAGGGGGGGAAAAGAAGGAATCAAGAGTCCATCGGGCAACCCTGTGCCCGTCACAGGTTGAGTCGGACCGGCGGTCAGATGTTCCGTTGCGAGCGACGCAGTAGTGGTGGCGACGTCTGCACAGGCGGTGTCGGCGACGACGGCGTAGGTGCTGGCGGTGTTGGTGCTGGCCAGTGGCGGGATGACTCCGGGAGAGAGCCGAAGTCTTCCATGTCCTCTAGTGTGGGCAGCGGAATGAGGGATGGACCTGGTGGGGCTGAATTCGGGGGCGCCAGGGAAAAAGAGGGTGGCACATGGGTAGGGAGGAGTGTGGGCATGGGATCGGCACCCGCGGGAGCCAGGTCCCTGAGCGAGACTGTATCCTGGCGGCCGTCTGGGAACTCCACGTGGGCATATTGGGGGTTCGCGTGGAGCAGGCGCACCTTGTCCACCAGACGGTCTGCCTTGTGGTGCATGACATGCCTACGAAGAAGGACTGGCCCTGGAGCAGCGAGCCAAGTCTGGAGCGACACCCCGGATGTAGACTTCCTAGGGAAGGCAAAGACACGTTCATGGTGTGTATTGTTAGTTGCGGTGCACAGCAGTAACCGAATGGAATGGAGCGCATCAGGGAGGACCTTTGCCAGCGAGCGGCCGGGAGGTTCCTGGACCGTAGGGCCAGCTGGACGGCCCTCCACACCGTCCTGTTCTCCCTCTCTACCTGCCCGTTTCCCCGGGGGTTGTAGCTGGTCGTCCTGCTGGAGGCGATACCCCTGCTGAGCAGGAACTGACGCAGCTCATCACTCATGAACGAGGATCCCCTGTCACTGTGGATATAGTTGGGGAAACCGAACAGAGCAAATATGGAATCAAGGGCCTTGACGACGGTGGCAGACGTCGTATCCGGGCATGGGATGGTGAAGGGGAACCTAGAGAATTCATCGACCACACTAAGGATGTAGGTGTTTCGGTCAGTGGAGGGGAGGGGCCCTTTGAAATCCACGCTGAGGCGTTCAAAGGGGCGGGACGCTTTCACCAAGTGCACGCGTCTGGCCGGTAGAAGTGCGGCTTGCACTCAGCACAGACCTGGCAGTCTCTGGTGACTGTCCGTACTTCCTCGACGGAGTAGGGCAGATTGCAGGCTTTGACCAGCTGGTACAACCAAGTGACCCCCAGATGGCAAAGACTGTTGTGCAAGGCACGGAGCTGGTTCACTTGTGCGCTGGCACATGTACCTCGGGAGAGGGCGTCTAGGGGTTCGTTGAGCTTGCCGGGGCGATACAAGATCTCATAATTATAGGTGGAGAGCTCGATTCTCCCCCGCAGGATTTTGTCGTTCGTGATCTTGCCCCGCTGCGTGTTGTTAAACATGATGGCTACCGACAGTTGGTCAGTGAGGAGAGTGAATCTCCTGCCGGCCAGGTAATGCCTCCAGTCCCGCACCGCTTCAACGATTGCCTGCGCCTCCTTTTCAACAGACGAATGTCGAATTTCAGAGGCATGGAGGGTGCGGGAAAAGAATGCCACGGGTCTGCCTGCCTGGTTTAGAGTGGCGGCAAGGGCGACATCTGAAGCGTCGCTCTCTACTTGGAAGGGCAGTGTCTCATCTACTGCGTGCATCCCGGCCTGGCTATGTCTGAGCGAATACGAGCGAAGGCCTGTTGTGCCTCGGCCGTGAGGGGAAATTTTGTGGACTGGATTAGTGGGCGGGCCTTGTCCGCGTATTGTGGGACCACTGAGTGAAGTAAGAAAAGAACCCCAGGCAGCGTTTGAGAGCGTTTGGGCAGTGGGGGAGGGGAAGCTCCATGAGGGGGCGAATGCGGTCGGGATCGGGCCCCAGTAGTCCGTTCTGTACTACGTAGCCGAGGATGGCTAAGCGGTCTGTGCGGAACACGCACTTCTTGTTATACGCGAGGTTAAGGAGAGATGCGGTGTGGAGAAATTTAGCAAGGTTGGCGTCGTGGTCCTGCTGGTCATGGCCGCAGATGGTGACATTGTCTAAGTACGGAAACGTGGCCCGCAGTCCGTACCGGTCAACCATTCGGTCCATTTCTCACTGAAAAACCGAGACCCCATTAGTGACGCCGAAGGGAACCCTAAGAAATTGATACAGTCGACCGTCCGCCTCGAAGGCAGGGTAGGGACGGTCCGATTTACGGATGTAAATCCGTACGGTAGCACGGGCATGCACGGTAGCATGGTGGTTAGCATAAATGCTTCACAGCTCCAGGGTCCCAGGTTCGGTTCCCGGCTGGGTCACTGTCTGTGCGGAGTCTGCACGTTCTCCCCGTGTGTGCGTGGCTTTCCTCCGGGTGCTCCGGTTTCCTCCCACAGTCCAAAGATGTGCGGGTTAGGTGGATTGGCTATGCTAAATTGCCCGTAGTGTCCTAAAAAGTAAGGTTAAGGGGGGGTTGTTGGGTTACGGGTATAGGGTGGATACGTGGGTTTGAGTAGGGTGATCATTGCTCGGCACAACATCGAGGGCCGAAGGGCCTGTTCTGTGCTGTACTGTTCTATGTTCTATGTGGAGCTGGTGGTAGGCGGACTTCAGGTCAATTGTCGAGAAGACCCGGTACTGTGCAATCTGATTGACCGTATCAGATATGCGAGGGAGGGGGTACACGTCGATCTGTGTGTACTGGTTGATGGTCTGGCTGTAGTCTACGACCATCCTGTGTTTCTCCCCAGTTTTAACCACCACCACGTGGGCTCTCCAGGGACTGTTGCTGGCCTCTATAATACCCTCCCGAAGCAGCCGCTGGACCTCGGACCTGATGAAGGTCTTGTCCTGGGTGCTGTACCATCTGCTTCTGGTGGCGACGGGCTTGCAATCTGCAGTCAGATTGACAAAGAGGGAGGGAGAGTCAACCTTGAAGGTCGTGAGGCCGCAAACGGTGAGGGGAGGTAGGGGTCCGCCGAATTTGAGGGTGAGGCTCTGTCCAGGCCCAGTAAAAGTTTCGCACAGAGGTTGGGGAGAACGTACAGGCGGAAACGGTTAAATTCAACGCCCTGTATGGTGAGTTTAACCAGACAGAAGCCCCGGATCGGGACAGAGTGGGATCCGGAGACCAGGGAGATCCACTGATTGGCGGGATGGACCGTGAGGGGGCAGCGCCTTACCGTGTCCGGATGGATGAAGCTGTCCGTGCTCCCGGAGTCGATGAGGCAGGAGGTCGCGTGGCCGTTGACAAGCACCATCGTAGAAGCGGTGGCCAGGTTGCAAGGACGGGATTGGTTGAGCGTCATTGAGGCGAGTAGCGGGCGATCGACCGAAGAGTCCGACGAGTGCGATGAGTAGCGGCAGCGACCCGGGTCCCGTGGTCCAGCTCCGAGGGAGGACAAAATGGCGGCATCTGGAGTACTTGCGGAGAAGAAGATGGCGGCGCCCATGCAGTGCCCGTTGCGGGGGAGGGGCAAGATGGCTGCGACCATGGAGGGCACGTTGCGGGGGCGGGGCAAGATGGCGGCGACCATGGAACGCACATGGAGTCGGAGGATGAAGATGACGGCGCCCACGGTGCGCACATGGCGGGGCCGGCGAAAGATGGCGGTGCCCACCGATTGCACGTGGAGTCGGGGAAGGAAGATGGCGGCGTCCACTGATCGCACGTGGCCCCGGGGGCGGCGGATGGCAGGGCCCATTGCGCGATCGGCTGCGGCGAGGGTGGGAGTTCGGGCGCTATACCGGCAACTGCGCGGGACTGACACACCGCTGCATAGTGGCCTTTCTTGCCACAAGTCTTGCAGGTCGCGGTGCGGCCGGGCAGCGCTGGCAGGGGTGCCTTTGCTGACCGCAGAAGTAGCAGCGGGGACCCCCAGGGTGCGTGGTGCGGCGAGCAGCGCAGGCATGCTGCGCGGGAACGGCCCCAGTCGGGGGGTCAGTTGCGGGGTCCACGAGGGGTAGGATGGGTGGACCGCGCGGCTGGCGGGGTAGGATTGCACATTACGGGAAGCGGCCGTCATTGAGAGCGCTACGGTCTTTGTTGCTGCAAGATCGAGAGCGGCCCCTTCCAGCAGTCGTTGTCGGATGGGGTCCGATGCAATACCCGTTACAAATGCATCCCGCATGAGTAGATTCGAATGTTCCGCGGCCGTGACGGCCTGGCAGTCGCAGTCCCGTACTAGAGGGATTAGGGCCCGCCAGAAGTCCTCAATCGACTCACCCAGTTGTTGAATGCGAGTGGAGAGTACATGTCTCGCAAACAGAGTGTTCGACGATTGAGCGTAATTCTCTTAGAGCAGTTCCATGGTCCGGGCGTAATTAGGCGCGTCCTGGATCAGCGGGAACACGCTGGAGCTCAGTCTTGAGTAAAGGAGTTGTACCTTCTGAGCCTCCGATGGTTCAGGGTCCGCTGAGGAGATGTAGGCCTCGAAAACAGCCAGCCAGTGGTTAAAGTCTTTCCTGGTGTGTGGCGACTGCGGATCCAGCTGCAGGCGATCAGGCTTGATTCTGATATCCATGGTGTTGGAAAATCTCACTGTAATAAATTGTGACGCTAACAATTGCACACGAAAGACTCGATGAGGTACAAATGAGGCTTTATTACTGTGAGATGCTATTCCTCTGGCTGCAGCTGTAGAATGGCATCTCAGGGAAACTCATGCATATTTATATGTCTCCCTGGGGACGGAGCTAGCCGGCAGGGGCTTACCAACAAACCTGTAATACAGGTACTGTCATACATCCCCTAATACAAGCACACACATATATACAGTGGTAGAGATCACCACAGCATCACACTGGCTTAATAATTAGTGAATCATTGAAACCAAAGAGAAAATTCTGGAAAATCTCAGGTCTGGCAGCATCTGTAGGGAGAGAAAAGAGCTAACGTTTCGAGTCCAGGTGACCCTTTATCATCTGGATTCAAAACATTAGCTAATTTCTCTCCCTGCAGATCTGTTGAGATTTTCCAGCATTTTCTCTTTGGTTTCAGATTCCAGCATCCGCAGTAATTTGTTTTTATCCAGTGAATCATTGAACGCTGTTTCTCAGACGTCCCTATGAGGGATGAGCAAATACTGTATTCTTTTCACTCCGCCTGTCTCATTTCTACCGACTGGGTTCTTGCCTTCCTCAGAGACTCCAGCCTCCCTTCGACTGCAGGACCTTCCTCCTCCCTTGCATTCGAGCTCCAGGATTCCCAGCTCATGAGGATTGCCAGGTTTACTACCTCACAACCAGTGGCAGATCTCTCGCTGTTTTTCTGGCTACAGTTTTCCTGTAACTGCAAAGCTCTTTTCAGTACTCAACCCCCTACGTCCAACATCATACTATGCTGTTCCCTACCCATCTTCATCCAAATGAACCGTGTGGATGTTCCCAACCCCTTTGCACACCTGACCCTCTGATGGACCTAGGGCTTCTGATCTTATTTCCAACCTTAAAATGCATGGGCAGACGTGTGTTCCGAGACTCCCTTACACCTACACCCATGAGTACAACTAAGAATGAGCACCCTTCCTCAGTTCTCCACACTGGACCTTGCCGAGTGCATAAGATCATTGAACCTTTTCCATCAATGTATTCGCGTACTTTGGACCAGGCTGTGCCTGCTGACCTCAGCTGCCACCTCTACCCAAGCTTTCTTGGTGGGGTGGGCTGGCCTCCTCCTGCATCAGGATGTCACTTCTGGCAGTCACCGACTCCACAAGACCATATGGACAGTCAACTGAGAATTAAGGGGCTTGCTGCCCCTCCTGAAGTGTCTTTCTGCCTGGAGTGTCTGCTGGGTGCTGCTGCTGCCATGGTGCAGGCCTCCCTCTGCCTTCTCTGATGCCTTCAGTGGTCTCTGGCAGCTGCCTTCAATTGTCCCACTGAGCCACCATTAGACTCAACACCCGCCACACTCCCATTGGTCTTGCAGACCCTATCTGGATGTGTTTCACGCTGACCAGTACTCAAGTGGCCAGCGAGTGTAAAATTGCGTTCTTTCATTGATCTAGGACGGAACTGGGAAATGCGGCCACTTCCAGGTATTGCTCGCTGTATGCACACTTCACACGTAAAACCCTCACCCATGGGTTCAAGCCTCACTCCAACAACACATAATTTAGGTTGATATCTCAGCATAGCACTGAGAGAATAGCTGTGAGTGCTGCATTGTCAGAGGTGCTGTCTTGTGAATGGAAATTTACTCTAATGCCTTGTCTACTTGCTTGGGCAAACATAAAATCCCATGACACTTCTAAAGAAGTTAGGTAAGTTCCCCTCGTGTAAGGCAATAGAAATCCCTTGAGAGATGTAATCAACCAGATTAATTGGCCATTTATCTCATTACTATTTTCAGAACTTTGCTATGCAGAAATTGGTAGTCATGAGTTTTGTACATTGCAACAGTAGTAACTACACTTAAGAATGTAATTTACTAGCTTGAAATACTTTGGGAATGTCTTAAGTTAATAATTGCTGCGTTTCTTATCGTTTTTTATCTTAATGTGTCTATTTTTTCCCAAAGGTATTTCAACATGATTCAAACAGAAGAAAAGATCAAAAACTTGATAAAAGAGCAAAAATGTTGTGCTGTTTTGGCAGACTCAAGCAAAGATAGTCAGAAGGCTAAAGAATTGGTACACCAAATTCAGCAAGAGGTGTGCAGAGAAAAAAAAATCCATGTTTCTAAACTTGCTTTAAAGATATAAAGAGAATAATATATACTGGATCAAAATATACCCTGTACTTTTGGCAGCATGAGGTTGAATCCCTTTCAAATATGTATCCAGCTCTCTTTTGAAATCTACGGAATCTACCTCCACCATTCTCCCAGGCTGTGCATTCCAAATATCATCAACTCTTGAGGAAAGAGGTTTCTCTTCATCTCACTCTTAGCTCTCGCTGACCATTTTGAAATTGTGACCCCCTAGTCACTGACATACTAACTAGTGGAAACAGAATACCCTGTCAAAATTGTTCAAAATTTTGAACACCTCAATAAGGTCACCTCTTAAATCTTCTGTGCTCTAAGGAGAACAAGCCCAATTGCTCCAATCTTTCTGTGTATCTAAAATTCCTCATTCCTAGTGTTATGGGTCAGGGTTTAGAGAACCCTAAAATGTATCATGGAGTTCACCTGACCCACAATTTTTAATAGATTGTGGTAGGGAGAGCACATGGCCCACTATACAGGTGTGATAGAGCAGAAATGGAAAAGTATTTTAAAAAAACAAAACAATGTTTATTCTCTGAACTCAAGTTAACCTTTTTAAAACATACAGTGAACATCTTAGCAACCATCAATTCAAATACAACCCCAAAAGAATTCAACACTAAGTAATCCTTAATAACTTCCCAAACAACATCCAGAAGACAAAAGAAACACCTTTTAACAGAAGCACATTAGGTTTACATTCACTACTGAGAACATTTATAAATGTGAATTCACCAAATGATCAAGAGATAGTCTTTTCATGGCAGAGAGATCAACAGTACTCCTGCTCTGCCTGGCTTCAGCTCCAACACTGAAAACAAAACTGAAACACACCCTGCAGCAAACAGCTGGAAACAAAAGTAAAAAGCTGACAGACAGCCCAGCTCCACGCGCACAGATATCACTGCAGTAATAAACACCCATTTCTTAAAGGTACTCTCACATGACACCTAGTATCATTCTAGTAAATCTCACCTGCACTCTCTCTAGGGCTTTAACATCCTTCCTTAAATAAGGTGCCCAGAACTGAACACAATACTCCGAATGTGGTCTGACAAATGATTTGTAGTGATATAACATCACTTCCCTGATTTATACTCTATATCTCTATATATAAACCCAAAGATCCTATAAGCCTTCTTAACTGTTTCAACTTGTCTGCCCACCTTCAGATAATTATGACTTAAACCCCTAGGTCCCTCTGCTCCGATACTCCCCTCAAATTTGCACTATTGAGCCTGTATTGTCTTCCCATGTTCTTCTACCAAATGCATGACCTCACATTTTGTTGCATTGAAGTTCATCTGCCAGATGTCTGCCCATTTGGCCTACCTGTCAATGTACCTCCTGAAGTCACTCCGCATCATCCTCGCAATTCACTAATCTCCCTACTATCATCTGCAAATTTAGAGATTTTGCCACTGACAAATCATTTATATAAATCCAAAAAAGTCAGGCTCCCAACCAACATTGAGCCCTGGGAACACCACTTTCAACTTGTCTCCAGTCTGAGAAATTCCCATCTATACCTACCCTCTCTTAGCCAACTTCTAACTCTTGCAGCCAAGGACCCATCAATACCAAACATGTGGCAACATATCAGATGCTTTATGAAAGACCAAATATACGTTATATGTACATTGATTTTTATATGTATCTGCTTTTTTGACATGAACCAACAATGGTGGAGGGGCATTATATGTCACATTGTGTCTTAAACACCATAGTATGTGTCACATTGGAAACGGCTAATAATTTGCGATATTATCATGGTTCTGGAATCTGTGATCCTTTTTTCCATAAATGGGATACGACTTGGATATGACCTGCCTCAAAATGTATTTTGAGAGCAAGCTTTGAGGGCATAAATTGGTTAGCAGCTCCAGACAGTCCCATGATAAGTTGTTAATCCAGTGACAGTGAAGAGGTGTTTAAATGCAGGATGGGTCGTTGTTTTGAAGAGTTCCCAAGTAGGAACTCAAGTAGCAATGTCTACTAATTCAGTAGACATCTAATATGTCTGCGTCAACAACTTTATTTGATCTGTGAAAACCATTAACGAGAGACTTTGAAGAATTAGCACCGAACACCAAAAATCATCATGATTAAAGAAAGACTAAGGAGCAAGAATTATAGTTCCCTGGTTGTTGGGGCATGTAGCAGAGGGAAAGGTTATCCTTTTTATATGTTAAAATTCCCCAGAGAGTGAATTAAATGCAGCTTTCTTTTTTCGAAGAGCATGCAAACAAACATTGTACTGACTTTATCAAGTGAATTTAATCAGTCTCCTATATCTTTCGGTCCGCCATAGGATAAAGCAGCTAACACATCAAGTTATCAACACCAGGTTTGTTCTTAATTCTATCTGCCTTGAGAAAAATTAAAGGAGGGCACAAGTACACATGTTTAGGACAACAATCTAGCCCAGATTATAGGAGAATTTCATTTCTACACTCCTGATCCCATTACCATGGCATCAACTACAGGACAGCAGAGTCAGTAAATTGTTTAAAAAATGTAAGGCAAGTCGATTATTTGAGAGTGTGGCTCAACCGGTACAGATATCTGTGGCTGAATCAGATTCATATACAACAAATTCAATTTATGTAGTATTATATTTCTTATTTAAACAAATTAACTCATCCTCTTGAAACTGAAACCCTTGTCTGTTTGCCACATCTGTGCAGCAGAGTCAGAAATGAACAAGTATCACAGGCACAAACAAATTACCATCAAATAAATAGGATTTTCTGTTTTATTGTATTAACCAGGAATTGAATTTGAAGGAGAGATCAGTTTTGATGCGACTTGAAGAAGATGTGAAGAGTGAATTTAATCTGGAAAAGAGAAGAAGGAAAGTAAAGGAAGAGAGGGCTAGAAAGGTATGTTTTAATGTTCTTTTTGAGACAGGTGACAATGTGAGTTTGAGGGCATAAAGGTATTCTGAGTCACATTGATATGAACACTTCTCCATAATAAAAGCAAAAAATGTTGGAAATACTCAGCAGGTCAGGCAGTGGAGAAGAAACAGAATGAATCATATTTCTTTCTCCACAGATGCTACCTGACCAACTGAGTATTTCCAGCATACTTCCCTTTTATATTTTCAACATCTGTAGTATATTGCTTTTGATTTGTGAAGCTTTTCCATAATCGGTAAGTGAATGTTAAGTTTTTTTATAAGCATTAGATGGCAACGAATTTGAGGAAGAGACATCGGAGTAACTTGATACACAAAAACATCAGGTGGCCAGTGTCTGTAACAACATTGTGACAGATAGAATCATGGAACTCTTGAAATTTATAGCACAGAATGAGGCCATTTGGCTCATCATGACTGAGTGGTTGAAAAAGAGCTATCCAGCCTAACCCCACGTTTCATCTCTTGGTCTGTGGCACTTCAAGTGTGTATCCAAGTATTTGTAAATGCACTGTGGGTTTCTGCTTTGACCACCCTTTCAGGCAGTGAGTTCAAGATACCCATCACCCTTTAACTCACCTCTAATTCTTCTACCAATTATTTTAAAGCTATTCTTCCAAGTCATTGACTTCTCTGCTAAGGGAAATAAGCCCTTCCTATGACTTAATCTAGGTCCCTCATAACTTTACACACCTCAAATAAATCACCTCTTCGCCTCCTCTGATCTAAAGAATACAATCCTATCTCATCCAATCTTTCCACAGAACTAAAATTATCCAGTCCTGGCAATATCCTCCTAAATCTCCTTTATACCTTATCTTGTGCAATCACAATCTCCCTGTGATATAGTTTGCAGTACTTTAGATCTGGCCTAACGAACATTTTATACAGTTCTGGTATAATTTCCCTGCTCATGTAAACTATGCTTTAGCTAACAAAGAACAGAATCCAGTATTTCTTCTTAACAACCCCCTCCACCTGTCCTACTATCAATAGTGATCTGTGGGAATGTTCTCCAAGGTTCAGGGCAGCACGGTAGCACAAGTGGATAGCACTCTTGCTTCACAGCGCCAGGGTCCCAGGTTCGATTCCCCGCTGGGTCACGGTCTGTGTGGAGTCTGTACGTTCTCCCCGTGTCTGCGTGGGTTTCTTCCGGGTGCTCCGGTTTCCTCCCACAGTTGAAAGACGTGCAGGTTAGGTGGATTGGCCATAATAAATTGCCCTTAGTGACCAAAAAGGTTAGGAGGGGTTATTGGTTATGGGGATAGGGTGGAAGTGAGGGCTTAAGTGGGTCGGTGCAGACTCGATGGGCCGAATGACCTCCTTCTGCACTGTATGTTCTATGTTCCTCTGTTCCTCCACATTTCTCAGCATCCTATCATTTATTGTGTCTTCATGTGCCATGTTTGCCTCCCTCAATGAATTACCTTACACTTCTCCAGATTGAATTCTATTTGCCCACCTGATCTGTCCACTGAATCTTTCCAAAGTCTTTCTCACTGTCAACTACATGGCCAATTTGTGTTTCATCTGCAAACCTCTTAGTCACGCCCCCTATATTAAAGTTGCTGTCATTTATATACTAAGTGACCAACTCTGGGAAAAACTTCGCCTTGGAGGTGCTGAATAGACCTTGAGAGGAGAGTTGCCTGTGAGACCTTGGAAAGGGGGTTGGTGGATGCTGGTTAGATCATGAGAACAGGGCGGGGAATTGGTTCTTGTTTCATATATTATACTATCGCCACAGCCATGGAACCTACTTCAGGTCTGGTAATGCTGTCTCAGACCCAATATTTCAGACAATCATTGAAATACCCAAACAAAAATCATTAACCTGCCGAGGTCAATGCAGGCACAGGCACAAACCCAACAGAGACCGAAGAAAGCTAGGTCAAATTGTATCCCGGGAAGACCCAACCTATGATGGGACGACAGGTGAAATTATAGCATGGCTCAGGAAAATCTGCAATGGTTGGTCAGCTAGACTATAAAACACAATTGACCTAATATTGAACCCTGTAGAACCCCACTGGAAACTGCCTCCCAGTCACAAAAACACCCGCCAGCCATTACCTTTTTTTTCCTGCTACTGAACCAATTTTGAATCAAACTTGTCTCTTCCCTTTGGTTTCCTTGAGTTTGTACTTTTCAAACCGATCCTTAATATATGGGACCTTGTTAAAAGGCTTGCTAAAATCCATGTGACCAACAGTAAATGTGCTAGCCTCATCACCATTGTTACCTCCACAAGAACTTTAACCAACTTAGTCTGACACAACCTTCCCTTAACAAATCCACATTGACTGTCTTTCATTAATTTGTGCCGATCAAAACAGTTTTTTTCAGTAATTCACCCACATCCCCCAAGGGCGGCACAGTGGAAGAGTGCATTGTTGCCTCACAGCGCCAGGGACTCGGGTTCGATTCGGACTGCTTCAGTTTCATCCCAGAGTCCAAAGATGTGCAGGCTATGGGAATTGGCTATAATAAATTACCCCTTAGTGTCCAATGGTAGGCCCACTCCCCACCCTATCACTGTAATACCATCTAAGTTAGGGTGCTCTTTCGGAGGGTCGATGCAGACTCAATGGGCTGAATGGCCTCTTTCTGCACTGTAGGGATTCTATGATTATACTGACTGCTCTGTAATTACTCCATCTATCCCTTGTTAAACCAAGTACCATATTAGCAGCCTGCCATGCAATCCTTTGGTACCGCCTCTGCAGTTAGAGGATTGGAAAATCATAATCAGAGTCTCTGCTATTTCAACCCTCACTTCTCTTAATAGCCTGGAAGGCATTTTATCCAGGTTTGGTGATTTATCCACTTTCAAAGATGCTAAAACTCTTAATATTTCCTTTCTCGCTATGTTAATCCTATATAATATTTAGCATTTCTCTTTAACTACATAACTGCATCATCCTCCTCTTTTGTGAAGAAAATGAAGAAATTGCTATCATTCTTGAAGTAATTTTTCAGTAAAAGGTATGGTATATTTTCAACTGTCTATCTGTGAACTCAGCTCATCCACCTGATTCATGAGAGTCTTGAGATTGACAACTCATGGAATACCTCTGGCCCATTTGCACATTAATAATGCTTTTATAATAATATGCCATTTTTTTTTTCAGCAATGTCTAGCCCAATCTTTTTTGTAATCGGCAGATTTGACGTGGCCCCAGCGAGGTGTGCCCGGGAAGTACATGAAATAGCTTGCAATGATGTCAGGCACACATCCCTATATTATCGCGTGCTCCCGTGATATTTCGGTCGGTGGGCGGAGGCGCGGATTGGTTGCTTGCCCACTGACAAGATGGAGCCACTTGAAAGAATTGTCTGTTCAACTGACCACAATATTACATTATCTGTGCGATTTTTAAGTTGTCACGTGGGCAACACAGGAAGATGACCAAATGATTTATGCAGTTTTTTCATCCAAGGGTGGGATTAAAAAGGAGCTGGAGGAAAGGGAGGCTGAGGTTTCGGGAACTTGGTTTGAAGCATTTTAAGCATTTTCTCTCCATTATTTGGATGGTTCAGCATCGTCTGGAGCTTTCAGGAGATTGCTGTCCTCTGACATCAGAACTTTGGGTCCCTCTGACACCCTCTGTGCATAGGTCAGCCCCATTGGGGCAGCACGGTAGCATTGTGGATAGCACAATCGCTTCACAGCTCCAGGGTCCCAGGTTCGATTCCGGCTTGGGTCACTGTCTGTGTGGAGTCTGCATATCCTCCCCATGTGTGCGTGGGTTTCCTCCGGGTGCTCCGGTTTCCTCCCACAGTCCAAAGATGTGCGGGTTAGGTGGATTGGCCATGATAAAAATTGCCCTTAGTGTCCAAAATTGCCCTTAGTGTTGGGTGGGGTTACTGAGTTATGGGGATAGGGTGGAGCTGTTGACCTTGGGTAGGGGGTAGGGTGCTCTTTCCAAGAGCCGGTGCAGACTCGATGGGCCGAATGGCCTCCTTCTGCACTGTAAATTCTATGATAATTTGCATCTCTGCAGATGTGTACAGTGTACTCAGCAGGCAGTGCTCCTCTGAGGAGGCAGAAACAATGAGAGAGGAGGCCAGGTGGTCGTAGGAATCGCCTCAGAGCACAGGCACAGGTTTCTCAGGGCCAGCAAGGGTATAGAGGACATCCCCACAGAAGATGGTGCTACATACCTGCCAGGGCACACAGGCAGTGAACCAACTACTTGGACATGCAGACCAGTGCGTCAAGAGGCTATGGCTTTTGAGGGAAGCTCTCGTGAATGTCTGCCAGATTTTTGGCCCAGAGGTAGCCTCCAATTCTTGGATGGACACCCAATGCCCGTGGCTCTAAAGATCGTGAAACATAAGATTTATGCCTCCGGACCTTTCCAGGGCTCTGTTGGTGATGTTTGCGGGTCACCCAGTCAACGGCACGCAGATTGTCAAGCTAGTGACTGATGCTGTGTTCCGGTGGGTGAGAACATCATTCATTTCAGAACGGATCAATTCAGCCAGGCTAATCAAACCAGAGGCTTTGCTGCAATTGCAGGGTTTCCCTGGATGCAGGGTGCAATTAATTGCACCCATGTGGCCATCAAGGTACCAGCCAGCCCTTTTAACAACAAGAAGTGGGGTCACTCCCATGAATGTTTAGACAGTTTGTGACCACAAGACCCAGATTCTATAGGTCTCTGCAATGCCCACAATGCCTTCATTCTGCTTCACTCAAGTGCCAAGTTTCCAGCTTGCCTCAATAGTAGGTAGATTGATGACATACATAGAAACATACATAGAAAATAGAAGCAGGTGAAGCCCTTCGAGCCCGCTCTGTGACTCATTATGATCATGGCTGATCATCAAGTTCAATACCCTAATTCCCACCTTCTCTCCCATACCTCTTCATTTCTTTAGCCCCAAGAGCTGTATGTCAAGGGTTAGCCTTTGAAAAGGTGGCGAATGACCTCTCTCAAGCACCTGAGGACAGGGGTAAAGGAGAGATACAATCGCTGCCATTGGCTTGCCGAAGATGAGATTCCGATGTCTGAATCACTGTCAACCTGAAGTATCACTGTGTGTCACTCATTGTCAGTATCTGCTGTGTTCTTCACATTTTCTCTGTGTGTATCTCTCTCTCTCTCCCTGTCTCTGTATGTGTGTGTGTCTCTCTTTTTCTGTGTGTCTCTCTTTTTCTGTGTGTCTCTCTCTCTCGCTCCGTCTCTCTCGCTCCGTCTCCCTCTCGGGAACCACTGGACCAGGTTGACACTGAGGCAGGCGTACTTGCTTCAGTTGAGGAAACCGACGACAACTCCGCTGCAGAGCCCGGGAAGCAAGAAGGAGAGGATGAAGAGGTTGAAATCAGGAACCGTCAGGAGGCAGGGATATCAGGGAGGCTTTTTCAGCTGGCTTGGTATACCTTGCCTTCCATCCGAGTCCAAGGGCACCAACTCCATCCAACACCTCTCTCACTTAATTATTCCATTAACTCATTGAGCAGTACTGCTTAAGTAATAAAGTTTGATGCTCAAGCGTCCCTCACGAGGCACTTACGAGGTTCACATCAATTGAATACAATGGATACTCATGGCCTGTGTGCAAGTAGTAATTAACATTAAACAAAGCAAAAACATCCAATTAGATCATCTATAAACTCAATTGATATGAAAAGGAAACATAAGCATCCAGTACAAACCTTTGGCTATGTTCAGTGTCTTAAGTTTACATTTGCCGGTGCTACATTCTGGTGACCCCCCCCCACCCATCGATGACAGCAGCTTTGGAGGCAAGTTGCTGACTGTGGTACCCTGTTGGCACAGATAACCTTAATGGTTGTCTGCTGGCCGTAGGGGCCGGAGCAGACACCACCTGAGAGGGTGCGCTCAGGGACATGGCGAGATACTCCTCAGTCACCGCAGACTCTGAGGATGCCGCAGTGGCTGGCAGAGAGACAGAGGAGCTGCTGAAACCGTCCAGGGCACTGAGAAGAAACCACAAAGACAACGCCAGCTTTCCGCCATTGTGAGATATGTCCTCTCATCCCTGCGCATCAATGAAGAATGGGCATCTATCTGAGAGATTGGTTTCCGCGTCCTTCTCCCATACTGGCAGTGACCTCCTGAGGTCAGTGCCTGTGTGAGGGCTTACAGGTCTGAAGCAATCTCTAGAACACCTCATTCCATTCCTGGAGCTGCCTCTCCATGAGAGTCGCCACTCTCAATGGATGAGGCTGTGCACTCAAAGCTATGGGTGGCATGGTCGCACAGTAGTTAGCACTGTTGATTCACAGCGCCAGGGACCTGGGCTTGATTCCTGGCTTCGGTCACTGTGTGTCTCCCCGTGTCTGCTGGGTTTCCTCCGGGAGCTCTAGTTTCTTCCCACGGTGCAAAGATGTGCAGGTTAGGTAGTTTGGTCACGCTAAAATTGCCCAGTAGTGTCCAAAGGTTAGGTAGGGTTGCTGAGTTACGTGAATAGGGTGGAGATGTGGGCTTAGGTAGGGCGCTCTTTCAGGGCCTGGTGTAGACTCGATGGACCGAATGGTCTCGTTCTGCACTGAATTCTATGATTCTAAGGGTCAAGGTAGTGCTGATGCTCTGCAAGGAGTCTTCCAAATCAGACCATGGCATGCAGACCCTCTGGGATCTCTGCCAGATCCCCCTGTGCATCCCATTGAACATTAATCATTTGCTGCCTGAGCGATGATTCTTTGGACTCAGTTCTAGTCTCCAGCAGTCCTCCCACTACTGAGCACCTCCTGCCTCCCCAATCTGCACTAGTGAGTGTGCTGTGCCCTCACTACTGTGCATTATCAAAGGAACTGATGCGCTATTGCCCACTGACATGCCTGTATCTGCACTGGTTCTTGGTTTTGAAAGAGGGGTTGCCACAGATGCTTCTTGCAAGGTTTTTGCTCCGGTATCAATGGAGGATCATTGGCCTCCTAGCTGGCTCTGGTAGAAGGCTCATCTGAGGGATTAAAATAATTAATCAGAACTATTCGACATATCACACAGAGTCAATGTCCACCACATGCCACCCAGTGCAATTGGTATCAATGACATAATAGCGGCTCAGTGATTGGTGCATTACTGAAGTCCTTATGAGGGATGAGACACCCATCTTTTCACTTTCAACCTGTCATGCCTCATGCCACTAGGCTCTTGCCTTCCTCTGAGATGCCAACCCCTCTGCCACCAGATGACCTCCCTCCCCACTCGCACTAAAGCTCCCAGCTCATGCCTGGTGAGGATTGCCAGGTTAGCTACCCCGCTACCAGTGGCAGATCTCTCCTTGTTGTTATGTCTCCATTTGCACTACAAGTAAGTGCAGAGCTCCATTAAGTACTCCACTCTGCACCTTCAGTAATATACCATGCGATCTTCCACCACAGATCACACCCAAGAGGCTTGAGAACATTTCCAACCCTTTAGAGACATGTCTCTTTGATGGTCCCAGGGCTTCAGATCTTCTCTCTGGTTTTAAGATGCATGGGCAGCTGTGTGTTCTGAGATTCCCTGAATCCCGCACGTTTGATTGAAACCCTTCCTCAGCCGATGCCCAGATGTAGTGGGGTGACTTCCTCGTTCCTTCCCATGGCATAAGGATGTCCTTTCTGACTTACTGCCTCCACAAGGGCTTGCAGACAATTATCAGAGAAACAGGAGACTTACTGCGTAACTGAGCTTCTCTGCCACATTGTTTGCCTTACTGCTGTGGCTATTCGATCCTTCTGGCTCTTCCATTGTCTACAGCGGCCTCTGGAAAGTACCTTCTAAACTTCACATCAGGTCACCATTGGTGCAGACATGATTCATGCTGGCATTCCACTTAATTGGCCAACCAGTGGAATATTGTGATCTTTAATTGATCTTGGGCAGTTCAGCCCGCCATGCGTTTACATCTCGCGTGAAATTCAGACCAGTGATTTTGGTTGTGGGATAAATGTTGGCAGGATACCAAGGGCATATCCACTCTGCTTTGTTGAACAGTGTAATTGGATCTGCTGCATCCACCTGAAAAGACAGATGTGATCTTGGCTTAACATCTCATTCAAAAGGCAGTGCCTCCAACAATGCTTCTTTCAATCAAGTGTCAGCCTGGATGATATGCTCCAGTTTCTAAAGTTGGGCTTGATGTCACTACTTTAAGTCAGAGGTGAGAATTCTACCAATGAACCAACGTATTGAATGGGAAATCAATTTGCTGCATAAATGTTCACAAAAAACTGTGACCAAGTATTATAACAAAATAAAGAGTCCCACCTCTCTGGGTGAAGAAATTTCTCCTCATCTCAGTCATGAAAAATCTACCGCATATCCCAGAATCAATTAATAATACAGTGCAGAAGAGGCCCTTCGGCCCATAGAGTCTGCAACGACGTGTGAAAAACCTGATCTTCCTACCTAACCCCATTTGCCACAACCTCGCCTATAGCCTTGAATGTTATGACGTGCCAAGTGCTCATCCAGTACTTTTTAAAGGATGTGAGGCAACCTGCCTCTACCACCCTCCCAGGCAATGCATTCCAGACAGTCCACTCCCTGGGTAAAAAGATTTTTCCTCAAATCTCCTCTAAACCTCCTGTCCCTCACCTTGAACTTGTGTCCCTTCGTAACTGACCATTCAACTAAGGAGACCGCTGCCTGCTATCCACCCTGTCTATGCCCCTCATAATCTTGTACACCTCGATCAGGTCGCCCCTCAGTCTTCTCTGCTCCAGTGAAAACAACCTAAGCTTATCCAACCTCTCTTAATAATTTGAATGTTCCATCCCAGGCAACATCCTGGTGAAGTGCCTCTGCAAACCCTTCAGTGCAATCACATCCTTCCTATAATGTGGCAACCAGAATTGCACACAGTACTTCAGCTGTGGCCTCACCAAAATTCTATACAACTCCAACATGGTCTCCCTGCTTTTGTAATCTATGCCTGGATTGATAAAGTATGAAGTCTTACAACACAAGGTTCTTACTGTGCCTACCCCAATCCAACACCGGCATCTCCACATCATCGATTGATAAAGGCAAGTGTCCCATATGCCTTTTTCACCACCCTATTAAATTGCCCTTCTGTCTTCAGAAATCTATGGACGAAAACGCCAAGGTCCCTTTGTTCCTCGGAACTTCCCAGTGTCATGCCATTCATTGAATACTTCCTTCTCACATTACTCCTTCCAAAGGAGATCACCTCAATTTTCAGGGTTAAATTCCATCAGCCACTTTTCTGCCCATTTTACCATCCCGCCTAGATCTTCCTGTAGTCTAAGACACTCAACCTCACTGTTAACCACTCGGCCAATCTTTGTGTCATTCACAACTTACTGATCCTACCCCCAAAATAGTCATCTATGTTGTTTATATAAATGACAAACAATGGGGCACACAGCACAGATCCCTGTCGTACACTGGCTTCCAGTCACTAAAGCAGCCATCTGTCATCACTCTCTGTCTCATACAGCTAAGTCAATTTTGAATCCATCTTATCAAGTTACCTTGTATCCCATATGCATTTGCCTTTTTTCTAAGTCTCCCATGTGGGATCTTGTCAAAAGCTTTGCTGAAATCCATGGAAACTGCATCAACTGCACTACTCTTATCAACACACCTGGTCACATGTTCAGAAAATCAATCAAACTTGTTCGCCATGACCTCCTTCTGACAAAGCCATACTGACTATTCCTGATCAAATCTTGCCTCTACTTCAGAATTTTCTCCAATTATTACCCTACCACTGACGTGCGAAAGACTGGCCAGTAGTTCCCTCACTAATCTCTATAATCTTTCTTAAATAGTGGAACCTCATTAGCTGTTCTTCAATCTACCTGGCACCTCCTGTGGCCAGAGAGGAATTAAAAATTTGGGTCAGAGCCCCTGCAAATCCTCCCTCGCTTCCCACAGCATCCGGGGACAAAATTCATCCGGACTGGAGAATTTTCCCCTTTTAAGCCTGCCAACACCTCCAGTAGCTTGTCACTCGCTATGACAATTTGCCCAAGAACCTCACAGTCTTCCTCCTCGAGTTCTATATCTACCTCCTCATTCTCTTGGGTGAAGACAAATATGAAGTATTCGTTCAACACCCTACCAATGTCCTCCAGGTGTATCTCCAGGTTTCCCTGTTGCCCCCTAATGGGCCCTAATCCTTCCTCTTCCCATTGATATACTTATAGAATATCTTGGGATTTTCCCTACTTTTACAAGCCAGTGCTTTGATTCATCCCCTCTTTGCTCTCCTAATTCATTTCTTAAACTCCATATTGCACTTTCTGTATTCCACTAATGCCTCTGTTAATCTGCTCCCATTCTATTTGCTAAAAGCCTCTCTTTTCCTTCTCATCATATCCGGAATTTCTCTGGTCATCCATAGTTCTCTGGGCTTATTACTTTTTCCTATTATCCTTGAGAGAACATGCCGTGCCTCTACCCTCTCCATTTCCTTTTTGAACACGCCTCCTAGCTCTTCTGTAGATTTCCCCTCAAGTAACTCTTTCCAGTCTACCTTGCCCAGACCCTGTTTTATTTCACTAAATTCCGCTCTGCCCCAATCCAAAAACTGTTTTTGCAACTTGTCCATTTGTTTGTCCATAACAAACTTGAATTGTACCATGTTGTGGTTGCTATCACCAAAATGCTTCCCCACTAACACATCAACCACCTGTCCGGCTTCATTCCTCAGAATTAGGTACAGCACTTCTTGTATTTGCTACCAAAAGGGATAATCTCACATTTATCCACATTATAATGTGCCATGAATTTTCCCACTCACTCAGCTTGTCCAAATCACACTGAAGCTCCCCTATTAGTTACATCCTTGAAGAATTCCAGTAGATTTGTCAAGCATGATATCCCTTTCGTAAACCCAGGCTGACTCTGTCTGATCCTGCCACTGTTTTCCAAGTGCTCTGCTATTAATTCTTTTATGATTGGACTCCAGCATTTTCCCCACTATGTTCATCAGGCTGGCTGGTCGATAATTCCCCCCTTTTCTCTCTACCTCCCTTTTTAAATAGTGGGGTTACATTAGCTACCTCCCAATCTGTAGGAACTGTACCAGAGTCTATAGAATCTTGGAAGATGACCACCAATACATCTACTATTTCCAGGGCCACTTCCTTAAGTACTCTGGGGTGTAGATTAACAGGCCTTGGGGATTTTGGGATTAGATTATCAGGCCCTAAGGATTTATCAGCCTTCAACATTGGTTTCTCCAATATCATTTCCCTCCTAATATTGTTTCCTCCAATTTCTCCCTCTCACTAAACCCTGTGTTCCCCAACATTTTTAGTACATTATAGGTGTCCTCCTTTGTGAAGACAGAACCAAATTATGTATTTAGTCAGCCATTTTGTTGTTCCCTGTGATAAATCCCCTTGTTTCTGACTGTAAGGGACGGACTTTTATCTTCAATCTTTTTCCCTTCCATTACCCCTCAAAGCTTTTACAGTCAGTTTTGATGTTCCCCGTAATCTTGCTCTCGTACTCTATCTACCCCTTCTTACTCAATCCTTTTGTCTTCCTTTGCTGAATTCTAAACTGCTCCCAATCCTCATGTCTGCTGTTTTTCTGGCCAATTTGTATGCCTCTTCTTTGGATTTGATACTCACTCCCATTTCCCGCGTAAGCCATGATTTGGCCACGTTTCCTGTTTTATTTTTGCGGCAGACAGGAATGAACAATTTTTGTGGTTCATCCATGCGCTCTGAATGTTTGCCATTGCCTAACCACTGTCATCCATTGAAGTATTGTTTCCCAATACATTATAGCCAACCCGCTCCTCACACCATCTTGGTTCCTTTATTTAGATTCAAGACTCTAGTCCCAGACTCAAGTACATCACTCTCTATCATGATGAAGAATTCTATCATATTATGGTTGTTCAACTCCAAGAGGCCTCACACAACTCAATTGCCAATTATTCCTTTCTTATTATACAGTACCCAGTCAAGGATGGCCTGTTCTCCAGTTGGTTCCTCAATGGATTGGTCCAGAAAACCATCCAATATACACTCCAGGAATTTCGCTACTACTGTATTGTTAATAATTCGATTTGCCCAATCTACATGCAGATTAAAGTCACCTATAATGTTCCTTCTATCAATGATGTAACAGTGACATCAGCAGTCAGATGACCAAGAGGATTCAGGAGAACCAGGCATAGAATAATCTGTGTCTTGAATACATTGTGCTTAACATGAGGTCCACATAAATAGTTCTTAAATCATTCGAAGTTAAACTATCCTGATTATTACCAGTCTTTCATGGAAGCAGCAAAGCCTCATCAAGGTACAATAAGCTAAAGACACTGAAGCTCGGCAACAACATTGAAACATGGTTGCAGTGCTAGATGCCGTGTGACCAATGAGCGACTAAAGAGAACTGACTTTGCAGCAACAATGATGAGAACTGAAAAGTACCATGGTGAGGACACAATGTGAATAGCTGCTACTGAATATCCTCTCCTCCTTCCAAAGCCTTTCCAACACATTAAGGCTCTGCAGCAAGGACAACGGTCATAGTTCTGAAGAGATAGTTTGAATGGTACTGAATGGCTTCAGGATTACAAGTGAAAACTGAGAAACACCAGGGGCGGGATTCTCTGCTACACTGGTAGTGCACTCCTGCGGATTTTTGTGGGGGTAGCCACAATGGGAGAACCCATTGGCTGGCTGCCAGGACGTAAGATCCTGGCGCGCTTCACCAGAAAATGAGTCTGGCGGGACGGAAAATCCCGCCCCAGGTCTGTACACTTTTGTTTACCATGAGAGCCATAGCAGAGTATGTCCTTGTGTGGCACAGCATTATACGACAAGATTATGGAGGCCTTTGTTAAGTACTTCAGCCCCAAGAGACTAGATTATAGAAAGAAAAAGATTCAATCAGAAGAGTCAAAGGCCAAGGTAATCCATGACTTATTGGTACAGTTGGCAAGTACCTGTGGTTACACAGTCATACAACACAAATTGATTAGGGACTGCATTGTAGTCAGTACCCTTGTTGATGCGCTAATCTATTTGTTACAATCCAAAGTGGATCTGATCTTGGAGAAAGCTGAACAGATTGTCAAGCAGGCCGAATTGCGACACCAGAATTGGGAGTGTAATTTGTGGTGATGTTGAGGCTTGAGAGGGATAGATCCAGTACGTAAGCCCTGCAGGCCTTATCATGGACCGAAACTCCATGATAACCTGTCATGCCATAACCAACAAAGGGATAAGGACAACTCTCTTATTCATGTTGAAATGTTCCAGATTCGGCACCAACAGATAACACTGCCATAAAACCTAGCAGTGTATGTGGACTGCTTTTTCTGTGGCAAAACTGGCCATTTTAAACAGTTTTGCAAATCCAAAGCTTCATTCTAGGGAAGATAGCTAGAGAATTTTTCCAACTATTTTGCAGTCCAAGAAATAGGAGATATAGCTACGGAAAATACTGTAGAAACTGAAATCTGAAACAAGAGGATGCTGGAAAAATTCAGCAGCTTTGGCAGCCTCTTTTAGTTGAGAAAGCAGAGTTAACGTTTCGAGTTATTTAACTGTTCATCAGAACTGACGGGGAGGGAGAATGTATTGGAACTGTAAGAGGTTGCAATAAAAAGTAGTAACTCTTTAAATTAATTTACGGGACTTGGGCGTTGCTGGCTGGGCAGGCAGTTATTGCTCATCCCTACCTGCCTTCCATTTCAGAAGACATTTCACACCACATTGCTGTGGATCTGGAGTCACATGGACATTATTGAACCAGATGGGTTTTTATGGCAATTAAAAATGGTTTCAGGAAAATCATTTGATTTTTAATTCCAGATTTTTATTGAATTAACATTTTTATCATCAGCCATGGTTCTTGCCTGCGAGTCTGGGTTACTAATCTGGTGACAATACTACTACACCACTGACTCCCCTACTTTAAGAACAAAAGACAGATGGCCTAGTATAGGATGAGTAATGGAGGGGTGGGCGGGGTAGCATTAAAAGATGAACTTCTGAACACAGTTCAAAGATCCCACAGATTTTGCAACAGCAGCAACACTTGAAGTTTGCTCATTAGACAACGAGTCGCTCTTTTATAGAAGCATCATCCACTGGACAACGGCAGAAGATTGCAGCCCTCTCATATTTTGCAGAAAGGCTAGAAGGTGTGGAAATAGAAGGCAGGAAAAAGATTGTGACCATCACAACCCTTACAGTCAAGTCTTCATAATAATTACAGCCTAGTTACTGGTAATCACCGAAAGCTCCAATCCCACTCCAACAATGTGTTTTTCTACCAGGAATCAGACAAGCAACTGCATATTGCCAGAACGGCCTCCCAAGAGAGCCGAGAACACTATTGAAATTGAGGTGGGGGGGGGGGGGAAGAGTCCGATACAAATTGTAAATGATACAAGAGGTTTGCATAAGGAAAATATAATGTAGTAAATAGTTTAAAAAATAATGTAACTGTTTGAGATTATTGTTGGGGAGAGATATAGAGTAATAAATTAATGGATATGTTAATTAGACTGTGATATTAATGATATAATGATGACATCGGCAATCAAATGACCAAAATCTTTCAAGAGAGTTAGGTGCAGAATAGTCTGTGACCTGAATACCACATGCTTACCCTGAGGTCTTTGTAAATAGTTCTTAATAAATCATTTGAAATTAAACTATACCGACTATCTCAAGTCTGTCATTGGAGAAGCAAAGCCTCAGTAAGTACAGTAAGCCAAGAAGACATGGTAACAGTAAAACCATACTACAGCTTGGCAACAACATCAAAACAATCTTCAGGCAAAGAGGGAGATAGTGAAGTTATAGAGCATGAAATAATTGGACTAGGATATACAGATGGACCTATATTAAAATGATACATTATTTGATGGTAGTTTCAAATTAAATAGCAAACAGAAAAATAGAGCTACTTATGAAGCAGAGAAGTTTGGATTTTTGCAGCATAGGGGCTTCTGTGCAGTACAGATAGAGAACCTGAGAGCTGAAAACTGAGGTGCTACAGTAGCATCACACATCAGAATATAATTACAGTGTAACGTTTGTATTATAAGTGTGGATGTTTACTGGAGAAAAAATAAAAATGGCAAACTGTTGACAAGCATTACAGGTAAATAAAGTTTTGCAGACGGTAAATGTCCACAGATATCCGGCTGTATGTAACGAATCATCCTCTCACCCCCAAGAGGCAGGAGAGAGTCGTTACCCTTTCTTATGGTGACAGGTTTTGTGCAGTGCAAATGTTTTGCCCATGGGAGGTGGGCCATGTCGTTAACATATTTAAATCAGCTATCACAATACAAATGGTAGTGTTATTTAAAGATTGACAATTGCCAGCTGGCTTTCCTAGTTTGCCAGCTTCAGCTGGGCCCTTGAGGAGGCTGTAAGCCTCCCTTCTGACGATTTTGGCCGCTTTCTGACTTCTGTTGCAATTGGCTACCCGCTTCTTCATCCCACAAAAGCCCAAATCTGACATGTTCTCCCTCACAATTGCTGGGGAGCTATTCCAAAACATCCCAACTGTGGTTTCTTGCCACTGATCTTTCTGCCTGACACATGGCTAGGCTGGCAAATTGGCTGTCTGCAGGACAAGAAATGGAGGGAAAAAATTCTTATGAGATCTTGTTAAATTCCACAGTACCTCTGCCCCTGAATCTTACCAGTTTCTTCCCATGTTATCGTACTCCCCTCTGAAAATACCAGTTCAATATGCAGGTGGTGCTGTAAATCTCAGTGGTAAAGCTGAGAAATGAAGTTATTGATATTGCTAATGAACCTTCCTGAATCCTCTTGAAGCTCCACACTTAATCACAATTCTGCAACATTATCATTGTTGTGGAATGTGAATGACAATGGTTGACCTCCAGAAACCTAGCTAAACCTTTTGACAAAAGCTCAAGTGGACTGCATCCCACCATCATCCTAAACTAAAACATATCAGTCACTTTCTGCCATTGAGCAATTCACAGTGTGTTCTGCTCACTCTGCATGTTGGCCAAAGCTGTAAATGGAAAGCAGGAAATTAATAATTGAGGATAGAAGACAAGGAAAACAAAGGCTAGAAAATAGACAACAAAGTGGTTATTAGTAGTATGTGCTTCACTGCAAGGAGTCTAGTAAATAAGGTAGCATGATAGACCTATTGAAAAAAGAAAGCCATTTGGCCCATCATGTCAACACTGACTCTTCAAATGCACATTTAACCTAGTGCCATTATCCTGCATTTTCCCCGCAACCCTGCAAATTAATTCTATTCAGATAATCATCTAATGCCCTCCTGAATGCCATGATGGAACCTGCTTCTGGACCCAAACCGCTTACTATGTCAAAAAGCTTTTTCTCACACAGAATTTGCTGGCTTAAGGAAGTCAAGAATGCCCTTTCTGGTACAGGGCTTTCTGATGGAATAGAGTAATAAATACAGGAAGGGACTGCAATATTTGTTAGAGAAACAGTCATAGGTAAGGGGAAGGATGATATGCTAGAAGGAACATCAGAGAAAAGCTATATAAGTTGAATTGAGGACATAAAGGGACAATCACAAGGCTGGGAGTACATTGTCAGAGGGAGATAGAACAGACATATAGTCAATTTGCTTAAAGGTGCAGAAACAATTGTAATGGTAGGGAATTTCATTGTAAAAGGTACTGAAGGTATGAAGATTTGAAATAAATTCAGGAGAATGCTTTAAATCAGTACGTAACAAGCACAAGAAAAGGGGCAGTTTACAAATTTCATTTAGCAAATCAATTGAGGCAATTGGAAGGGGTATTGGTGGGAAAGCATTATGGTGACAGTCGTCATAGCTCAGTTATATTTAATGTAATTATGGAAAAGGCCAACACTAAAAATTTTAAGTTGGGAAAGGTCAATTTTATTACGCGAAGATAATTTGCCAAAAATATATTGAAAACAGCTACTTGGAGGTAAATTAATATCACATCAGTGTGAGTTACTTAAGGAGATGGTCCAGAGAGTTCAGAACAAACCCACACCTGGATGTTAGAGACTAAATCCACACCTGGATGTTAGAGAGCAGTCAAGGTAAGATAAAGTAAAATGGTAGAGATCATGTCAGACACTGAAAGCTCAATATTACAGAAAGCCTAGAGGAGTATAAAAGGTGAGGTTACATTAAAAAGGAAATTAGGAAGGCAAAGAGATTACAGAAAACCAACTATTGGTGAGTAAAATCAAGGAAGAATCAAAGATGTTTCATAAATACATAAAGAGCAAGAGAATAATTATAATAAACTTATGGCCAATTAGAGACCACAAAGCTAATGTGTGTGAGGAAGCAGCAGATGTTGCCATGGTTCTTAATGAATACTTTCAATAAAAAGTATGTCTTTCACATTGCTTCCTATTACTCCAACTTGGTATAAGCGCAATTGTTTCAGCAGAGCTAGAGGCAGGCTGCTCATTCCCTTGCTCTGACAGTTGAGATGCCTCCTGTAGGCTTTGGAAACCATGAGGACCCTGCCAATAACTGCTCCACCAGTATCTGTGCAGGGATAGACTTGGGTCATTGGAACAGGAGGTAGCATGTATGGCTTGGTCCGGTTGTTTCGGGCTGGGGGAGTGTGAGGGCAAGGGATAAGATGTGGATAAGATGAGAAGGTTCCCTACTGTTATGTGCCTTTTCTCCATCTCTCTCATGGGGCCCACCTGCACATTCCTGCTAGCCAAGAGGTGGAGAGTCTGGGCTGCATGTCAGATGTGTTGAGCCATTAAGCTGAGGCTTGTCCCATCCTGCATAAAGTAGTGATCAGAGTGTGCAGGCCATTGGTCTTGATCAGCATGCACTCAGTTGTCTGCTGCACCTGAATCTCCATGCAGGTGGTTACTCTTTCCAAATGCTTGAGATATCATTGGCACTCTTGCTTGAGATAGATGCCTCCAATCTCCTTCCAGGAGTGTGCACCGCTTCTGGAAATACTGACAGACACACACATTTCTCATTGCTGTTCCCGAAGTTCTCAATTCAATGATGTCTTATATCCAACTGAACAGAGATTGGAGTGCCCTGTGCCTTCTAACTGAGATTCTCCACTACTGTCCCTTTTGGCAGCATCTGCTCCCGTTCACAGGTGATGTGTGCCTCACTATATGTCAACTTAGCTATCTCCAGTCCAATATCCACCAAGGTATGTTTATCTGGGCTGGTGAAGGGTGTGCACGAGGCATGTGATGATGTATCCTTAGTGAGGACACCTTGGCCTGGTCATTCAGCAGCTTCTCTGTCACACATCAAAGATCTGAGATGAAAAACGTAAATTGGTGCTGACATGTAGAAGACTGTCAATAATCAGGATCCTAGGTTTTACAAATCAAGGAAGTGTCTCAAACCAAAAAATAATTAATCTTTACAAAGAAATTTGTAGACTACAGGAACTTATCAATGGACGGTTCAGGTGAACAGTGGATGAAATACGATGTAGCGAAGAGAATCGTACAATTTTACCAGACACGGAGGTGATATTGGGCAGCCGAGCCATGAGTGGGCCAATTGAGGCCCTTAATACCAACTAGAGCCTCATCATGCTAACCAACAGGACATAACCTCGCCAAGCAGCAGGCTGAGCAGGTTTCCCTGCATGCCCTGCACCCATCAAGGGTCTCCCCCACCCAGTCACTTACCAAATGATGGATCCAATGTTACATGCCTCCATCCTGAAGTGCTGGCGAGCTGTTCGCCTCTGATTGGCTGGCAGCTCTCTGATTGTGGGATTTCCTGATTCAATGGGAGGAAATCCCACCACCAGAAATGACTGCTGGGCATCTGGTATTCCCCTCAGTTATCTCCCCAGTGACAGTCTAGACAGGCGCACAGGGAATCTGGCACCTATAATTCAACCCATAGGGCAGAATTAGATAATTTTTCTACCAAGTGCCGGCTCAGGCAAGAAAACAAGCATGTTGCACGCCGGCTGCACAGCCAGCATTTCTTGCCAGATAATCCAGACATGATCCATGCCGTCATGATGGTGGGTGGGACCAGAAAAAGCCGGCAACATCGAGAATTCCAAGATCGGGACATCCTTCAAAAAGATGAAGACCCCCCACCCCGCCCGCCCAATGCACACAAACAACCTAGACTGTCTTGATTTGACATTTGCATTTAAATCTTTGTAGGAAAGTCAATCTGTTAAATCTGGCTAGGACCTCTGGACATAGATCAGGAGATGGAAAAACTACAATAGAAAATGATCCGTATCAAACCACTCAAAGTTAACTTCTAGAACGGCAAATCAAGTGCCATTTATACTGTCCGATTAACTCATAATCTGTGTCCATTAACTGGCCAAGCATTGAGAAATGGAACAAAATTATGATTCTTCTAACTAATCACAGTTATAATACAGAATTACATGTTTTTATCAATAAATACAAATGTCACAAGTCTATCATTAATGAATCCATTTGATGCATCTTATTTTGATAGAGACAAGAATCATTTGAAAGGAAAATGGACCATCAAATTCAAAAACTGCATGAGTTTATTGAGCGTCAAGAAGAGTACGATCATTGCAGAGGGGAGGGTGCACACAGAGAGAGATTTGGTGAACCCCATGCTAGAAGAGGTGACAATTCCGCTTCCAACTCCCTACCTTAGCGTCCCATTACCATCAACCAGAATAAAGTGCATGGTGATTTGTTTAAAATGGTACTAGCCAACTATGTCTCTGTATTTAAGAAATTCCGATTGATTTATGTTTAATTTGTGATTTACTGTTGAATATTTATAGTTGCTATGCAAATAACCAATAGCACATTTATATTGATTGAGAACACTCTCTGAATAAGATTAAAGTGACAAGAGCGACATGTTGCTTGAAGCTTTTTTCAAATGATCAAAACATTTCATACCATAGGAAAAAAGGGTGCCAAATGGTTGACAAGTCAATTGACTGGACAAGGAATGGGGAACTATCGGCTCCCCAAGCTACCTGGTAATTAAAAAAAGGCACAAGGCTTGAAAATATTTTTCTGGGGTTGCAGAGAACAGGTCTCTGCATTTGAATGTATGGTGCTTGTAGCAAGTGTAAATTAACCTAGATGAGTGTAGCTCCAACATTACTCAAGAAGCTAGACGCCATCCAAGACAAAGCAGCCCACTTGAGTGGCACCTCATCCACCACCATCTAAAACATTCACTCTCTGCACCATCGACACAGTGGCAGCAGTGTGTACCATATGCGAAGTGCACTGCAGCAACTTGAAAATGTCAACAGCACCTTCCAAACTTGCAACCTCTACCACTTAGAATGACAAAGACAGCAGATGCATGGGAACACACCACCCACAAGTTCCCTTGCAAACCACACAACATCTTAACTACATCACCATTCCTTCACTACCGCTGGATCAAAATCCTGGAACTCACTTCCTAACAGCATTGTAGGTGTACTTACATCAGATTGACTGAAACCGTTCAAGAATGCGGCTGACCACCACCTTCTCGAGGACAATTAGGGCTGGGAAATTAATGGTGGCTTTGGTGCAACACCACCATCCCTTGAAAGAATAATAAAAAAATACGGAGTACAAATAAATTACATTTTCTCTTGGAGGAAGTGTTTTGGGTCTTTGACTGCATAGAAAGGTGCCCTAGGAAAGGGAGAGTGTGATTGGGGTGACTGAAGAATGGTCCATGGTGTCACGGAGAAAATGGTCCCTTCTAAATGCAGAAAGAGCTGTGCAGGGGGAAATGTTTTTGCTGGTGGCATAATACTAGGCGTGGCAGAAATTGCAGAGGCAGAAATATTCATTGAATATGGAGGTTACTGAATGGAGGTTACTGAATGGAAGATGAGGATAAAGAGAATCAGTTATGATTTTGGGAAGGAGGAGAAGTGGTGAGAGCAGACGTGTTTGGAATAGATTGGACATAGTGGAGGGTCCTGTTACCCAAGTTGTGAGGGGCAGAATCCTTGGTTGAGGAAAAAGATGTATCAGAATTGCTGGAATGGGAGGTTGCACCATCTGAACAGATACAACAGGGGAAGACTGAGAGAATGAAATAGAGGCCTTACAGAAGGCAAATATGAGGAAGTGCAGTCAAAGTAGCTGTGGGAGTCTATAGTAGGCTTGTAATGAATAGTAGTCGATAGCTTATCCCCAGTAATGGAGACAAAGGTCCAAGGAAGAAACGGGAAGAGTCAGAAATGGACCAGGTGATGGTGAGAAAAGGGTGGAAATTGGAAACAAAGTAAATTAAATTTTCCAGTTCATGGCAAGAGCAGGAAGCAGCACCAATACAATCATCACTATGCTGGAAGAAGACATGAGGGAGGGTACCCGAGTATGACTGGAACCCAAGGACTGTACCAAATATCACACCATAAAGGCAGGCACAGCTAAGACCCATGCAGGTACTCACAGCAACACATTTTATTTGGAATAAGTGAATGGAGTTGAAGGAGGAGTTGCTTAAAGTGAAAAAAAGTTCAACCAGTCAGAGGAGGGTGGTGGAGGATGGAGATTGGTTGGACCTCTGTTCAGGAAAAGGCAGACAGCTCTTAGACTATTGTGGTGGGAGATACAGAGGTAAAGGGACCGGATATCCCTGAAGAAGAGGAGACAGGGCCAGGAAACATAAAACTTTTGAAGTAACGTAGGGATCAGAAGAATCACATGTCGGCAGGAAGAAATTAGACCAAGGGAGGAAAATGGAGTAGCAATTTAAAACAGAAGGGAAATGCTTGCCCAAGACAGTCCTGTTTATGGATTTTGGGAAGGAACTAGAGGTGCGCTGGTTGGGCTTAGGCTGAGGTTGGAGGTTGTGCAGAGAAAGATCTCCAGAAGAGATGAGGTCAGTGACAGTCCTGGATACAATGGCTGGATGTTCAGTAGTGGGGCCATCGTCCAGGAGGATGTAGAGGTCAATACGTTAGGTAACAATGGCAACAGGGGTGCAGATCACCTCACTGACCCACAATAGTGGGATCTCCATCATTAGCACTCACCCATTCCCTTACCCATTCCCAAAGGATTGGTGCATCGCCTTACTTCACCAACATGTACACTTATACAGGAAGTTGCAACTGAAGTTATTGAAGTCAATATGTGTGCAGTGTCCACTAGAGAGGTGAAATACTGCCCCTAAGCTTCACTTGAACAGTGCAGCAAGCTTTAGACATAGAGGTCAAAATGGGAATGGAATGGAGAATCAAAACGGGCAGCAGTGATATCACATGCGGAATAGGAAGGAAAACAGGTGATAGGGATGAAAGAAGAATGAACAAGGTGTCAGAAGAGAAACACTAAAATGGGAAGCAGCAGGGGAGGAACATGTTTGGTGGTGGGATCACGTTGCGTTCAGTGGAAATGACATAAAATGATCTGTTAATTGTGGAGACTGAAAGAGTACAAGTTGACGACAAGGCTCGATTCTGGAAGGGGAAGAGGTACAAGGTCTGAAGTACTAAAGGGCCGAAATAGATCGGACTTAATTGAATCTTTGAATGACTACAGCACAGGGCAATGTTGCTCATTAAGTCCATAACAGCACTGTATTTGAGCTACTCACCTGGTTCCACTCCTTTCCCTGTCTTCCATGGAGCCCTGCAATTTTTTTCTCTCTAGATAATTATTCAGTTTCCTTTTGAAAGCCACAATTAAATCTACTTCCGCCACATGTTGAGGCGTTGGATTCCAGATCCTAACCATTTGCTGTGTAAAAAAAAAAACTTTTCTTCATGTTGCCACTGGTTCTTTTGCCAATCACCTTCAATGAGTTTCTTCTGGTTCTCGACCCTTCCACTGATGGGAACAGCTTTTCTTTCATGATTTTGATTGCCTGTATCAAATATCCTCCTAACCTTCTCTTCTTTAAAGACAACAGACCTAGCTTTAACAACCTATCCTCGGAACTAAAGTCTCACATACCCTGAACAAATCTTGTGAATCTTTTCTGCATCCTTTCCAGCCCCTTTCCATCCATATTGGACATATACTCCAACTGAGGCCCAATTAATGTGTTATGAAGATTCACTATAACAGATTTGCTTTTGTACTCTAAGCCTTTAGTTTTAAAGCCCAGACTGATATATTAACTCCTTTTTTTAAGGTGCTCTGCCACCTTCAATGATTTGTGCACATATACCCACTAATGTTTTTGTTCCAGCACCCCTTTTAGGATTGTATCATTTATTTTATATTGCTTTTCCTCATTCTTAACAAATTGTTTCACTTCATGTTTCTCTACATTAAATTTTATCTGCCACATGTCTGCCTTTTCCACCAGCCTATTATTGGCTTCTTGAAGTCTATCACTATTCTCAAAGTTCATGATACCTCCAGGTTTTGTGTCATCTGCAAATGTTGAAATTGTGCTCTGCACACTCAAATCTAGGTCATTAATATAAATCTAGAAAACGAATGGTCTTAATACTGACCCCGGAGAACCCCCACTGTGCCTCTCCCTCAAGTCTGAAAAACAGCTGTTCACCACCATTCGTTGGCAGACAAACTGCAAGAACTTCAGGTCAGACTGAAAACGGAATACAGCCATTATGCAGTGGAACCCTGGTGGAAATGGAACATGCCGCAATATCTGTGAGTACAAATGCTATTCCAGTGCCAACAATCTCTGAAAATGTTGAGCAAATATGGAACCAGTGCAATCAAAGTGATTTTCCTGAGCTGGACTTTAGAGCTATGTGTAATGATAGCTGAAGGAATCACAAGATACAGAAAGTTGAATGACAGAGCAAAATCTATCTGTGTAGTTGAGCTGCGGGAGAATGGTGTTGTTATTACATAGCGGTAAGAAAAATTGTGTGCTATTTCACTTAATGTGGGACAATATTTCACAAATATTTTGTTGAGTTTCTAGTCTTTTATTGTGTAATTATCTCTTTTATTTGAACAGGGGTTTCCAAAAAGACAAAGAAACCGGATCCAAGATGTCTGGATGAAAAGTGGGCCCGGCTTCACAGGGGTAAGATGTTTGCAATAGACAGGTGGTGTTGTAATATGGTGGGGGAAAGAGTTGAGACAAGAACCTGATTATTCTCGCTACCATGGCATTCAAGCAATGGGAAGCTTTGCAGTGAAACAGAGTTGGCATAAATGGGTCTTTTGCTGATTGGCAGGATTTGATGAGTGGTGTGCCTCAAGGATCAGTTTTTACAATTCATGTGAATTACTTGGATGAAGAGACCAAAGGTGCGTTTGCTAAATTTGCTGTCAACGCAAGAGAAATCAAATTGTGAAGAGGACATAAGGAGGCTATAAAGGAACATTATTACTAGGTTAAGTGAGTAGGCAAAATCTGGCAAATGGAGAATAATGTGGGAAAATGTAAAATTGTCCAGTTTGGCAGGAAGAATAAAAATAAGCTTATTATCTAAAAAGTGAGAGGTTGCAGTGCAGAGGGACCTGGAGTCCTAAATGCAGTGTTTTTCAAACTTTTATTTCCCACAATCCACTTTTGCCAACTGGCTGATCTTCGGGACACCTGCCAGCAGACCTTCGAAGCCCACGTTGGCCGACCTTCGCGACACACATTACGTTCGCCTACATTTATGTGAAAGTGGAGCCTGCTTTGTTCTCACCATCTCACTCCCAACAGGTTCACATGAGGAGAGGGCAATGTGCATATCAGGTGCAGACTTCAACCAGTTCCTCTGTGCCATCTTCATCTTTGTGAGAGTGGAAAATTCAACCTTTCATATGTAGGTCTTCGTGAAGGGCAATAGCAACAAAATGCTTCTTTTACTCAGCACTGGACACTCCTGGGAGATGTTACTCCAGAATGCTAACAGCCTCATGGACTCTTTTTCAATGTGTTGTCACAGAATTTTTCATTTGGAATCAGCTGTAAGTTAATAACTGACTCCGGGGTCTCAACCGTAAAAGGAACTTTTCACCTATCACTACACTTTTAAAATCTAAAACGTTTCTCATTTGCCAGTACCTTTCTTCATATAACACACAAGGGCCTTGTGTCCTTATTTGCAATGGCACCATTGACAAAACCATACCTCAAGAAATCAGCTTTATACTGCTTTGTTCCAAAGTTAAGTTTACCTATGCAGGCTGTTCACCAGATGCCCTGGAGCTCTGTAGAGCTGCCACTTGCACTGTGCTGACCTGCTGTGGATTCTGCTGACCAGCTTTCTTCAGATTAAGATGTGAATACTGGCCAGTAGTAACACTGCCTATTTGTGTCTCTGGCTGTCCCTTTCTTGTAACAAAATGTTTCATCTTCATAGTCCTCTTGCCTTGCTTGCTAGCAATTAGAAAAGCACTCCTCTGACTTCCGGTGGCGGCGATGACGTAGGAAGCCGCATATTTGGGAGCTCCCGATTCAAACGGACTTTTAGGCTCTTTTTAGAGCCCAAAACGGAATTTTTACAACATCTCCCGTTGAGAGAAGGTGTGCTTATCAACTTTCTCCGCATTTCATGACTCGAACTCGGAGTGGAAAGGGGGAAAAAACAGCAGCAGCTCCCCAGAAAAAACGGGGGAAGGATTCCAAGATGGCGGCCGGCGGAGCACCAGAGGAGTGGAAGCAGTGGGCCCAGGAGCAGCAAACTGCACTCCTGCGCTGTTTTGCAGATTTCAAGGCTGAGGTGCTGAGCCCTCTGCAGGAAACGAATAAAAAGCTCTCGGAGATTCAGACGACCCAGGGTGCTGCCATCCAGGCGTTGCAGGCGCAGGCCACTGAACGAGAGGAGGCGGCCGTGGTCCTCGTGAGTAAGATGGAGGGGCACGAGGCACTACACAAGAAGTGGCAAGACCGCTTCAAGGAGCTTGATCACCGCATGAGGCGGAAAAATCTGAGGATCTTGGGCCTTGCGGAGGGGCTGGAGGGGTCGGATCTGACAACCTACGTGGCCACGATGCTGAACTCGCTGGTGGGGACAGGATCTTTCCATCGCCCCTGGAGCTGGAGGGAGCCCACAGGGTACTGGCCAGGAGGCCTAAGGAGAACGAACCCCCGCGTGCGGTGCTGGTAAGGTTCCACCGGTTCAGTGATCGGGAGTGTGTGCTGCGCTGGGCCAAGAAGGTGAAGAGCAGCAATTGGGAGAATGGGGTAGTATGGATCTACCAGGATTGGAGTGCGAAGGTGGCTAAGCGGCGGTCCGGGTTTAATCGGACGAAAGAGGTGCTCTATAAGAAGAAGATAAAGTTTGGAATGTTGCAGCCTGCGCGCCTGTGGGTAACTTATTTGGACCAACATTATTACTTTGATTCCCCGGAGGAGGCGTGGGCCTTCGTGCAGACGGAGAAACTGGACTCAAACTAGGGGTTGGGGGTTGTGGGGTCGGTTGTAATGCTTTATTGTTGGTTTCTGCTGTTGCTGTGTTCTCTTTTTCTGTACTTTTGTAATTTTGATATGGTTATTTATTGGGGTGTTCTGTTTTTTGTTGGGGGGCATTGTTCAAGCTCTGTATCTTGCGGGGAGGGTTGATGGGCATGCTGTATTCTATATCGGGTTGGGGGTATGGAGTGGGGCTGGTATTTGGGAGCTGCGTCAGAAGGGTGTGGTGGGGCAGTGCGAAAGCGCGGGCTTTCCTCTGGTTTCCCGCGTTGCGGGGCTGGCGGGTGGAGATGATGATGGGGGGGGCGGGGCCTTAACTGGTTCTTCCCCGTTAAGGAGCGGTGCCTGGAGGAGGGACAGGATGGAGGATGATCCCACTTTGGGAGGGGTTGGGTTTTTGGCGGGAGTTTCCGGGGTCAGCAGAAGTTAGCTGACCCACGGAAGTACAATGGAGGACGGTTTGCGGCTAGGAGGGTTCCTAGCCTGGGGGGGGGGGGGGGGGGGGGGGGGGATACCGGGTTGCTGCTGGCAGGGTCAGGAAGGAGCTGGTGTGGGCCGGGGGGACAGAGGTGAGGTGTTGTCGCTGTGGGGACTGGGTCGGGCGGGGGTGCTGGCCTGGGGCGGGCAGTCGACGGGCTATGGCTAGACGACGGGTGAGTGGGGGGCGGGGGGCCCTCTGATCTGGTTGGTCACCTGGAATGCAAGAGGATTGAATGGGCCGGTGAAGCGGTCGAGGGTACTTGCTCATCTGAGGGGGCTAAAGGCAGACGTGGCAATGCTTCAGGAGACCCACCTGAAGGTGGCGGACCAGGTCTGTCTGAGGAAGGGGTGGTTGGGGCAGGTTTTCCACTCTGGGTTGGATGTGAAGAACCGGAGAGTGGCGATTCTGGTGGGGGAAAATGTGTTGTTTGAGGCGTCTGAGGTGGTGGCGGATAAGGGGGATAGGTTTGTTATGGTTAGGGGCAGGCTACAGGGAGAGAAGGTGGTACTTGCTAGTGTGTATGCCCCAAATTGAGACGATACGGGCTTTATGAGGCGTATGCTGGGACGGGTCCCGGATCAAGAGGCGGGAGGTCTGATTATGGGGGGGGGACTTCAATACGGTGTTGGATCCTTCACTGGATCGGTCCAGTTCAAGGACGGGTAGGAGGCCGCCGGCGGCCAAGGTACTGAGAGGGTTTATGGACCAGATGGGAGGGGTGGATCCATGGAGGTTTGTGAGGCCGAGGGCACGGGAGTACTCTTTCTTCTCCCACGTACATAGGGTTTATTCTCGGATAGACTTCTTCATGGTGAGTAGGGGACTGATTCCGAGAGTGGAGGAGGCCGAATATTCAGCCATTGCAATCTCTGACCACGCTCCGCATTGGAGATGGGGAGGTGCGGGACCAGCGCCCGTTGTGGCGGTTGGATGTGGGGTTGTTGGCAGAGGAGGAGGTGTATAGGAGGGTCCGGGCAAGTATTGAGGGGTACCTCGAGGTGAATGATACGGGGGAGGTCCAGGTGGGGATGGTCTGGGAAGCCCTGAAGGCAGTGATTCGTGGGGAACTGATATCCATCCGGGCACACAGGGAGAGGAGCGAGAGGGATAGACTGGTGGGGAAGATGCTGGAGGTAGATAGGATGTACGCGGAGGCACCAGAGGAGGGACTGTTGGGGGAGAGGCGCAGCCTACAGGTTAAATTTGATTTGCTGACCACTAGAAAAGCGGAGGCACAGTGGAGGAAGGCACAAGGGGCAGTGTACGAACATGGTGAAAAGGCGAGTAGGATGCTGGCTCATCAGCTCCGCAAGCGGGATGCGGCTAAGGAAATTGCTGGAGTGAGAGACAAGAGTGGGAATGTGGTGCGGAAGGGGGTAGAGGTGAATGAGGTCTTCAAGGACTTTTACGGGGAACTGTACTGGTCGGAGCCAACGGTGGAGAGGAGGGGAATGGAGAGGTTTCTCTACGGGCTATCTTTCCCGAAGGTGCAGGACGAGCAGGTGGAGGGGTTGAGGGCGCCGATTGAGCTGGAGGAGCTAGTTTAGGGGATCGGGCAGATGCAGTCAGGGAAGGCGCCGGGGCCGGATGGGTTCCCGGTGGAATTTTATAAAAAGTTTGTGGACCTAGTGGGCCCCTTGCTGGTGCGGACACTTAATGAAGCGTGGGAAGGGTGGAATTTGCCCCCGACGATGTCGCGGGCGCTGATTTCGTTAATCTTAAAGAGGGACAAGGACCCCCAGCAGTGTGGTTCATACAGGCCATATCTCTCCTTAATGTGGATGCCAAGGTGCTAGCAAAAATCCTGGCCACCAGGATAGAGGACTGTGTGCCAGGGGTTGTACACGAGGACCAGACAGGTTTTGTGAAGGGAAGGCAGCTGAACACTAGTATGCGTAGATTGTTGAATGTCATCATGATGCCGGCGATTGAGGGGGAGACTGAGATCGTGGTGGCGCTGGATGCAGAGAAGGCCTTCGATAGAGTGAAGTGGGGGTACTTATGGGAGGTGTTGGGGAAGTTTGGATTTGGTGAAGGGTTTATTAAATGGGTGAGGCTGCTATATGAGGCCCCGATGGCGTGTGTGGCCACGAATGGGAGGAGGTCGGAGTACTTCCTGCTTTACCGAGGGACCAGGCAGGGTTGCCCCCTGTCCCCCTTGTTATTTGCATTGGCAATCGAGCCGTTGGCGATGGCGTTGAGGGATTCAGGGGAGGTGGAGAGGTTTGGTGCGAGATGGGGAGGAACATAGGGTGTCGTTGTATGCCGATGACCTGTTACTGTATGTGGCGGACCCGGTGGGAGGGATGCCGGGGGTGACGGAGCTGCTAGCTGAGTTTGGGACCTTTTCAGGCTATAAACTAAATCTAGGAAAGAGTGAGGTGTTTGTGGTGCACCCTGGAGACCAGGAGGATGGAATTGGTAGGCTCCCGCTTACGAGGGCAGGGGAGAGTTTTAGGTACCTGGGGGTGCAGGTGGCCAGGGACTGGGGGACTCTTCACAAGCATAATTTCACCAGGCTTGTGAATCAGATGGAGGAGGAGTTCAAGAGGTGGGACATGCTGCCATTGTCGTTGGCGGGGAAGGTGCAGTCCGTCAAAATGACGGTGCTTCCGAAGTTCTTGTTCCTCTTTCAGTGCCTGCCCATCTTCATCCCCAGGGCCTTCTTTAGGAGGGTGACTAGCAGTATTTTGAGCTTTGTGTGGGCACATGGGACTCCGAGAGTGAAGAGGGTTTTCCTGGAGCGAGGGAGGTATAGAGGCGGGCTGGCGCTGCCCAACCTTTTGGGGTACTATTGGGCGGCCAATGTGTCAATGGTGTGTAAATGAGTGATGATGGGGGGGGGGGGCGTGGAAAAGATTGGAGATGGCGTCATGTAGAGGTACGAGCCTGGGTGCCTTGGCAACGGCGCCGTTGCCGCTCTCTCCTAAGAGGTATACCACGAGCCCGGTGGTGGCGGTGACCCTAAGAATCTGGGGACAGTGGAGACGGCATAGGGGGGAAACAGGGGACTCGATGGAGGCTCCATTAGGTGGAAATCATTGGTTCATCCCGGGGAACACTGCTGGGGGATTTAGGGGGTGGCAAAGGGTGGGCATTAGTAAACTGAGGGACCTGTTTATTGGCGGGAGGTTTGCGGGCCTGGTGGAACTGGAAGATAAATTTGGCCTTCCCCAGGGGAATATGTTCAGATACTTGCAGGTAAAGGCGTTTGCTAGGCGACAGGTAGAGGAGTTCCCTTTGCTGCACTCGCGGGGGGCGATGGACAGAGTGCTTTCGGGGGTGTGGGTTGTAGAGGGGAAGGTGTCTGACATTTATACGGTAATGCAGGAGGTGGAGGAGTCGTCAGTGGAGGAGCTGAAGGCTAAATGGGAGGGGGAACTAGGGGAGCAGATAGAGGACGGGACTTGGGCGGATGCCTTGGAGAGAGTCAACTCTTCCTCTTCATGTGCGAGGCTTAGTCTTATCCAATTTAAGGTGCTGCACCGGGCCCACATGTCCGGGACTAGGATGAGTAGGTTCTTTGGGGGTGAGGACAGGTGCACCAGGTGTTCGGGGAGTCCAGCGAATCATGCCCATATGTTCTGGGCATGCCCGGCACTGGAAGAATTCTGGAAGGGGGTGGCGGGGACGGTGTCGAGGGTGGTTGGATCCAGGGTCAAATCAGGGTGGGGACTCGCGATTTTTGGAGTTGCGGTGGAGCCGGGAGTGCAGGAGGCGAAAGAGGCCGGTGTCCTGGCCTTTGCGTCCCTAGTAGCCCAGCGGAGGATCTTGCTGCAGTGGAAGGATGCGAGGCCCCCAAGTGTGGAGACCTGGATCAGTGACATGGCGGGATTTATAAAATTGGAGAGGGTCAAATTTGCCCAGAGAGGATCAATACAAGGGTTCTATAAACGGTGGCAGCCTTTTCTGGACTTCCTGGCTCAAAGATAGGTATCTTGGTCAATAGCAGCAGCAACCGGGGGGGGGGGTGTTCTTTATTGTAGTTTCTATTTTTTTTCCTATGGTTATGTAACTTAACATTGTGTTAATTTAAGTTGTTGTTAATATGTTGTGTTGTTTATTGAAGGAGGGGTGAATGTTTATGATTGCTATTATTATTGTTACTGTTAGTATTTTATTATGGTTCGATGTTGTTGTATAAATACAAAATTTTTCAATAAAAATTATTTAAAAATAAAAGAAAAGCACTCCTCCATGATTTGGCACCAAAAGCATGTACTTACAGAGCGCTTTTGTGCATGGCGTGGGGCCTGCTCACTGCTGCTGTTTATCGTCAGAAGACTGTGCACAGCCTCATTTCATTCTCATTTAGCAGTCGCTGTTCTCAATGGTAGCGGCCATTGGGCCCTTCGCTCATGATCAGGACGACTGTGGGAACACCGTGACCAATCACTAAGCCATCCTCTAGACACCCGCCCGCAACCTAGCTGCGGGTCACGACCCGCACTTTGTAAAACCCTGCCCTAATGCATGAATCTCAAACTACTAATATACAGTACAGTGAGTAATTAGGAAAACTAATATAATGGCCATCATGGAGACATGGGTTTCACAAGGGCAGGAAAGGTTGTTAGATGTTCCAGGGTTTAGATGTTTTATGAAGAATAGGGAGGGAGATAAAAGAGGAGGGGAGTCGCATTGTTAATTCGAGAGTGCATCACAGCTGCAGAAAAGGAGGTAGTCGATGAGGGGTTGTCTACTGAGTCAGTATGGGTGGAAGTCAGAAACAAGAAAGGAGCAGTCACTTTGTTGGGAGTTTTCTATAGACCCCCCAATAGCAGCAGAGAGACGGAGGAACTGATTGGACGGTAGATCTTGGAAAGGTGCAGAAGTAACAAAGTTGTTGTCATGGGTGACTTCAACTACCCTAGTATTGACTAAAACCTCCTTAGTGCAAATGGTTTATATGGAGCAGATTTTGTCAGGTGTGTCCAGGAAGGATTCCTGACTTAATATATTGATAGGCCGACTAGGGGGAGGCCATATTGGATTTGGTGCTTCGCAACAAACCAGGCCAGGTGTCAGATGTCTCGTTGGGAGAGCATTTCGGTGATAGTGACCACAACTCCTTGACCTTTACCATAGTCATGGAGAGGGATAGGAGCAGACATTATGGGAAGGTATTTAATTGGGGGAGAGGAAATTATACTGCTACTGGACAGGAGCAAGGGAGCATAAATTGGGAACAGATGTTCTCAGGGAAATGCACAACAGTAATGTGAGGGTTGTTTAAGGAGTACTTGCTCTGAGTGCTGGATAGTTGTGTCCCACTGAGACAAGGAAGGAATGGCAAGGTAAAGGAGCCTTCGATGACAAGAGAAGTGGAGCTTCTAGTCAAGAGGAAGAAAGATCTGGCACGGCTCTAGAGGGTTACAAGGTAGCCAGGGAGGAACTCAAAACTGGACTTAGGAGGCTAGAAGGGAACATGAAAAAGCCCTGGCGGAAAGGATTAGGGAAAACCCCAAGGCGTTCTACACTTGTGTGAGAAATAAGAGGATGATCAGAGTGAGAGTATGGCTGATCAAGGATAGTGGAGGGAATTTGTGCCTAGAGTTTGAGGAGATAGGGGAGGCCTTAAATTAATATTTTGCTTCAGTATTCACTTGAGAGAGGGACTTTATTGCTCGTGAAAACAGCATGAACCCGGTTAATAGGCTCAAACAGGTTGAAATTAAGAAGGAGGATGTGCTGGAAATTTTGAAAAGCATCAGGATAGACAAGTCCCCTGGGCCAAACAGGATATACCACGCTTACTATGGGAAGCAAGAGAGAAGATAGCTGCACCGTTGGCGATGATCTTTGCATCCTCACTCTCCACTAGAGCAGTATTGGATGATTGGAGGGAAGTGAATGTTGTTCCCTTGTTCAAGAAAGGAAATAGGGAAATCCCTGGGAATTACAGACCAGTCAGTCTAATGTCTGTGGTGAGCAAAATACTGGAAAGGATTCCGAGAGATAAGATTTATGATTATTTAGAAAAACATAGTTTGATTAAAGATAGTCAGCATGGCTTTGTGAGGGGCAGGTCATGCCTCACAAGCCTCATTGAATTATTTGAGGATGTGATGAGACACATTGATGAAGGTCGGGCAGTGGATGTGCTGTATATGGATTTCAGTAAGCATTTGATAAGATTCCCCATGGTAGGCTCATTCAGAAAGTCAGGGAGCAGGGGATACAAGGAAATTTGGCTGTCTAGATACAGAATTGGCTGGTCGAAAGAAGACAGCGAGTGGTAGTGGATGGAAAGTATTCCGCCTAGAGATTGGTGACCAGTGGTGTCCCGCAGGGGATCTGTTCTGGGACCTCTGCTCTTTGTGATTTTTCTAAATGACTTGGATGAGGAAGTGGAAGGGTGGGTTAGTGAGTTTACTGATGACACGAAGGTTGGTGGAGTTGTAGATAGTGTTGAGGGCTATTGCAGGTTACAACAGGACATTGACAGGATGCAGAGCTGGGCTGATAAGTGGCAGATGGAGTTCAACCTAGATAAATGTGAAGTGATTCATTTTGGAAGGTCGAATTTGAATGCTGAATACAGGGTAAAAGGCAGGATTATTTGAATTGTGGAGGAACAGAGGGATGTTGGGGTCCACATCAAAGATCCCTCAAAGTTGCCACCTAGGTTGATAGGGTTGTTAAGAAGGCGTATGGTCTGTTGGCTTTCATTAACGGGGGATTGAGTTTAAGAGCCCCGAGGTTTTGCTGCAGCTTTATAAAACCCTAGTTAGACCACATGGAATATTGTGTCCAGTTCTGTTCGCCTCATTATAGGAAGGATGTGGATGCTTTGGAGAGGGTGCAGAGGAGATTTACCAGGATGCTGCCTGGACTGAGGGGCATGTATTATGGAGAAAGATTGAGGGAGCTAGGGCTTTTCTTACTGGAGCGAAGAAGGAAGAGAGGTGACTTGATAGAGTTGTACAAGGTGATGAGAGGCACGGATAGAGTAGATAGCCAGAGACTTTACCCCAAGGGCGGAAATGGCTGTCATGAGGGGACATAACTTTAAAATGATTGGTGGAAGGTATAGGGGATATGTTCTTTACACAGAGAGTGGTGGGTGCGTGAAATGCACTGCCAGCGGATGTGGTGGAGTCAGAGTCATTAGAGACATTTAAGCGACTCTTGGACATGCACATGGACAGCATGAAATTGAAGGGCTGTAGGTTAGGTTGACCTTAGATTAGGATAAGCGGTCGGCACAACATCGTGGCCGAAGGGCCTGCACTGTGCTGTACTGTTCTATGTTCTAACGTTACCATTTATCGTGAGATGCACTGATTATAAAAGTATGGAGGTTATGCTTCAGTTGTACAGGGCTTTGGTGAGACCACATTTGGAATATTGTGTACAGTATTGGTCTCATTATTTAAGGAAATATGTAAATGCGTTGGAATCAATACAGAGAATGTTTACTGGACTAATATCAGGAATGGCCAAGTTGTCTTATGAGGAAAGGTTGGAAAGGTTAGGTTTCTATCCACTAGAGTTTAGAAGAGTAAGCGACAACTTGATCGAGATGTTCATGATTCTGAGGGGTATTGACAGTGTGGATCTGGAGTGGATGTTTCCTCTTGTGGGAGGATCGCGGCAGGATTCTCCGTTGCCCGATGTCATAATCAGCTATCGGGCAGAGAATCCCTTCCGATACCCAAATTGGGGGCGGCGCCGGTTTGATGCTGGCTGCAACAACGTTGCCGAGTCATCGGCAGGCCCTCCCGCGATGCTCTGCCCCGATGGGCCGGGTTCCGGACCGTGCGGTTGACGTCTGGTCTGAGCAGTCGGGAACCTGGCCAGGCGGTGCGGACTGTGTCCAGCGGCGCCACTCTCGGCCGGGATCCATGCAGCTGGCCGCGAGGGCTGGGGGGACTGGTGGGCGGTGGCCAGAGGGTGGCCTGTGCGGTCACATTTGGCGGGTCGGGTTCGCTCACAGCCGGCATCATGTACATTGCGACCTTTGCAGGTCATCGCTGTGCACATGTGCGGCCAGGGATTCGATCCTGGAATCAGTGAGGGGTTGGCGCCAATTTTGGTGTCGTAAAACATCCGCAAATTCTCTGTTTCAGCTGCCACTTAGCCGATGATATGGAGAATCCAGCCCTCATATTTAAAATTCATGTTTCACTCATTTAAAACAGCTAAGGAGAATTTTTTATCTCAGAGGGCTGTGAGCCTTTGGAACTCAGTTCCAGAAGGCGGTGGAAGCAAAATAATTGAATATTTTTAAGGCAGAGTGAGATAGATTCTTGCTTAACAAGGGATTGAAAGATTATCAGGATAGACTGGAATTATAGAGTTGATCAGCCATGATCTTACTGTATCAGGGAGTAGACTCGAGGAGCCAAGTGGTCTACTCCTGCAGCGGGACGGAGAATCCCTCCCCCTGTCAGATTAATGCTGAATCTCTGATAACCTTGTGCAGAAATTGTTGTTCATCTCACAACTTCCAGAGAACCATCTCCAAACTGACTGCCACCAAAATGGCCCCTCCCATTACTACATCATCTTTATCCCACTCAAATCCCATGATCTATTTTCTTCAGTTTAAAGACAATGGGCGGAATTATCTGTTCCACCAGCCCCGTTTTCTTGTATGGTGTACCCTCGCTGGCAGCGGGATTCTCTGTTCCCACAGCCAGCCAATGGAATTTCCCATTGTAGGCCACTCCACTCCGTTGGTTAAGGCGTGGCTATGTGTGCTTGCTGGAGGGGCGGAGGGCCCTGCCGATGGAGAATCCCACAGAATGTCTCTAATTGTCTACTCCCCAGAAATCGTTACAAAAACCCATTAGACCACTCCATAGGCATGGCTTGAAATGATGATGATCTCACTTTTACAACATCTTAATATCACCTTCTGTAGCTCAATGTCTGTCTTTCTTTTACTCCAGAATTTAAAAAATATATTACTGCCAAAGATATATACACACCCTACCCCAGGCATTTAAACCATCATTGCACCAGATTCATATAATAAAATGCATTGGTCAATTTCGTACATTCATCATACCTCTTATGACTGAAAAAACTGATTTGAGATTGGCGTAAATATCAACAGAACTGGCAGTTTGTATTGTCATTGCTGGGGCTCTGAGAAGGAACCTTCGCAACTGCACAATCTTCGCTTGTGGGGGCGTGGGGACCTCAGGAGATGACTTTGCGTGTACTCCCATTCCATGCAGTAGCCTGAGGGCTATCGGGCACCACAAGGGGGAGGAGGTGATGGGATCCGTGCCAGTGGCTCCAGCAGGGGAGTTGCCAGAACACCGCAGCACTTCGGACTTATCCCCCTCCTGTCCCTGGCGCAACTAGTAGGCAGCAGGCAGAACAGTGAGGCACCATGCCACCCGGGACACCCGAGCAGCGGCCAGGCCCATCCAGGCATATTCGCCCGAGGAGAAGCGTGCCCAACGGGGACCCTTGTCGCAGGGCAGGAGTCTCAGAAGGCCGCCTCCATTCCTGCTGTACCGTCTGGGGAACCACCGCGGTGTAGTGTTAGGGCCCGGAAGGCCAGAAAGTTAAGTTGGCACGAGTAGAGGGCACAGCTTAGTTATAGGGGCTTGGGCACAGACTGTATATATTTGTTGAAAATAAACACCTGTTACCACCGTTACAACCTGCCTCGATGCTCTGTCTGATGGGTCTGTGGGCAGGCTGTTCCAAGCTGGCGGTTGTGGGGGGCGGGGATACTGGTGCATGGTGAATGGAGGATAGACAGAGCAATGTTGTGGAGGATGCAGTATGCTGCAGGCCACCCTCTCAGCCTCGTACTGGAGATCCCCTCCAGGGCGGTCCAGGCACTTGAAGCGCATCTTCAGGAGGCCGAAACACCACTCGATCACACCCCTGGTCGCTGCGTGGGCTTCGTGTAGCGGGTGTCCGCGTCAGTCTGTGGCCTCCGGATAGGTGTCAGGAGCCATAGCTGCAGCGGGTAACCCCTGTCACCCAGAAGCCAACCCCAGAAGCTGGGGTGGGTGCCCCTCAAACATCGCGGAATGTGCACACTACCCGGGTATATGATGCGCAGCTGATGGCCACAGACCAGCTCGATGTTCATTGACTGATATGCATTGACATGCATCCCATTGATCACCGTCTGGATCCGGGGAACCCGGCGATAGCGGTAAACACCGCTGCCTGGGACTCTTAGTGGGCTCGGTCCACATTTAAATGGATGTATTGATCCACCTGAGCATATAGGGCCTCTGGGACAGCGCGGATGTACATGTGCACCGAGGTCTGTGAGAACCCGGGCAGGTCCCCACTTGGCAACTGGAAGGACCCCGTTGTGTAGAAGTTCAGGTTGACCGTACCTCCGCAGTGCCAGGTGTGCCATCATATGGCAGATATGTCGCACTGTCTCTCTGCTCAGCCAGAGTCTCTGACAGCAGACCCGATCTAGCAAGTCCTCAAATGACAGGCGCTGCTGGAAACACGAGGCCTCATGCGGCGTCTCATTGGCACCTCCCCCTTCCTCAACCTATTGGGCAGCCGACCCTCCAGCCTGTGCGGCTGCCACCTGTCCCTCTGCAGCCCGGTCCGCTGCTACTCGCTCTGCTGCTGCCCGCTCCGCTGTTGCAGCTTCCACCTGCTCTTCGAGCCGCTCCTGTTCATAAGGCCGAAGGGAATCTCGCAGAGCTGTGATGACCACCATTGCTGGTCGAACTTCAAACAGCATTATCTTCATGGGTGAAAGGCCAACATGTTAGCATAGTGTATTCTCTTGTGCCCAACCAGGTTCCATGGGCTAAACGATGGCCCCGGTCGGCACTGCGGGCTCTGGCCCTGCATATCCCCCCCCCACCCCCCCCACCCTGGTCCTAGTGCACGTTCCTGATGCCGGGATACCGTTGGCTTGCACTGCGCTCACTGGGGGCTGCTCTGGGTGTAGCCCTGGGTGGTCTCCCGGTGAGTGGCAGCTGGTTGGGCGGGGTATTTAGAGTGGGTTCCCGACCGCTGAGACCACACGTGTACCGCGCTGTCGGAAACTCAGCCCATCTTCCAATGAACTCTCATCCTCTTCCAGCTCACCCTCTGGCCGGGCTCACCTTTTTGCATAGTCGTGCTCCCCTCTTTGCATAGCCGGATTGCGATCATGCAGAAACGCTCCGAATCGTGTTTTCAGAAGTTCTGCTCTTTAAGGGAGCATATGGAGAATGCCCCAGAGTAATCAGCCAATGTTTTAGTGGGTACCTCTTATCCTCAAACAGCCATCCCTACGGATGTATTGGCCACCTGAAAATCCTAGACACCTGGGACTGACTCAGGATGTAGGAGTATTGGAAACTCCCAGGGTACAGCGCACAAACATGCAGGATGTGTTTCCAACAATCACACACCAGTTGTACATTGATGGAATAGTAGCCCTTGTATTTAAACAAGGAGCTGCTGCTATAGAGTATGTATAGCCACATGGATGCAGTATGTTGCACCCTGCACTCTTGGAAACCCTGAGATGCCGGTAAATCTTGCAGCATGGCTATCTTCGTCCAAAGCAAATCTGACATAACAATGAGCCTTCCTATAAAGGGCATCAGTGACTTCCTTTATGCATCAATGTGTTGCAGATTGAGAGATTCTCTGGAAAGACCCTGAGGCGAAGAAACTGAGCATGGCAGTCACCTTCAAAGCCACCGGCAGACCAAAGCCCCAAATCCCATGTAGTATCAGGTCTTCCTGAAGAATGTGGCATATGTGAGATAAAAGATCTTGAAACGAGTGCAAGTGTGCCCGGCAGTGACTCACATTAATTTGTAAATAGGACACACTTTGATGATGAATCCTAGGTCTGGTGGGTCACCCACATTGATTGGGTCTCTCCTCCTAACCCTGTTGCTCCCCTTGACTATGGGTGTGATTCTCCAGCCACATTACGCTCTCACTCAAGTGTAACGAGGCCGGTGATAGCGGGTGAGGTCAAAAACGAGAACAACGCCAGGCACCAAACAGTTTGCAATGCAACCGGCCCGCTCCCATAGGTGAAAGAGTACAGGAATGAGATAGAGAATCTGGTGAACTGGTGCGACAACAATAATCTCTCCCTCAATGTCAACAAATCGAAGGAGATTGTTATCGACTTCTGGGAGATGGTGTCTGCTGTGGACCAATTACAGCGTATGCGAATTGCACGGGATCAAGGCACCCTGGGAGTTTGGAGTTGATGTGCTTCATGACCAACCTCTCGAAACACTTCATTATAATTGATGTCAGGGCCACTGGATGGTAGTCATTGAGGCACGTTGCCTGCTTCTTCTTTGGCACCAGTATGGTGGTGGTCTTCTTGAAGCAGGTGGGGACTTCGGAGTGGAGTAGGGACAGGTTGAAGTTGTCCTCGAACACATCTGCCAGCTGGTCGATGAAGGCTCTGACTGCATGACTTCAACAAGGCTTTTGAATAGGTCCCATATAGGAGACTGATAGAGAAGCTAAGAGCCCATGAGATCCATGGAACTTGGCAAATTGGATCCAGAATTGGTTGAGTGGAAGGAAGCAGAGGGTGATGGTCAAGGGGTGTTTTTCTGACTGGAAGCCTGTGTCCAGTGGGGTCCCACATGGATCAGTGTTGGGGCCCTTGATGTTTGTGATTTATATAAATGATTTAGATATGAATGTAGGAGTGTTGATCACTAACTTTGCAGGTAATATGAAAATTGGTGGGGTGGTACATAGTGAAGAGGATAGTCTTCAATTACAAGAGGATATAGACGGGTTGGTCAGATGGGTTGATCAGTGACAAACGGAGAAATGTGAGATAATGCACTTGGGTAGAACAAACAAGGCAAGGGAAACACCAAACATCTGAGGGTCCTTCGTGTGCATGAATGCCCATCCCTTAAGAGAGCAGAGCAGGTGGATACAGTGGTTAAGAAGGCAGATGTATACTTGCCTTTATTAGCTGAGGCATAGTGATTTAAGAGCAGGGAGGTTATGCTGGAACTGTATAAAACGTTAGTTAGGCCACAGCTCAGGTATTGTGTGCAGTTCTGGAATCTACAGTATCGGAGAGATGTGATAGCACTTGAAAGGGTGCAGAGGAGATTTATCTGGATGTTGCCTGGGCTGGAGAGTTTTCCTTGGAACAGAGGTGACTGAGAGGGAACATGATTGAGATGTATAAAATTATGAGGGGCGTAGACAGGAAGAAATATTTCTCCTTGATGGATGGATCAATGACCATGGGCATAGATTTCACGTAAGGGGCAGGAGGTTTAGAGGGGACATGAGGGGAACCTTTTTACCCAGAGGGTGGTGGGAGTGTGGAATTAGCTGCCTGAAAGGGTGGTGGAGACAGAGACCCTCATATCATTTACAAAGTATTTAGATGTGCAGTTGCGATCCCAAGGCATACAAAGCTATGAGCATAGTGCTGGCAAATGGGATTAGAATGGTTAGGTGGTTGTTTTTAACCAGCACAGACTAGGTGAGCCAAAGAGCCTTTTCTGTGCTGTAAGACTCTCTGACTCTATCATCATTTCTGGCTTATCCAAAAACTCCATTCCAGAAAATAATTCTCTCAAATGTCTCAATTCAATTAAAAGCTTGACAATTGTTTCTTTCTAGGTGAATGTGCAATACTCCCTGAAGGTCGCTCAGTAGTGCTTACAGAGAAATCAAAGGTGAAAGGTCCCACAAAACCAAAGGTATATAGATAGTGAATTTGATGCTGTTGCATGATTTTACCAAATTATGCTGGTGCTAACAGCCAATATCTACGTCTCATTAAAATTAATACTTCCTGCCTGTATTACTTCCATTTTAATTATGTCCATATCTTTTGTAGTTGCTGATGGTAATAAACATTGTAATAAAGATTTCTGAATTGTGACATTCATCTCAATCAAACTTTTTATTCATAAAAGCATGTAATTTTATCATCCCTTCTTTTAAAAAAAAAATCATTTTATTAGGGTATTTATAGTTTTTATAATGATAACAATAACAGCATAAACATAGTATATAAAATATTTCCCTCCCTGACACTTTCCTCACACCCCCAACAAAGAAGCAATAGTCGAACCCCCCCCCCCCCCCCCACCCCACAGATTTCTGCCTCTTGCTGACATTTAATTTTCCCCGAAAAAGTCGACAAATGGCTGCCACCTCCGGACGAACCCTAACATGGATCCTCTAAGGGCGAACTTTATTTTCTCAAGACTGAGAAACCTAGCCATGAAGCTAACCCAGATCTATGATTTTGGGGGCTTTGAGTCCCTCCACATTAGCAGTATCCGTCTCCGGGCTACCAGGGAGGCAAAAGCCAAAACGTCATCCTCTCTCGTACCCTGGACTCCCGGTTCTTCCGACACTCCAAAGATTGCCACCTCTGGACTCGGCACCACCCTTGTTTTAAGTACCTTGGACATGACATCAGTGAAACCTTGCCAAAATCCTCTAAGCTTCGGGCATACCCAAAACATGTGGACATGATTTGCTGGCTCTCCCTCACACACCTGTCCTCTATCCCAAAAACCTTGCTCATCCGGGCCACCGTCATGTGTGCCCGGTGGACTACCTTAAATTGTATCAGGCTGAGCTGGCACACGATGAGGATGTGTTAATTCTGCCTAAGGCATCCGCCCACAAACCTGCCTCTATCTCTCCCCCTAGCTCACCTTCCCACTTGCCCTTTAGCTCCTCTATCTGACTTTCCTCCGACTCCATAAGTGCTTTGTAGTTATCCGATACCTTCCCCTCTTCCACCCCCATTCTGGAAACTACCCTGTCCTGTATCCCCCGTGGTGGCAGGAGCGGAAAGATTGGAACCTGCCTTCTCAAAAAATCTCGTACCTGCAGATACCTTAACCCATTTCCTGCTGGCAATTCAAATTTCTCCTCCAAATCCTTCAAACAGGGGAAGCTTCCATCTATAAATAAATCTCCCATCCTCTTGTTCCCTGCTCTCTGTCATCCCCGAAACCCTCCATCCAGCCATCCCAGTACAATGGTTATTGTAAATCTGGGTCCAGAACGGTGCTCCCTCCACTCTCCTATATTTCCTCCACTGCCCCCAGACTTCCAGGGCCGCCACCAACACAGTGCTTGTGGAGTATTGGGTCGGCGAGAACGGCAGAGGTCTCAGACTTGTGTCCTTGCATGATGCTGCCTCTACATGCTCCCACACCGACCCTCCCCCCCAACTACCCACTTCCTATTCATTGCTATATTTGCCGCCCAGTAGCGGGATTCTACCCGCCCACACAAAGCCCAAAATCACCCTATTTACCCGTTTAAAAAAGCTCCTCGGAAAAAAGAGTGCAAAAGGCATTGAAAAACGAACAGAAATCTGGGGAGGACCGTCATTTTCAAGGTCTGAACCCTCCCCACCATTGATAGCGGGAGCATGTCCCATCTCCTAAAGTCCTCCTTCATTTGCTCTGCACGCCGGGACAAGTTCAGCTTGTGCAATGTCTCCCATTCCTGTACCACGTGGATTCCCAGATAGCGAAAACTCTTTCCCACCACTCTAAACGGCAGCTCTCGCAGTCTCCTCTCCAGCCCCCTCGACTGGATCGCGAACATCTCACTTTTCCCCATATTCAATTTATACCCGAAAACCGACCGATTTTCCATAAGATCCGCATAATCTCCCCCATCTCCTCTAACGGGTCAGAAATATACAGGAGCAGGTCGTCCGTGTAAAGCGAGACCCGGTGTTCCACCCCCCCGAACCAGCCCGTTCCAGTTCCTAGAAGCTATTAACGCCATCGCCAATGGCTCTATGGCCAGAACAAACAACAGCAGGGAGAGGGGACATCCTTGCAGCTTAAAATAGCCCGACATCAGCCGATTTGTTCGCACGCTTGCTACTGGTGCCTGATATAGCAACCACACCCAATCAATGAAGCCCTGTCCAAACCTGAACCTTCCTAACACCTCCCACATATAATTCCACTCCACCCGGTCAAAGGCCTTCTCGTCCATCACAACAACCACCTCCATCTCCCCCCACCTCTGAGGACATCATAATAACGTTTAGGAGCCTTGTAACATTGGCCGTAAGTTGCCTGCCCTTCACAAAACCCGTCTGGTCCTCCCCTATCACCTCCGGAACATCTATCCTTGTGGCCAATATTTTAGTCAGCAGTTTGGCGTCCACATTCAATAGGGAGATTGGCCTATATGACCCGCATAATTCAGGGTCCTTCTCCCATTTCAGAATCAATGAGATCGAGGCCTGCGGCGACATTGTTGGAGGAAAGACACCCTGCTCCCTTGTCTCATTAAATGCCCTCAATAGCAGCGAGCCCAGTATCTCCGAGAACTTCTTGTAAAATTCTACTGGGTACCTTCCGGTCCCGGGCCTTGCCCGACTGCATGACCTCCAGCGCCTCCATTATTTCCTCAATTTCAGTTGGGGCCCCCAACTCTTCTACCAGTCCTTCCTCCACCTTCGGAATCTTCAACTGACCCAGGTACTGCCTCATCCCTCCAACCCACCGGGGGTTCCGACTCATATAGCTTGCTATAAAACTCCTTAAACAGCCCATTCACCCCCACTTGGTCCAAGACCGCATTCTCATTTCTGTCCTTTACTCTCCCTATCAGCAACCCCACTCCGGGGCCTCCGAATATCTCCTATCCACTTGGAATATTTCTCCAACCAGCCTATCCATCTCTGCTCATTCCATCTTTTCTCTATGGGCCCGTATCGAGATTAACTCCCCCCTAACCACTGTCTTCAGAGCTTCCCACACCGTTGCTGCCGAGACTTCCCCCGTGTCATTTATTTCCAAGTAGTTCTGGATGGACTTGCGCACCCGACCGCACACCCCCTCATCTGCTAATAGTCCCACATCCAACCTCCATTGCAGGCACTGCCCTCTCTTCTTAGTCACCTGTAAATCGGTGGGGCATGGCCCGACACGGCTATCGCCAAATACTCAATATCAACCACCCCCGCCAGTAACGCCTGCTCAGGATAAAAAAGTCAATCCGAGAATATACTTTGTGCACATGGGAGAAAAAAGAAAACTTCTTCACTATTGGCTGTCCAAACCTCCATGGATCTATCCCATCAGTTCTATGAACCCCTTCAGTTCCTTCGCTACGGCTGGCACCCTCCGTGTCCTAGATTTTGACTGGTCCAACCCTGGGTCAATGACCGTATTAAAATCTCCTGCCATGATCAGCTTATGTGACTCTAGGTCCGGGATCTTACCTAACCCCGCCTCAAAAATTCCACATCGTCCCAATTTGGTGCATATATATTCACAAGTACCAACCGCATCCCCTCAAGCTTCCCACTCACCATAATGTACCTGCCCCCCGCATCCAACACAATTCTCCCTGCCTCGAATGCAACCCGTTTGTTGATCAGGATCACGATCCCCCTGGTCTTAAAATCCAGCCCTGAATTAAATACTTGGCCAACCCATCCCTTCCTCAGTCTGGTCTAGTCTATAACCTTCAGGTGCGGCTCTTGTAACATTTCCACATCTGCCTTCAGTCCGCTCAGATACGCAAACACGCAAGCCCTCTTAACCGGCCCATTTAGCCATCTGACGTTCCAGGTGATCAGCCTAGTTGGCGGGCACCCCCCGCCCGCCATCACCCTTCTTAGGCTAGCCTCCAGCTCGCGATCCTCGCCTCCTCAGGACCGCCCTCGGGCATCCGTCGTCGTTGACCTTCCTTTTGTCCCCGAGCAACATTTCCTCTCCCCCCCCCCCCCCCCATTAGCAGCACCATAATCCCAACCCCCCCCCCATAACAAGCTTATCACCTGCTCACCCCCCCACTCTGCTTCCGTGAACTAGCTCACATAGCTAGCCTGGTAGCTCCCGCCCATGGCGCCAGATAGATGGCACCCCATGGAAGATAGAACATACAGTGCAGAAGGAGGCCATTCGGCCCATGGCGTCTGCACCGACCCACTTGAGCTCTCACTTCCACCCTATCCCCATAACCTTTTATGGTCACTAAGGGCAATTTTATCATGGCCAATCCACCTAACCTGCACATCTTTGGACTGTGGGAGGAAACCGGAGCATCAGGAGGAAACCCACACAGACACGGGGAGAACGTACAGACTCCACACAGACAGTGACCCAGCGGGGAATCGAACCTGGGACCCTGGCGCTGTGAAGCAAGAGTGCTATCCACTTGTGCTACCGTGCTGCCCATCTCCCTATTGTTCTCCCTCCTCCTCCGCTGCCCCCCCCCCCAGCCGGCTCGGACATACATATTCAGAACATCGTAGTACCCAGTAAACAAACAGTAGAAAAAAATCTCTCCCCCCATCACCCACCAGAACAGAGTTAAATTACATTTCTGAGCAACTGCTCAAACATCTTAACAAAACGAAAACCAAAGAAAAAGGAAGGGGCAAAAAAGAAAACCAAGAATAATCCCTTATTGCAGAGAGCACTGCATATCGAGAACCTCACATAAATAACTTTAAACCAAATTGACCCTGCAATGCCCTCCCCAAAAGTTCAGTGTCCTTTGATCCCTGCCAGCCCTTTGACCTTGATAAAGTTCATCGCTTCGTCCGGCGATTCAAAGTAAAGTTCCTGGCCCTTAAAAGTGACCCACAGACGCGCTGGATATAACATCCCGAACTTCACCTTTTTCTTGAAGAGGGACGATTTTGCCCTCTTAAAACCGGCTCGCCTTTTGGCCAGTTCCTCGCCCAGGTCCTGGTAGGTGTGCAACTCACAGTTCTCTCACTTGCAGCTCCCTATCTGCTTGGCCCATCGCATAATCTGTTCTTTGTCCAGGAACCAGTGCATCCGCACCACCATCGCCCTCGATGGTTCGTTCACTCGCGGCTTCTTCACAAGCGCTCTATGCGCTCTATCCACCTCCAAAGTTTGAGTAAACGTCCCCTCTCCCATCACCTTTTCCAGCACATTTGCCACAAATGCCTTCACATCCGAACCCCCATTGCCCTTCGGGAAGCCTACGATCCTCAGGTTCTGTCGCCTGGACCTGTTCTCCAAATCCTCCACCTTCTCCTGCAGTCCCTTCTGGTGGTCCTTCATCAGTCCCATCTCGGCCTCTAACGCAGTTAGATAGTCTCGTGCTCGGACACGTTTTCCTCCACCTTCTGGTCACCCATCCGTGGGCTTCTAGCCCCTGTTCCACCCGATCAATCAATGTCTTAATCGGGTCTAGCGTCTCATTCTTTAACTTGGCGAAACTCTCCTCAATGAACTTCACCAGCTGTACCGCCGACCACTGTGCCACTGCACCAGGATCCTGCGACTCCGCCATGCTTTCCTGTGTTGCCGGTCCTGCATGAGCCTTCTTTACTCGACTATGTCTCCTTGTAAGGCCACTTTTAGTCCACTGCTCCATGTACTGGTGGTGAATCTCTCCCCACTGTCTCACCTTCCACCGATTATTCCAATAAAATTCTGAAAAAAATCGGGAGAAAAGGTGCAAAAACTCCATCACAAGCGTGAGCCACCAAATGTGCAACCTCCTACTCCATGGCCGTCATCCCTTCTAAAATGATGGTTTGCATCTGTTCGCTGTTCCACATTCTCTTAAGCTTCAGGGAATATATCTGCTTGGCCCACCACTCCAAAGCCATTTCAGAGCTGAATTTGCCTGCCATGTTCCATTTTTGAATTGTAAAATTAATACTTTTTGACCCAAATATTTTATATACTCAGTGAAAACAATTACATTGCCACCACCACGACCACCATGCAGTAACTGTATCCATTGCAACTGCTTTTCCTCATAGCTTTTGAGGTTAGGTTCCCCCTGTTGAGATTCATTAATGCTTCGCTGAGTTAGCTTTGGGCCAGCTTTCAGCATTTCTCTCTTATTGGTTTAGATGATTTTGCCAACCGTAGTTCCCTGCCCATGCCCTGTTTTTGGGCTAGATGCTTGAATCAGAGCCCTCTTTGCCAGCGTGACATGTTTTTTGCTATATTCCCAATGATATAGATACCATTGGAGCTGGCGGCTACAACATTGCTTTTCCCACCCTCTGTCACACTCTGCCGAATACAAATAGTCTCCTCATCTAGGGAAGAATACGCTTACCTTAAAGAGGATGAAATGAAGGTTCAGGAGAATGATTTCTGGGTTAAGAGGATTTTCTTACGTGGAGAGATTGAGTAAAATGGGCCTGTTTGCTGTGGAATTTAAAGAAGAGAGCTGATCTCATAAAAATGTTTAAAATTCTTTGACAGTTTGACAAGATGGATGGTTTGACAGGGTTGATGCTGAGAGGCCTAATCCCCTGGCTGGAGAGCCTACAATTAGGCATACGGGGTTGGTCATTTAAAACTGAGATGATGAAAAATTTCTACACGGTGACTTCTGATTCTTTAGAATTCTCAATTCCAAAGGGATGTGGACGCTCAGCTATTGAGTACATTTAAAAACTGAGATTGATAGAATTTTGACACTAAGAGAATCAAGGGATATGGACATAAGGCAGAAAATTAAAGTCAAAATAGAAAATTAGCCATGATCCTATGACGTAGCAGTGCAGGACCGTATGATTTACTACTGAATCATTAAACAAAATTCTTATAATATGTATGCCTGTGTTGAAAAGTGTGAATGACTAACTCATAAAATAATGGATTATTTATGAATTTTATACATACATACATAACTCCTGTTTCAACATAGAAATGATAGAGGAGTTTTACGAGAATATTGGCAGGAATAGAGAATTTTAGCCATTGATAGGCTGTGATTGTTTTCTTTGGATTCGAGAAATTTAATTATGGTGCATAAAATCACGAGGGGCCTGGATAAAGTGAATAGTAAGAACTTGTATCTCTTAACTGAGAGGTCAATATCTAGGTAGCATAAGGTTAACATAATTGGCAGAAGAATTAGAGGACAGCTGAAGAGAGGTGAAGAGAGATTGGTAGGGGTCTGGAACTCACTGAAAGGATGGTTGAGGTAGAAACCCTCAGTTCATTTAAAAATACTTTGATGTGCACTTGAAGTGCTATAACCTAATAGGCTGTAGATCAAAGATTGGAAAGTGGAATTCCATGAATAGCTCTTTCTCAGCTGGCCCAAATAAATAACCTCCTTCGGCATTTATTTTCTGTCTTTTGAAATAAACTGAAACCAATATTTAATCATTAAAATGGTCTTCCTTTATTTGCACAGGTGACTTTGGAAGAACTCAACAACTTAATTCAGAATATAATAACATTTGTAGTGGCATTATTGACCAATACCATCTTACCAGCAATTCAGAAATATGAAGAAATTGCACTAGATCACGCTGACCGCCAACGAACCACTGACCGCCAACATCGTTCTGAAAGTCAAGATCTCACAGAAAGTCAAATTGCTCTCAAAAAGCAATATGCTGAAAAGGAAGTTGAAACTGACATGCTTACTAGTGCTGAAAAGGGAGCTGAAACTGAATTGATTGAAGTGTCTGAAAAAGAAGTTGAAACTGATATGATCAATTATGCCGATAAAGGAGCCGAAACTGATCTTGTTGAAAGTTCTGAAGAGGAGGGAAAACGTGAAAAAGTTGAAGTTGCTGAAAAAGAAGTTGAGACTGAAGTAATTGAAGTTGTTGATGAGGAAGTTGAAACTGAAAGTCAAGACGTTGGTGAAAGCAAAGACATTGATGACAGCCAAGCCATTGGTATAAGCCTAGATATTGGTGAAAGTCAAGACGTTGCTGAAAGTCAGGATGCTGGTGCAAGTGAAAACATCAGTAAAAGTCAATCCATTGCTGAAAGCCAAGGTTTTGGTGAAAGCCAAGATGTTGGTGAAAGCCAAGATGTTGGTGAAAGCCAAGATGTTGATGAAAGCCAAGATGTTGGTGAAAGCCAAGATGTTGGTGAAAGCCAAGTTGTTGGTGAAAGCCAAGACATTGATGAAAGTGAAGATATTATTGAAGTTGAAAATGTTACTGAAGGCCAAGAATCTGGTGAAAGCCAGGAATCTGGTGAAAGCCAGGAATCTGGTGGAAGTTACTCCACTGAATGTGAAGATTTTTCTGAGACTGAAGGTGGTGTCAAGACCCAAGATTCTGATAAAATCTCAGGAGCCATTGAAGGCCAAGCTGCCACCAAAGACCAAGATATTGACAAATCTTCTGAAAGCCAAGATGCCGTAAAAAGTCAAACTGAAGGCTCAGATGCTGCCAGGGACCGAGATGCTGGTGAAAGCCGGGATTTAACTGAAAGTCAAATAGCCGTGCAGAGGCAAGCTGACTTAGAAAGCCAAAGTTTTGATGAGCAAATGATGTCTTCTGATGATCAGGCTTCTCCTTCAGAGGCCAGTGACATGGCTGATGAAATTGTCAATGATTTTATTACGTCAGTTAATGAAGATCCATTCAGTGCACCTATGAAACTACTCCCCTCACTAAGCTATCTGTCAGAAATCTTATGTAAACCTCTGGAAAAGACAGACGAGGTTAGTAAGGATGTTCTTGGCGTTTCCAGGGCACAAATACTTCCAGCCGCTGAAAAGGTTTTGAGGGCAAGTCTAGAGAAATTAACTGCTGACAACCCTGATCTTATATATATCCTCACTGGTTTCCCCAGTACTCAAAAAGCATCTGAAAATTCCAGGAAATTAATTTTTAATTGCAAAGTCCATTGTCTTGCCACAGATATTGCAAATTATATTCTTCAGAAACTACGTTGTACTCTATCAAAAGAAGTCATTTCTGCCATTTTAAAATACCAACCTGCCACTTCATGTTTACATAATAAAGATGACATAGCCAATAAAAATGAACAAAAATCTGAGATGAAAGCGAAAAGTGATAAATGTGATCTTGACCTTATTAACATCGAACAAGAGTCTTCTGGAACATATACACATGAAATCTGTCTGAACGCTGCATCAGAATTATCTGAAGATACTTCAGAATTACAATGCGCAATATTCAGTATTATTGATGACATGAATAAATATGTCTCAACAAGGATTGAGACTGTCACATCATCTAAGATGATGCCAGTTCCATGTGCTGATCCTCCCGAATTACCAAGTGAAAACCCAGAAATAGATTTCAGTGTGCAAGCCAAGGACATTGTAATTAGTATACTTAAAGCAATACACAATGAAGTAAAAAGAAAAGCTGTTGCAAGACTTAAAACTGGAACTGATATGTCTCTCCTAAAAGAAGCTATTTTAATGGATGAAATACTTGCTGCTATTTTGCAATCCCTTAGTGGGAAAACAGCTGATGAATTCACTAAATTAAAATTGGAGAAGAAAGCAAAGCCTATGGGGATTTCAGATGGAAAATCTAAACTGAGTGCAACTCATAAAAAGCCAGCGGAAAAGCTCCCAGCTGTGAATATCCCTGGAATGGTAATTTATCCACAAATGGAAGATGGTGACATTCCATCTGCCAAAGGTCCACCAGGGCGACAAATGCCTGTCTCGCAGCAAAAACTTACAGGTGCAGTCAGGAGGGATTCCAAGTTGCCCATCCAACATGATCTCAATGAGCAGGAACTTGATTACAAACCAAAAGACATTCCTGAAGGGACCTTGTTAGAGAAATTGTTCAAGAAATCTGAAGAAACTTCTACTGTTGATCTTTTTGCCGAAAGACTTCAAAAAGATACACAAACCATACCAAAAAGATGCCGTCGCAGGGAGAAAAAAGTACAAACGAAACAACACAAAGGTAGAGACAAAAAGCAGCAAACAGTTGGCTCAAGGCAACAGCCAGGCAAAGACATGAAACCAGCAGAGAAGGAGGCCAAGGAACAGGCGAAGGCTGCAAAGGAACAAGCCGAGAAGCCAGCAAAGGAACAAGCCGAGAAGCCAGCAAAGGAACAAGCCGAGAAGAAGGCAAAGGACCAAGCAGAGAATGAGACAAAGCAACGAGCGGAGGAGGAGGCAAAGCAGCAAGCAGAGCAGGAGACAAAGCAGCAAGCAGAGCAGGAGACAAAGCAGCAAGCAGAGCAGGAGACAAAGCAACAAGCGGAGGAGGAGGCAAAGCAGCAAGCAGAGCAGGAGACAAAGCAGCAAGCAGAGCAGGAGCCAAAGCCGCAAGCAGAGCAGGAGGCAAAGCAGCAAGCAGAGCAGGAGGCAAAGCAGCAAGCAGAGCAGGAGGCAAAGCAGCAAGCAGAGCAGGAGGCAAAGCAACGAGCAGAGAAGGAGGCAAAGGAACAGGCGGAGAAGGAGGCAAAGGAAAAGGCGGAGAAGGAGGCAAAGGAAAAGGCAGAGAAGGAGGCAAAGGAAAAGGCAGAGAAGGAGGCAAAGGAAAAGGCGCAGAAGGAGGCAAAGGAAAAGGCGCAGAAGGAGGCAAAGGAACAAGCGGAGAAGGAGGGGAAGGAACAGGCAGAGAAGAAGGCGAAGGAACAGGCAGAGAAGAAGGCGAAGGAACAGGCAGAGAAGAAGGCGAAGGAACAGGCAGAGAAGGAGGCAAAGAAACAAACTGAGGCAGACACAAAGAAAGAAACCGAGAAGGACACCAAAAAACAAACTGAGAAAGACACAAAGAAACTAACAGACAAAGAGATGAAACAATTAACAGAAAAAGAATCAAAACGTAAAGGCAAAGATACAAAACCAGGATCAAAAATATCACCTGCCGACCAATTACAACTTAGTCCAGACGCTATCAAAGCATTATCTCAAATTATTGTGGGACTCGTGTTGGATAGATATGGCTTATCAGATGTTAAAGAACATACAGCGCTTGATGAAAGAAGTCGACAGCATTCAGGAAAAGGTATTGTCCCCAAATGTAGACTTAAAAATTTAAGAAATAGTAATTGCATTATATTCGATAGAAGATTATTCATTTAAAAATAATAAGGATTGCATCAGGTGTGAAATTAGGGTAATTAAAAAGAAAACAATTTGAATACTATGGCCTGTGATTAAATTGTTATATGGACAGAAATTAACCTGATACTTAGTACAGTCAAACCAATAAGTAAATTCAATTCAAAGAGCAAAGTGTTGGATCTGAAAGCAACAATTTGAAGTGCTCAAGTAGGTGTACTAAACAATGCAAATTAATTTCAATTTTAAAATTATTTAAGGTGAGAAGATACTCAGGATATTTAAAAGATTTTAAGAAGTTGAATTACAACAATGAACTTATTGCATAACCAGTAAAGGGGTGAACAACACCGTAGTTTTTCTACATCTCTTGATAATTTGCCTTGCTGTCTTTACAAATCAGAAGTCACCTTCTTACATCTCCTAAAGCTGATTGCAAGAAGTTTGGTTGCCTCATTCATTCCATAATTGTTATTTACTTTGCTTACTCTTAACCATATCTGGTGAGGCTCATCTCGCATTTTTCTTGCACTCCTGGAAAGCATAGTGTTAGCTGCTCTGATTTCACCGTTAACTTTCAATCTCCTTCATAATCTTTCCCATCTTTATTTTATTGAAAACACTGATTATTTCTAATTTATTTGTGTTTTTCTTTTTCTTGATTTTCATTTGTGCTGTGTTGCCTATTTATCTCTCTGTGAATGCATAATGTAAACCAGGACTCACTGTGATATCTATTTCAATTCATTTTGCTCAAGACGTTGAAACTGTAACTCTTATCAAACTCAAACTCCACTTCCTCTGACAATCTACGGATTTCTAACATACAGGATTGCCAAATCTGTTCACTATTTATTTATTCCTTTCACCCACCCACTCTCCTTTTTTTAGTCTTGTTGGTGCCCTGTACAGCCAGTTGACCTCAACATCTTGGATTACGATCCTGGACCAGATCCCAACAGTGGTGAGGATACTGGACAGGATTCCCAATATTTTATTTTAAGTTTACAAAACTGAGGAGAAAGGATTTCTCACTCCAGGATTGGTTTCACGCAAAAGTAGGATATGGTACATTAAAACAAACGTTATTACTAACACAGTAATAAAATATCCTTAATATCAGTGGCTCTGTGGCACAGTGGATAGCGCATTAGGCTTCTAGTCAATGGTTCAAAAGGCATTCAAAGATTGTGGGTTCAAGTCCCACCAGAGTTGGGTTTCAGGGGCGGCACGGTAGCACTGTGGTTAGCATTGCTTCCTCATAGCTCCAGGGACTCGGGTTTAATTCCGGCTTCAGATGACTGTCTGTATGGAGTTTTCACTTTCTCCCTGTGACAGCGGGAGTTTCTTCCGAGTGCTCCAGTTTCCTCCCACAGTCCAAAGATGTGCAGGTAAGGAGAATTGGCAATACTAAATTCCCCCCAGCATCCAAAAGGTTAGATGGGGTTACATGGGTTATGGGAATAGGCTGGAGGCTGAAGACTTGATGGGCTGGATGGCCCCTTCAGCACTAGAGGTATTCTATGATCACACACGAAAATAGCTTACAATTACCCTATTAACAATGCTAGCCAAAACAGTGGCACAATAGCCCATAACTGCTATCTTAATTTTAACTCAAACAATAAAATCTACTCGGATCCCATTCCACTTACCCAAGTCTCAAATAAGCATAATGCATCAAATAAACACATATAAACAGTTTTTCATAACAAATCTAGCAGTGAACCAGCACAAAACTAGCAGCTTTTTGTTATAACCTGCCTGCTTACCATTGGCTGGGGACTTATGACAATCCCACAATCCTGTGGGAGTATGAGCATCCCCGATGAGGGGGCGGAGAAATCATTAGCAGACTCCCTGCATAAATAGAGCTGGCCAGTTTGGAACCAGGGAGAGAGGTGTTGGCAGTAAGAGAAGTTGTTGCTGTTGTATATATATATGTTAATTTGTAAATAAATGTTATTTCTTTGTATCCTGAAAACTCGTGCTGGATTCTTCGTGGCCCTCACAAAACTGGCGACGAGGGTTAAAGTGAATAGCTGTCTACACTGCTGAAGCCACTTCCCTGGATTTTTGTTGGATACAGGTTGGAAGTTGTTTTCTATCACACCATGCCTCTGTATGGACGTTTGGATGTTTTTGATGCTGCGCTGGAAAGCTGGAACCAGTACGCACAAAGGATGCGTTACTATTTCCGGGCAAACAACATCACCGAAAACGAGCGCCAGGTGGTCATATTGCTCACTGCCTGCGGCCCGCATACGTTTGGAGTGATTAGGGGCCTTACGTACCCAGCTGCGCCGGACACCAAAACGTTTGATGAACTTGTGAACTTAGTGGGGCAACGTTTTAACCCAACTCCATCCACGATAGTCCAACGTTACCGGTTTAATACCGCTGAAAGGACCCCAGGAAAATCCCTTGCCGACTTTCTATCCAGGCTACGCAGGATTGCGGAGTACTGTGACTATGGTGAGACCTTGTCAGAAACGTTACGCGACCGTTTGGTTTGCGGTATTAACAATGCGGCCACCCAGAGAAAGTTGTTAGCCGAGCCAACATTGACTTTTCAACAGGCCATTCATATAGTATTGTCCCGAGAGAGCGCAGAACGAGGAGTGCAGGAGCTACAGGGAATGGAGGTACATGCCTTGGGGCACAACCCCTTCCGTCCAAAAGCGTCCCCCTGCACCCCTGCGGTACTTTGGGCGAGGCGACGTCCGGATTGACATCAGTGGCCATCGGACATTCCTCCCCGAAGGGAGCCTTCTCCAGGACCAATGGATGAGGAGCCATGTCCGTGTCAGACTTGTAGGCTCCGACCCCGTCGCGGACACCGGTCCTGGGGGCGTCAGAGGCGCCGTCATTCCGACCGAAACTGGGGCCAGCCCAGTGGCCGTACCTTTCATTTGGATGAACCTGCGGCGACTACTCCCGAGGACATGGAGACGGAGGATGACTGCCTGCAGCTGCATTGTGTGGCAGCTCCTCTTGTGGCCCCCATTAAAGTGACAGTATGGATCAATGGTCACCCGCTTGAGATGGAGTTGGGCACTGGCGCAGCGGTCTCTGTGATCGCCCAGAGGACCTTCGACCGCATCAAGCAGGGTATACAGACCCTTACATTAACTGACACACAGGCGAGGTTGGCCACCTATACGGGGGAACCATTGGACATTGTAGGAACTAAGATGACCCCTGTTGTTTATGGATGCCAGGAGGGGCGTTTCCCATTTATCGTGGTGCGCGGCCACGGGCCCAGCCTGTTGGGTCGGGACTGGTTGCGCCAGTTGCGGTTGCAGTGGCAGCACATCCTCCAAACAGTTTCTGGAGGGTTGACTGAGGTGCTAGGACGATACCCAGATGTATTCCAGCCCGGTTTGGGGAAAATAAAAGGGGCTGTAGCCCCTATCCAAGTCGAACCAGGAGCCATGCCGCGCTATTTCCGGGCGCGCCCAGTGCCTTACGCCTTGCTCGAAAAGGTAGAAGGGGAGCTCACTCGTTTGGAGACTTTGGGTATCATCAGGCCCGTCCGTTTCGCTGACTGGGCAGCATCAATTGTACCTGTAATGAAGCCAGATGCCACAGTTCGCTTGTGCGGCGACTATAAACTTACAGTGAATACGGCTTCCCGACTCGACCGATACCCAATGCCTCGCATAGAGGATCTCTACGCGAAGCTTGCAGGCGGACTCTCGTTCACAAAATTAGATATGAGTCATGTCTACCTACAGTTGGAGCTGGACCCTGACTCCCGGCCATATGTAACGATTAATACACACCGGGGCCTGTATGAATATACACGTTTGCCCTTTGGAGTATCCTCTGCCTGCGCTATTTTTCAACGCGTTATGGAGGGCATTTTGAGAGGTTTACCGCGTGTTGCTGTCTACTTAGATGACGTTTTGATCACAGGGACGTCGGAGCAGGAACATTTAGAAAATTTGGAGGCTGTCCTTAGACGCTTTTCGGAGGCTGGAGTCCGTTTACGTCGCACAAAGTGCGTTTTTCAGGCGAAGGAAGTAGTCTACCTGGGTTATCGGGTGGACCGCGAAGGTTTGCACCCCGTCGCAGAGAAAGTGCGCGCGATTCAACAAGCCCCCGCCCCGACTGACACTTTGCGTCTTCGTTCGTTTCTCGGCCTCGTAAACTATTACGGAAAGTTCCTCCGCAATCTGGCAACTAGACTGGCCCCGTTGCACCTTCTGCTAATGAAGAATCACCCCTGGGCTTGGGGTCAGCTGCAAGAAACCGCTTTCCGGCGGGTAAAAGAACAATTGACGTTGTCTGGGTTACTAACCCACTAAGATCCTGGAAAGCCTTTGCTCGTCACATGTGATGCATCCCCGTATGGTATTGGGGCCGTCCTGTCCCACAAGATGGAGAACGGGGCCGAGCGGCCGGTAGCTTTCACCTCCCGCACATTGACTGCAGCGAAAAAAAAGTACGCACAGATCGAGAAGGAGGGCCTGGCAGTGGTCTTTGCGGTGAAACGTTTCCACCAGTACGTATATGGCCGCCACTTCACTATCGTGACTGATCATAAGCCTCTGCTGGGACTTTTCAGAGAGGATAAGCCGATACCGCCCATTGCTTCTGCACGGATCCAGCGCTGGGCTTTGTTGCTCGCTGCATACGAGTATTCTCTGGAGCACAAACCAGGAACCCAGATAGGGAATGCCGACGCACTGAGCCGATTGCCTTTATCGACCGGCCCCATGTCGACCACCACAACCGGTGAGGTGGTTGCAACCCTAAATTTTACCTGCCTGTCACGTCATCACAGATCCGTGAGTGGACCCAGACGGAGCCAGTCCTGTCAAAGGTTCGGCACATAGTCCTGTATGGAGGGCAGCATAGACAGCTCCCAGGCGAGTTGCAGGCATTTTCCTCCAAACTGTCCGAATTCAGCGTGGAAGATGGCATCCTTTTGTGGGGACGCGTGTGATTGTCCCGGAAAAAGGACAGGAGCTGATACTGAGAAAATTGCACAACGGGCATCCAGGTGTGACCAAAATGAAAATGTTGGCCCGGAGTTATGTCTGGTGGCCAGGCCTCGACACCGACATTGAGAAGGTGGCCCAAAACTGCTCCATTTGCCAGGAGCAGCAGAAGCTTCCGCCGGCCGTGCCCCTACATCACTGGGAATGGCCAGGGCAGCCTTGGGCGCGCTTGCATGCGGATTTCGCCGGCCCTTTTCAAGGATCCATGTTCCTGCTATTAATCGGCCCTATCAAAGGCCTTCTCCGCGTCCAACGGCACCACTATCTCCGCCTCCCCTTCTGCCGCTGGTATTATTATAACATTCAAAAGCCTCCGTATGTTAGTGTTCAGCTGCCTCCCCTTCACGAACCCCGTTTGATCCTCGTGGATAACCTGCGGCACACAGCCCTCTACCCTCGTGGCTAAAATCTTCGCCAACAGCTTGGCGTCTACATTTAAGAGTGAGATCGGCCAGTATGACCCACACTGCAGGGGATCCTTGTCCCGCTTAAGGATCAAGGAAATCAGCGCCCGAGAGATCGCCAGAGGCAGAGCACCCCCCTTCCCTTGCCTCGTTGAAGGTCCTAACCAACAGGGGGCCCAACAGGTCTGCATACATCTTATAGAATTCGACTGGGAACCCATCCGGCCCCGGCGCCTTCCCCAACTGCATGCTCCCTATCCCTTTGACCAGCTCCTCCAGCTCAACCGGCGCCCCCAGTCCCTCTACCTGTCCCTCCTCCACCCTCGGGAATCTCAGCCGGTCCAAAAAGCGCCCCATCCCCCCCTCCTCCGCTGGGGGTTTGGACCGATACAGATCCTCATAAAAGTCCCTGAAGACCCCATTAATGTCTACCCTCCTGCGCACCACATTTCCTCCCCTATCCTTAACTCCACCAATCTCCCTGGCCGCATCCCACTTACGGAGCTGGTGCTCCAGCATCCTGCTTGCCTTCTCCCCATATTCATACACCGCTCCCTGTGCCTTCCTCCACTGAGCTTCCGCCTTTCTGGTGGTTAGCAAGTCGAACTCAGCCTGGAGACTACGCTGCTCCCTCAGCAATCTCTCCTCCGGAGCCTCCCATATCTCCTGTCCACCCTCACCATCTCCCCCACCAGTCTCTTCCTCTCTCTCTGCTCTCTCCTCTCCCTGTGGGCTCGAATGGAGATCAGCTCCCCCCTAACCACCCTCTTCAGCGCCTCCCAGACCGTCCCCACTCGGACCTCCCCATTGTCATTGGCCTCCAGATACCTCTCGATACATCCTCGAACCCGCCCGCCCACCTCCTCGTCCGCCAGCAGCCCCACCCCCAAGCGCCAAAGCGGGCGCTGGTCTCTCTCCTCCCCCAGCTCGAGGTCCACCCAGTGCGGGGCATGGTCAGAAATGGCTATCGCCGAATACTCAGCATCCTCCACCCTCGCAATCAGCGCCCTACTCATTATGAAAAAAATTAATCTGGGAATAGGCCTTATGCACATGGGAGAAGTATGAAAATTCCCTGGCCCTCACCCTCGCAAACCTCCATGGATCCACCCCTCCTATCTGGTCCATAAACCCCCTCAACACCTTAGCCGCCGCTGGCCTCCTACCCGTCCTGGATCTGCATCGATCCAGTGGCGGATCCAGCATTATCAGGCCCCCCGCCTCCAAATCTGGAATCCGGCCCAACATGCGCTGCATGAAACCCGCATCGTCCCAATTTGGGGCGTATACATTGACCAGCACCACCCGCTCCCCCTGCAGCTTGCCGCTTACCATCACATACCTCCCGCCGCTGTCTGCCACCACACCCGACGCCTCAAATGGCACCATCTTCCCCACCAGGATCGCCACCCCCCGATTTTTTGCATCCAGCCCCGAATGAAACACCTGGCCTACCCATCCCTTCCTCAGTCTAACCTGATCCGCCACCTTCAGGTGCGTCTCCTGAAGCATGGCCACATCCGCCTTCAGCCCCTTCAGGTGCGCAAACACACGGGCCCGTTTGACCGGCCCATTCAATCCCCTCACATTCCAGGTTATCAGCCGGATCGGGGGCTACCTGCCCCCCTCCCCCGTCGACTAGCTATTACCCTTCCTCAGTCCGCCACGTGCCCGCGCCCCCCGCTGAGCCCGTTCCCCATGGCGACAGACCCCCATCCCGACCCCCTCTACATGCTCCAGCTCCTTCTCGGCCATTCCAGCAGCAACCCAGTACCCCCCTATCATCCCCCCCCCCCCCCCCAAAGCCTCCCACCTCACCCCCTCCCAAGCTAGGGGCCCCCCTAGCTGCGTAACCCCTTCTATTGTACTTCCGTAAGTCAGCTGACTCCTGCTGACCCCGGCTGCTCCCGCCATCCCAATGACCCTTCCCAGGGCAACACAACCACCGCGCCCCCCCCCCCCCCCCCCCAGTGCCGGCCCCGCCCACTGCTCCTCCAGCGCGGGAGAGAAGCCCACGCTTCCATCCCGAGCCCCCCCCCGACCCAACATGCGGGTAAAGACGGGCACATGACTCAACAGGACCGCGAACCACTCCCAAACTCTCAACCAGTGAAAAAAAACCAGACGTGACAAAACGCCCAAGTAAACAGATAACAGTCCCAAAAAAAGCGAAGAAGCAGAACAGCAAAAAGACATCATCAAATAAAACCGATAAAAGCAAAAGGATACCAAGGAGGACAAAGCCACCGGGCTGTGTACACCGTTCCCCAGCCCCCAGTCCTCAGTTCAAGTCCAATTTCTCTGCCTGGACGAAAGCCCAGGCCTCCTCCAGAGAGTCAAAGTAGAGCTGGCGGTCTTTATAAGTGACCCAGTGGCGTGCCGGCTGTAACAGGCCAAACTTCACCCCCTTCTTGTGGAGCACTGCCTTCGTCCGATTAAAACTAGCCCTTCTCTTTGTCACCTCCGCACTCCAGTCCTGGTAGATCCTGACCTCCGCATTCTCCCACTTACTACTCCTCTCCTTCTTCGCCCATCTCAGCACACACTCACGGTCAACGAAGCGGTGAAAACGGACCAGCACCGCCCGAGGCGGCTCGTTTGGCTTGGGTTTCCTTAGCAGCACCCGATGGGCACCCTCCAGCTCCAAGGGTCCCTTCCCTGGAAGACCCCGCACCCATTAGCGAGTTCAGTATCATAGTCACATAGGCCCCCAAATCCGAACCTTCCAGCCCCTCTGGGAGGCCTAGAATCCGCGGTTCTCCACTCCTCCATCCTCGCTCACCACTTCTTGTGGAGCGCCTCATGTGACTCCACCTTCACTGCCAGGCCCAGGAGTTCGTCCTCGCTCTCTGAGGCCTTTTGCCGAAGCTCTCGGATCTCCGCACCCTGAGCCGTCTGGGTCGCCATGAGCTTGTCCATGGAGGCCTTAAGCGGTTCCAGGATCTCTGCCTTCAGCTCCCTGAAGGAGCGCTGAAGCAGCTCCTGCTGCTCCCGCGCCCACTGCTGCCACGCTGCTGATTCCCCGCCCGCCGCCATCTTGCCTTTCCTGCCTCGCACCTTTCTCTGCTCCAAAGCCGATTTTTTGACCACTCCGTTCCTGGTCCAGGCCATCCACCGGTGGAGAATCTTAGAGGAAGTGTTCCCACACGGGGAAAGGTCCAACCAGTACCGCTGCGGGCCCTTAAAAGAGCCCAAAAGATCGAAAATAGCGGGAGCTACCGAACGTGCGGGTTAGCTCCGCATCACCGCAACCGGAACTCCAATTTACATTTATTATTGACCCTTTGTTTTGGTCCAAAGCCACTCAATGTCAACCACCTATTCAATTCCTGACTAGGGGCTTTTCACAGTAACTTCATTGAAGCCTACTCGTGACAATAAGCGATTTTCATTTCATTTCATTTCACCTGCAAAACCTTTAGTTTCCTGACTTATCTCAAAGGAGGAGCTTTATTAAAAGTACACTTAAACTACATCTTGTGAATTGTCCTTTTCCAATAGTGCAGTTACCCCACAAATAATTTCAACACTTTTCTGAGTCATCAACAATTCTAAAACCATGCGAACTACTTGCTATTATACCTGTGCTTTGTAGCTTGATTCGGACAACTGACTAGTAGTTCCTATTTTGTCAGTTCCATTTTTATGGAACTCAGACCCAGATATTATTTTGATTTTAAAACTATTGACTCCTTTGTATTATCACTGATCAGCAAAAAAAAAGTGTCAATATATACTTATTTCTATCAATTAAGTGGATTTCTGTTTCTCACTATATATTATCCATTTAATGTCTTTGGAAAAGATAATGGCTGGGATTTTCCACGTCTGTTTGCCGCAAGCGTATTGGTGGGTGGGAGCAGAAAGTATCGCCGTGAAGGCCAAAAATTGGTTTTAAATTGTCATGAAACAAATGCATGATTGTGTACTCCACCTATCAATGGTAGGCTGCATTTCCCACAATGCCATATTGGAAACATAATTTTAATACGTTTACATCTCATTATTGTGGTGATATGAATACATGCATATCTGTGTATAAATGTGCATAACTATATATAACTGTACAAATGTATAAAGCTGTTCATCAGTGCATGTAATCACAAGTGGGTGGGACCATCCTCATGTGATTGACACAATGTTGAAGTTGGAAGCAGGACGGATAGTAGGACAGTCGCACTTACAGTAGCTCTCTGGGAACTTGAATAACTTTGTACATAGATCTGTTGGTTATCTACCCACGTGTTTGCTGTACCATCAATTGAACGCGAGACGAGTTGCTGTACAAAAGTATGGCTTTAATCAGCTAGATGTTAGCCCTGCGGTCGATTACAGTATAAGGACGACCGCCGGGAGTACTGGGTCTCCAGGGCGGGGTTAACTCAGCCTCTCGACCAATCGGGGAGCCGCCACATGACTGGTCTAAACCAATCGGTCGAGAGGCACATGACCGACCAGGGCCAATGGCAAGCCGGTGTTCTGCACCAATGGCAGGCAGCTATGCTAATCATACCACCACATTCACCCCTTGCGGAGAAAGAAGCCGGGGGGAGGGGGGGGGTGTCAACGAGAGCTGTGGGGGGGGGGGGGAGAACTGGTGGTATGAGTAGTAGTGAGAGAAGGGGAAAATATGTATCCTTGGCTTCCCACTGGCCCAGACATTTAACAACAGTACATAGTGTCCATACAAGGTCCATGGTGGTGTTGAAAGTTAAATGGACTCGATCAGCCTTTTCGTTGCCCGTGACGTCCTGACAGACCGCCGCAGTGGAGTTGGTGACGCTGGTTCAGCCGATGGTGGTGGTTCCGTCGATGTCCTGGAGTCCGGGAGCGATGGTCCTTGAACTGTCTCCGTAACTCGGGCTGGTGGTGGAGACGCCATGGATGGGGAAGGGGTGGCCTGGGTGGGGCGCCGCACGCCGGCGGGTGCCAGGTCTCGGAGGGAGACCGTGTCCTGCCGACCGTCGGGGTACTTCACGTATGCATACTGCGGGTTAGCGTGGAGTAACTGGACTTGTTCCACCAACGGGTCAGACTTGTGCACCCGCACATGCTTCCGGAGCAAGATGGATCCGGGGGCGGCCAGCCACGTCGGGAGGGGGGATCTGGAGGACGACTTCCTGGGGAAAACAAGAAGACGTTCATGAGGTGTCTGATTTGTTGTGGTACAGAGGAGTGAGCAGATGGAACGTAGGGCATCGGGGATAACCTCTTACCATCGGGAAATAGGGAGATCTCTGGACCGGAGGGCCAGTAGTATGGTCTTCTAGATGGTACCATTCTCCCGCTCGACCTGTCCGTTACCCCGAGGGTTATAGCTGGTCGTCCTGCTAGAGGCAATGCCCCTGCTGAGCAGGAATTGACGCAGCTCGTCACTCATAAATGAGGGCCCCCTCAAGGTTTGTGAGGCCGAGGGCACGCGAGTACTCTTTCTTCTCCCACGTACATAGGGTCTACTCTCGGATAGATTTCTTCGTGGTGAGTAGGGGACTGATTCCGAGAGTAGAGGAGGCCGAGTATTCGGCCATCGGAATCTCCGACCACGCTCCGCATTGGATAGAGTTGGAGATGGGAAAGGTGCGGGACCAACGTCCATTGTAGCGGTTGGATGTGGGGTTGTTGGCGGAGGAGGAGGTGTGTAGGAGGGTCCGGGCAAGTATTGAGGGGTACCTTGAGGTGAATGATACGGGGGAGGTTCAGGTGGGGATGGTCTGGGAAGCCCTGAAGGCAGTAATTCGTGGGGAGCTGATATCCATCCGAGCACACAGGGAGAGGAGTGAGAGGGATAGACTGGTGGGAAAGATGCTGGAGGTGCACAGAAGGTATGCAGAGGCACCAGAGGACGGACTGTTGGGGGAGAGGCGCAGCTTGCAGGCTAAATTTGATTTGCTGACTGTATCGGTCGTAGCCAACGGGGAGAGGGGGGGAATGGAGAGGTTCCTTGACAGGCTTTCTTTCCCGAAGGTGCAGGAGGAGAAGGTGGAGGGGCTGGGTGCGCCGATTGAGCTGGAGGAGCTAGTTAAGGGGATCGGGCAGATGCAGTCAGGGAAGGCACCGGGGCCGGATGGGTTCCCGGTGGAATTTTATAAAAAGTTTGTGGACCTAGTGGGCCCCTTGCTGGTGCGGACACTCAATGAAGCGTGGGAAGGGGGGACTTTGCCCCCGACGATGTCGCGGGCGCTGATCTCGTTAATTTTAAAGAGGGACAAGGACCCCCAGCAATGTGGTTCATACAGGCCCATATCTCTCCTCAACGTGGATGCTAAGGTGCTGGCAAAAATCCTGGCCACCAGGATAGAGGACCGTGTGCCAGGGTTTGTGCACGAGGACCAGACAGGTTTTGTGAAGGGAAGGCAGCTGAATGTGCGGAGATTGCTGAATGTCATCATGATGCCGGCGATTGAGGGGGAGGCAGAGATAGTGGTGGCGCTGGATGCGGAGGAGGCCTTCGATAGTGTGGAGTGGGGGCACCTATGGGAGGTGTTGGGGAGGTTTGGATTTGGTGAAGGGTTCATTAGATGGGTACGGCTGCTATATGAGGCCCCGATGGCGTGCGCGGCCACGAATAGGAGGAGGTCGGAGTACTTCCGGCTTTACCGAGGGACCAGGCAGGGTTGCCCCCTGTCCCCCTTGTTGTTTGCACTGGCAATCGAGCCGCTGGCGATGGCGTTGAGGGATTCAGGGAGGTGGAGAGGTTTGGTGCGAGATGGGGAGGAACATAGGGTGTCGTTGTTTGCCGATGACCTGTTACTGTATGTGGCGGACCCGGTGGGAGGGATGCCGGGAGTGATGGAGTTGCTAGCTGAGTTTGGGACCTTTTCAGGTTATAAATTAAATTTAGGCAAGAGCGAGGTGTTTGTAGTGCACCCTGGAGACCAGGAGGAAGGAATTGGTAGGCTCCCGCTTAGGCGGGCAGGGGCGAGCTTTAGGTACCTGGGGGTGCAGGTGGCCAGGGACTGGGGGACTCTTCACAAGCATAACTTCACCAGACTTGTAGATCAGATGGAGGAGGAGTTCAAGAGGTGGGACATGCTGCCATTGTCGTTGGCGGGGAGGGTACAGTCCGTCAAAATGACGGTGCTTCCGAGGTTCTTCTTCCTCTCTCAGTGCCTGCCCATATTTATCCCCAGGGCCTTCTTTAGGAGAGTGACTAGCAGTATTTTGAGCTTTGTGTGGGCACATGGGACTCCGAGAGTGAAGAGGGTGTTCCTGGAGCGAGGGAGGGATAGAGGCGGGCTGGCGCTGCCCAACCTTCTGGGGTACTATTGGGCAGCCAATGTGTCAATGGTGCGTAAATGGGTGATGGAGGGGGGAGGGGCGGCGTGAAAAAGAATGGAGATGGCGTCATGTAGAGGTACGAGCCTGGGTGCCATGGCAACGGTACCGTTGCCGCTCTCCCCTAAGAGGTTTACCACGAGCCCGGTGGTGGCGGCGACCCTAAGAATCTGGGGACAGTGGAGACGGCATCGGGGGGAAACATGGGGCTCGATGGAGGCTCCACTGGGTGGCAACCATCGGTTCATCCCGGGGAACACGGATGGGGGATTCAGGGGGTGGCAAAGGGTGGGCATCAGCAAATTGAGGGACCTGTTTATTGGCGGGAGGTTTGCGGGCCAGGGGGAACTGGAAGATAAACTTGGCCTTCACCAAGGGAACATGTTCAGATACCTGCAGGTAAAGGCGTTTGCTAGGCGACAGGTAGAGGGATTCCCTTTGCTGCCCTCGCAGGGGACGATGGACAGAGTGCTTTCGGGGGTGTGGGTCGGAGAGGGGAAGGTGTCTGACATCTATAAGGTAATGTAGGAGGTGGAGGAGTCGTCAGTGGAGGAGCTGACGGCTAAATGAAGGAGGAACTCGGGGAGCAGATAGAGGACGGGACTTGGGCGGATGCCTTGGAGAGAGTTAACTCTTCCTCCTCATGTGCGAGGCTTAGCCTCATCCAATTTAAGGTGCTGCACCGGGCCCACATGTCCGAGACCAGGATGAGTAAGTTCTTTGGGGGTGAGGATAGGTGCACCAGATGTTCGGGGAGTCCAGCGAATCATGCCCATATGTTCTGGGCATGCCCAGCACTGGAAGAATTCTGGAAGGGGGTGGCGGAGACGGTGTCGAGGGTGGTTGGATCCAGGGTCAAACCAGGGTGGGGACTCGCGATCTTTGGAGTTGCGGTAGAGCCGGGAGTGCAGGAGGCGAAAGAGGCCGGTGTCCTGGCCTTTGCGTCCCTAGTAGCCCGCCGAAGGATTCTGTTGCAGTGGAAGGATGCAAGGCCCCCAAGCGTGGAGACCTGGATCAGTGACATGGCGGGATTTATAAAATTGGAAAAGGCCAAATTTGCCCTGAGTGGATCAATACAAGGGTTCTATAAACGATGGCAGCCTTTTCTGGACTTCCTGGCTCAGAGACAGGTAACTTGGTCAATAGCAGCAGCAACCCGGGGGGGGGGGCACTACTGTAGTGTCTATTCTGTAACTTTATAGTGTGTTAATTTGCGTTGTTGTTAAAAATGCTATGTTGTTCATGGAGGTGGGGCGAATGTATATGATTGTTAATATTATTGTTATTTTCGGTATTTTACTAAGGTGTGTCAATGTTGTATAAAATCAAAATTATTGAATAAAAATTATTTCAAAAAAAATAAATAAATGAGGACCCCCGATCGCTATGCATGTACGCGGGGTAGCCGAACGGGGAGAAGATGGAGAGGAGGACCTTAATGACAGTCGATGTAGTCATGTCGGGGCAGGGAATGGCGAAGGGGAAGCGGGAGTATTCATCGATCACCGTCAGGAAGTAAATGTTGCGGTTGCTAGAGGGAAGGGGCCCCTTGAAGTCAATGCTGAGACGTTCGAAGGGGCGGGATGCTTTGATCAGATGCGCGCGCTCGGGGCGGTAGAAGTGCGGTTTGCACTCTGCACAGATGTGGCAGTCACGGGTTACTTTCCTGACTTCCTCGATGGAGAAGGGCAGGTTGCGGGCCTTTATGAAATGGTAGAAACGGGTCACCCCTGGATGGCAGAGGTCCGCGTGGAGGGAGCGGAGGCGGTCTATCTGCGCGCTGGCGCAGGTATCACGGGAGAGGGCATCAGGAGGCTCATTGAGCTTCCCAGGACGATACAAGATATCGTAGTTGTACGTGGACAACTCGATCCGCCACCGCAAGATCTTGTCGTTCTTAATCTTGCCCCTCTGTGCATTATCGAACATGAAGGCCACTGACCGTTGGTCTGTGAGGAGGGTAAACTTCCTGCTGGCCAAATAGTGCCTCCAATGTCGCACAGCTTCGACTATGGCCTGGGCTTCCTTTTCCACTGAGCAGTGGCGGAGTTCGGAAGCCTGGAGAGTTCTGGAGAAGAAGGCCACGGGTCTGCCCGCTTGGTTCAGGGTGGCCGCTAGAGCTACTTCTGATGCGTCGCTCTCGACCTGGAAGGGGAGAGACTCGTCGATGGCGCGCATCGTGGCCTTTGCGATGTCCGCTTTGATGCGGCTAAAGGCCTGGCAAGCCTCTGACGACAGCGATAAGGTCGTGGACTGAATGAGGGGACGGGCCTTGTCGGCGTAATTGGGAACCCATTGGGCGTAGTAAGCGAAGAAACCCAGGCAGCGTTTGAGGGATTTGAGGGTATTGGGGAGAGGGAGTTCCATCAGGGGGCGCATGCGTTCAGGGTCAGGGCCTATCACTCCGTTACGCACTACTTAGCCGAGGATGGCTAGACGGTCGGTGCTAAACACGCACTTATCCTTATTGTAAGTGAGGTTAAGGAGTTTTGCGGTTTGGAGAAATGTCCGGAGGTTGGTGTCATGGTCCTGCTGGTCGTGGCCGCAGATGGTGACATTATCGAGGTACGGGAAGGTAGCCCGTAATCCGTACTTGTCGACCATTCCGTCCATCTCCCGTTGGAAGACCGAGACCCTATTTGTGACACCGAATGGAACCCTGAGGAAGTGGTAGAGGCACCCATCAGCCTTGAACGCGGTGTACTTGCGGTAACTCACGCGGATGGGGAGCTGGTGATAGGCGGACTTGAGGTCCACAGTGGAGAAGACTTTGTATTTCGCAATCTCGTTAACCATGGCGGAAATACGGGGGAGAGGATACCCGTCCAGTTGCGTAAACCGGTTGATGGTCTGGCTGTAGTCGATGACCATCCAGTTTTTCTCCCCAGTCCGGACCACCAGCACTTGGGCTCGCCAGGGACAGTTGCTGGCCTCGATGACCCCTTCCTTCAGCAACCTCTGGACCTCGGACCTGATGAAGGTCCGGTCCTGGGCGCTGTACCGTCTGCTCCGGGTCGCGATGGGTTTGCAATCGGGGGTGAGATTAGCAAACAAGGAGGGGGGGTCCACTTTGAGGGACGCGAGTCTGCAGACAGTGAGGGGGGTATAGGGCCGCCAAATTGGAAGGTCAAGCTCTGCAGGTAGCACTGGAAGTCCAGTCCTAGGAGTGCCGGTGCGCAACGGTCGGGGAGGACTAGGAGTTTATAATTTTTAAAAACCTTCCCTTGGACCGTGAGGTCCGCGATGCAGCACCCGGTGATGCGGACGGTGTGCGAACCTGAGGGTAACCCGATTTTGTGTTTTACAGGATGGACAGGGAGCACGCAGCGCCTTACCGTGTCAGGGTGTACAAAGCTTTCCGTGCTCCCGGAGTCCAGCAGGCAGCCCATCTTGTGGCCGTTGAGGTGGATCAGCGTCGTCGTTTTGGCGAGCGTGCGTGGACGTGACTGGTCGAGCTGAATGGCCGCGAACCGTGGAGAAGATCCATCGTCGTCGGCCGAGTAGGTGCTGGCAGGATCGTGTGTGCCAGTCCAGGATGGCGGTGCCCAGGATCCGCACGTGAAATCGGGGCCCCAAGATGGTGGCGCCCAGGACCCGCACGTAGAGCCGGGGCCCCAAGATGGCGGCGCCCAGGACCCGCACGTGGAGTCGGTGCCCCAAGATGGCGGCGCCCAGGACCCACACGTGGCGTCCGGGGCCCAAGATGACGGCGCCCGCGGGACCCTTGTGGTTGCTGGGGGCGGGGTTAGTGGTGCCGGCGGGCCGATCGGAGCGGCTGAGAGCGGGGGCAGAGAGGCGCGCAGGCCGGGCGCAGGGGCCCAGAGGCGCGGTACAACAGTGACCGATTTGGCCTGGCAGACCGACGAAAAATTGCCCTTCTTCCTGCAGCTCTTACAAAGGGTGGAACGGGCCAGGCAGCGCGGACGAGGGTGTTTGGCGAACCCACAGAAATAGAGGCGGGGCCCCGCGGACTTGTCGGGGCGTCCCGCGGCGCAGGCCTGAGGGGGGTCGGGAGCGGCGGATGTCGGTGGGGAAGCGTGCCAGGAGGCCCAGGGCCCGGGCGTTTAAGTCGCCGACCTCCAGGGAGGTGGAGAGAGTCCGTGCTCCGTTAGGCTGAGGTCGTCTTTTTCCAGCATCCGCTGGCGGATAGCGGCAGACTGCATCCCAGCCACGTAAGCATCTCTAATCAAAAGTTCCATGTGCTCAGTGGCTGAAACTTGGAGGCAGGGGCAATTCCTCCCCAGGACAACGAGGGCCTGGTAAAAAATGTCTAAGGACTCACTGGGGAGCTAGTTGTCTGGTAGTCAGCAGATGTCGAGCGAACACTCGGTTTACCGGCTTAAGAATCTGTCCTTTCAGCTTATCCACGTCCGCGTCGTAATCTTTTTCTTCCCCTATCATCGCGTAGGCCGCCATGCCCACGCCGGAATGGGGAATATGAAGCTTCTGTGCCATGGTGAGGGGGCTGCTTGCGGACGCCAGGTAGCCATCGAAACACGCCAGCCAATGTTTGAAGATTTCCGATGCGTTCTCAGTTTGCGGGCTGATGCGGAGGCATTCGGGCTTGATCCAGAGCTCCATCTTCAAAATTCTAGCTGATTAAATTGATGTACCATCAATTGAACGCGAGACGAGTTGCTGTACAAAAGTATGGCTTTAATCAGCTAGATGTTAGCCCTGCGGTCGATTACAGTATAAGGACAACCGCCGGAAGTACTGGGTATTTATACCCCGCCCTGGAGGCGGGGTTAACTCAGCCTATCAACCAATCGGGGAGCCGTCACATGACTGGTCTCAACCAATCGGTCGAGAGGCACATGACCGACCAGGGCCAATGGTAAGCCGGTGTTCTGCACCAATGGCAGGCAGCTATGCTAATCATTCCACCACAGTGTTCAAGAATAAATAATTGTTCTGGTTGAACACACATATGTTGTATGCATGTCTTCATGATCAGGGGAGCCACAGAACATAACATGACACCAGAGGTGCTGAATAACTGAAGGTAATCGCAGACAAGGCGAGACAAACTGCCAACGACTAACAGACTCTGAACAAACAACTTCACCGCCAACCTGGTGAACTACGGATTTACAACTAAACGTAACACAAGACGGTGAAGTGTGAGATGGCTGGTTTAAAGGCACCCGATCAACTTCAAGTCTCAGATAACATGGACAAAAACTGGCGCATTTTTAAACAACAGTTTGAAATGCATGTTTTAGCCCGTCGTCTCCAGGCACAGCCTGATGAAAGGGGTGTTGCGTTGCTGCTAACGTTAGCAGGTCCTCAAGCACTTGAGCTTTATAATTCCTTTGTTTTTGATAGCGGAGAGGGAAGTAGGACTTACGATGAGGTGATTAAGCGCTTTGATCTATACTGTTCTCAAAAACGAATGCGATTTTTGAAAGACACTTGTTCTGTACCCGTGCGAAAAGAGATAATGAATTGTTCAACAACTTTGCAACGGATTTAAGATCAAAGACCCAGTCGTGCAATTTTGGACATTTGCAGTCTTCAATGATACGTGACCAAATTGTTTTTGGGACTTCGGATGATAGGCTATGAGAACGATTGTTGAGGGAAGATGACCTCATGTTGGAAACCGCCATCAGAATATGTCAGGCAAGTGAGTTATTGGAGACGATGCTGGTGCCGTATGTGCTGTGACGCAGTTCTGAAAGAAATGTGGTCTCAGTACGGGTGATGATTTTGAGCGCCCTGTTACTCAGCGCCACAAAAAACGGGGTCTCGTTGCCAGTGGCCATTTTGAGCGCACCGCTATGCAACATCACCAGAAATGTGGTCTTGGTGCGGGCAACCATTTTGGGCAAAAAGCTCCATCCGCCATTTTGTGCCAGGTATGTGACAACAGACACTTACCAATGCGATGTCCTGCATTTAAAAAAGTTTGTCACAAGTATGGCAGAACGGGTCATTTTACCCGCCGATGCACCATTGGTCGGACAGTTGTCTGGTGTAGTGAATTATAAACACTAATACTCCACACTGTATTGTACAACATGTGTTGAGCCTGTACCTTGTACTAGATCATGTGTAGTTGCGCGGCTCTACCCATAGGGGGAGATGAGGAGCTTCTACTGGGCTCCACCCTTGGCTCCGCCCATAGCTCCGCCCAGGCTCCTCCCCCTAACCGGAAGTATAAAGGTTGCTGTTGTGAGCCTGCCTGCCAGTTCATCTAGAGTTCATCTCGTCACAGGCAGGCTCTGTTGTAAGACGATTAAAACCACTGTTCACTTCTAACCACGTGTCGCGCGAATTGATGGTCTCATCAATTTAATCGTCTTAAGAAACAGTAAGGAATGACCATCGAATCAGCCCTCAAACCTGATCGACTGGAACTCGACCCACAGGATGCAGAGGCGAAATAAATCTTTTCACACTGGCTCTGATGTTTTAAGGCCTACCTGGCTGAAGCAAGCACTACAGAAACTAAGGAGGAGCAGAAACTCAGCCTACTGCACGCAAGGGTGAGCCATCGTATATCCACTCAACTTAATTGTACCGGCTCATATACAGAGGCCCTGGCCCTACTCGACAGAATGTACGTGAGGCCCGTCAATGAGGTCTACGCGCAACACGTTTTTACTACTCGCCGCCAGCGCGCCACAGAATCGCTAGAAGAATTCCTAAGAGACTTAAAAACCTTATCCTGGGACTGTAATTACCAAGCTGTAAATGCTGCAGAACATAGGGAACTCGCTGTCCGCGATGTATTTGTTGCAGGCCTCAGATCCAATTACGTGCGCCAGCGGTTGCTTGAGAAGAGGGCCCAAAACTTAGAAGACACTGTAGAACTCGCCACTACTATGGAGGTCTCGTTCCACAGCCTCACCTCGTTCCCCGCGGACTCAACGACCCTGTCGTGGGCCCCCGACCAGCGACTACCCCAGGCCTGTACCGCACGGCCACCCAGCCACTATACTACTCCAGCCTGCCACTTTTGTGGCCAGCCCCAGCACCCGTGGCAGCATTGCCCGGCTCGCAACGCGACCTACAGCAGCTGCGGTCGCAAAGGACACTATGCCAGAGTATGTCTGGCGAAGAGAGCTCTAGCCTCAAGCCCTCCCGCAGCCCAGGGCACTCGCTCCCTGAATTCGCAGGCCCCGTAACGCTGCGGCCTGTACTCCGACTCCGCCCCCAACCGCCACGTGTGACCCATGGGGGCCGCCATCTTGGCAACACCCCACCACGCGGCCGGCCACGTGCGACTCATGGGGGCCGCCATCTTGGACGCCATCTTCCTCGCCGCCCACCACGTGCGATCCACGGGGGCGGCCATCTTGGGCTCCATCCTCTCCAAACTCAGCAACCCAGATCGAAGACTGCGACCTCAGAGGGCATTCATCACGGGGCCACTCCAGCACAGCTGATCGAGCCGCCGACTACCCACAACTCAGCGCGGTCATGTTGGACCAATCGCGTCTGAAACACCTCCGCAACTCCATGATGACCGTTAAAATCAACGGGTACAGTACACCGTGCCTCTTTGACTCCGGGAGCACCGAGATCTTCATACACCCAGATCTGGTAAGACGCTGTTCGCTCCCTGTTTTTGCTGCACGGCAAACTATCTCCCTCGCTTCGGGCTCCCACTCTGTTCACCTCCAAGGGCGCACCGTCGCGACCCTAACAATCCAAGGCGCTAGCTACTCTATTTTTCAACTATACGTCCTGCCCGAACTCTGCGCCCCACTCTTACTGGGACTCGACTTCCAGTGTAACCTCAAAAGTCTCACCCTCAGCTTCGGCTGACCCCTACCCCCACTCACCTAGCCACGCTGCGAATCTCCCCCCCTCCACTCTTTGCCAATCTCACTCCGGACTGTAAACCCGTAGCCCGTAGGTCGGGGGGGGGGGGCGGGTCTGGGTGGGGTCGGGTCGGGGGGGGTCGGGTCGGGTCTGGGGGGGGGGTCGGGTCGGGTCGGGGGGAGTCGGGTTGGGGTGGGGGGGGCGGGTCAGGTCGGGGGGGCGGAGTTACCTGGTATATGATCGGGACTCACCGATCGGCGGGCCGGTCTCTCTGTCGGCAGGTCTCTGACGCCGGTCACGCACTCGTTGATGGCGCCCCCTAGCACATGGCGCCCCGGGCGACTGCCCGAGTTGCCGGTACCTTGAGCCGGCCCTGGGGCTAATAAATGGACATGCACCAAAAGAATGATGGATCAAGGGTTACAGGGAGTGGATGCTCCCCATCCACTCCCTGTAACCCTTGATCCATCATTCTTTTAGCTTCTTACAGCTATATTAGCTATGGAAGGGAAACTTGAACACAAAGCTGCTCTGAGTCGATAGGGGTTTTCTTCATACTCGTATAGGAAAGATACAAGCTGATCTAGCAGTGAAAATTCTGCACCACCTTCTAACCTGCAGCGATGGTGCAGTGTAAAATTAAAATAATGGGAAACTCTGCCAGTGAGAGCTCCAGGGGAAGATTCGAGGCTCATAGAGATGCGCGTAGGTGGATTGTAAACCCAGAACTCACATCTTATTTGGAGATGAGCAAGGACCTGTGTTGCTGACAGATTTGCATGACCAGGGTACTGCTGACTCACATTTGCCACATTCTCCAGGAATTGGCACCATGGGGACTGGGAAGGCATCCATTGCCGGTGGCTGTGAAAAGTAATGGCTGCTCCAAACTTCTCCATCAATGCTCATTCCAGGGCTCCACTGCGGATCGCTCAAGTGTCCATGCACAAATACATTCATGAGGTCATAGATACCCTTTGTGCCAAGGCCCACAATGATGTCGCCTTTGACAGAGATCAAGCAAGCGAGGAATGGACTTTGCTGAGATTCCAACAGGTGCAGAGTGTATTTCACTGAACTCATGTGGCCATGATAGCTCGCAGACAACAAACACTCCAATACATAAACTGGAACGGCTCAATGTGTACAACTCGTCTTCGACCACAAGGAACTGTTCTTCAGGTTTGTACCACATACCCAGGAAGAATCCATGAGACATTTATCTTGAGTAGATCCCAGATCCTTGACATCTTCAAGGATCATACAGGATCCAGGGCTGGCACCTCTGTGACAAAAGGTACCTGCAAAGGATGTGGCTGATGACACCAGTGCGGCAGTCTGAGACTCTTGCAGCGAAAGGGTACAACCAGCCTTCTGTGCCAGTCGAACATTGGTGTTGGATACTTTTGGGATTCCAAAAATATGATTCCAATGCTCGGGCGGGTCAGGTGGAGCACTCCAGTTGCAATTCATCTCATTTTGCCCATGTTTCAATCCAAGAGTGAATAGCTACACATCAGTATCATATTGTCCTAACCCTTTGAAGGATGATGCACCCTTGGTAATATGTGTCCTTAGTGAGATGAGGTGCTAACTGGAGGAGGCATTCCAGCATCTGTCATCAGAAGGTGCTGTCTCTTCAAGCATGTCTCCAGTTTCCCAGTCACAACAACGCCCAATAAGGGTCAGGAGCTGCTGGTCGATCCTCAATGTTATCATAACTGTATGCTTTCAAGGCTCCTCAAGGAGATCCATCTGAAACAATGGAGCATTGCACTCTGGTGAGTCCCTAGTTTGTGACAAGAGTCTTGTCCCTGCAAGACACATAACTACATGGTGAGAGATACATAAGATTGAACGTTCAAGTGCCAGGACAATAATGTGACTGAGAGGGCCCGTGCTTCTTCACCATGGGGTGGCAATATGCCCCTACATTTATTGGTGAGCTTAGCAGACGTACACTTTGAAAGTCCAAAATGCGGCTGGCCTACAGCAGCACGGAGTATGTACTCATGTCATGAAAGCCCTGCTGAGAGACAGAAAGGTTCTGGAGTTTTATGATATATCACCCTTGTCCATGCATTTCCTTGTACCCTGTGTCATAATATACACACAAGTATATGATGGTGCACAAACAGGCAGTGATTGACACACAAAACACACAATTTTTACGACGTCTCCCGGTGGGAGAAGGTGTGCTGATCGACTTTCTCCGCATTTCATGACTCGAACTCGGAGTGGAAAGGGGGAAAAAAACGGCAGCAGCTCCCCAGAAAAAACGGGGGAAGGAATCCAAGATGGCGGCCGGCGGAGCACCAGAGGAGTGGAAGCAGTGGGCCCAGGAGCAGCAAGCTGCTCTCCTGCGCTGTTTTGCAGATTTCAAGGCTGAGGTACTGAGCTTTCTGCAGGAAACGAACAAAAGGCTCTCGGATATTCAGACGACCCAGGGTGCTGCCATCCAGGCGTTGCAGACGCAGGCCACTGAACGAGAGGAGGAGGCCGTGGTCCTCGTGAGTAAGGTGGAGGGGCACGAGGCACTCCACAAGAAGTGGCAGGACCGCTTCGAGGAACTTGATCACCGCATGAGGCGTACAAATCTGAGGATCTTGGGCCTTGTGGAGGGGCTGGAGGGGTCGGATCTGACAACCTACGTGGCTACGATGCTGAACTCGCTAGTGGGGGCAGGATCTTTTCATCTGCCCCTGGAGCTGGAGGGAGCCCACAGGGTACTGGCCAGGAGGCCTAAGGAGAATGAACCCCCTAGTGCGGTGCTGGTGAGGTTCCACCGGTTCAGTGATCGGGAGTGTGTGCTGCGCTGGGCCAAGAAGCTGAAGAGCAGCAACTGGGAGAATGGGGTAGTACATATCTACCAGGATTGGAGTGCGGAGGTGGCTAAGCGGCGATCCGGGTTTAATCGGACGAAAGAGGTGCTCTACAGGAAGAAGATAAAGTTTGGAATGTTGCAGCCTGCGCGCCTGTGGGTAACTTATTTGGACCGGCATTATTATTTTGATTCCGCGGAGGAGGCTTGGGCCTTCGTGCGGACGGAGAAACTGGACTCGAACTAGGGGCTGGGGGTTGCGGGGTCGGTTGTAAAACAATTCTTTATTGCTGCTGTTGCTGTGTTCTCTTTTTCTGTACTTTTGTAATTTTGATATGGTTATTTATTGGGGTGTTGTTCTGTTTTTTGTTGTGGGGCATTGTTTGAGTTTTGTATCTTGCGGGGAGGGTTGGGGGGTTTGTTGTATTCTATATCGTGTTGGGGGCTGGTATTTGGGAGCTGCGTCAGAAGGGTGTGGTGGGGCAGTGCGAAAGCGCGGGCTTTCTTCTGGTTTCCCGCGTTGCAGGGCTGGGGGGTGGAGACGGGGGCGGGGGGTGGGGCCCTTAACTGGCTCTTCCCTGCGCTGGAGTGGTGCCTGGAGGAGGGATAGGATGGGGGATGATCCCACTTTGGGAGGGGTCGGGTTTTTGGCGGGAGTTTCCGGGGTCAGCAGAAGTTAGCTGACCCACGGAAGTACAATGGAGGATGGTTCGCGGCTAGGAGGGTTCCTAGCCTGGGGGGGGGGGGACTACCAGGATCAGGAAGAAGCTGGTGGGGGCCGGGGGGACAGAGGTGAGGTGTTGTCACTGTGGGGCCTGGGTCGGGCGGGGGGTGCTGGCCTGGGGCGGGCAGTAGACGGGCTATGGCTAGTCGACGGGGGAAGGGGGCGGGACGCCCTCAGATCCGGTTGGTCACCTGGAATGCGAGAGGATTGAATGGGCCGGTGAAGCGGCCGAGGGTACTTGCTCATCTGAGGGGGTTAAAGGCATATGTGGCAATGCTTCAGGAGACCCACCTGAAGGTGGCGGACCAGGTCCGTCTGAGGAAGGGGTGGGTGGGGCAGGTTTTCCACTCTGGGTTGGATGTGAAGAACCGGGGAGTGGCGATTCTGGTGGGGAAAAATGTGTCGTTTGAGGCATCTGAGGTGGTGGCGGATAAGGGAGGTATGCATGTTATGGTTAGGGGCAGGCTACAGGGAGAGAAGGTGGTACTTGCTAGTGTGTATGCCCCAAATTGGGACGATGCGGGCTTTATGAGGCGTATGCTGGGACGGGTCCCGGATCTAGAGGCGGGAGGTCCGATTGTGGGGGTGGACTTCAATACGGTGTTGGATCCTTCACTGGATCGGTCCAGCTCCAGGACGGGTAGGAGGCCGGCGGCGGCCAAGGTACTGAGAGGGTTTATGGACCAGATGTGAGGGGTGGATCCATGGAGGTTTGTGAGGCCGAGGGCACGGGAGTACTCTTTCTTCTCCCACGTACATAGGGTCTATTCTCGGATAGACTCCTTCGTGGTGAGTCGGGGACTGATTCCGAGAGTGGAGGAGGCCGAATATTCGGCCATTGCAATCTCCGACCACGCTCCGCATTGGATAGAGTTGGAGATGAGGGAGGTGCGGGACCAGCGCCCGTTGTGCCGGTTGGATGTGGGGTTGTTGGCGGAGGGGGAGGTGTGTAGAAGGGTCCGGGCAAGTATTGAGGGGCACCTCGAGGTGAATGATACGGGGGAGGTCCAGGTGGGGATGGTCTGGGAAGCCCTGAAGGCAGTGATTCGTGGGGAGCTGATATCCATCCGGGCACACAGGGAGAGGAGTGAGAGGGATAGACTGGTGGGAAAGATGCTGGAGGTAGACAGGAGGTACGCAGAGGCACCAGAGGAGGGACTGTTGGGGGAGAAGCGCAGCCTACAGGCTAAATTTGATTTGCTGACCACTAGAAAGCCGGAGGCACAGTGGAGGAAGGCACAATGGTGAAAAGGCGAGTAGGATGCTGGCTCATCAGCTCCGCAAGAGGGATGCGGCTAAGGAAATTGCTGGAGTGAGAGACAAGAGTGGGAATGTGGTGCGGAAGGGGGTAGAGGTGGAATTAGGTCTTCAAGGACTTTTACGGGGAACTGTACCGTTCGGAGCCAACGGTGGAGAGGAGGAGAATGGAGAGGTTCCTCGACGGGCTTTCTTTCCCGAAGGTGCAGGAGGAGCAGGTGGAGGGGTTGGTGGCGCCGATTGAGCTGGAGGAGCTAGTTAAGGGGATCGGGCAGATGCAGTCAGGGAAGGGGCCGGATGGATTCCCGGTGGAATTATATAAAAAGTTTGTGGACCTAGTGGGCCCCTTGCCGGTGCGGACACTTAATGAAGCGTGGGAAGGGGGGACTTTGCCCCCGACGATGTCGCGGGCGCTGATTTCGTTAATCTTAAAGAGGGTTAAGGACCCCCAGCAGTCTGGTTCATACAGGCCCATATCTCTCCTCAATGTGGATGCCAAGGTGCTGGCAAAATCCTGGCCACCATGATAGAGGACTGTGTGCCAGGGGTTGTACACGAGGAGCAGACAGGGTTTGTGAAGGGAAGGCAGCTGAACACGAATGCGTAGATTGCTGAATGTCATCATGATGCCGGCGATTGAGGGGGAGGCTGAGATAGTGGTGGCGCTGGATGCAGAGAAGGCCTTCGATAGAGTGGAGTGGGGGTACTTATGGGAGGTGTTGGGGAGGTTTGGATTTGGTGAAGGGTTTATTAGATGGGTGAGGCTGCTATATGAGGCCCCGATGGCGTGTGTGGCCACGAATGGGAGGAGGTCGGAGTACTTCCGGCTGTCCCCCTTGTTGTTTGCATTGGCAATCGAGCCGTTGGTGATGGCGTTGAGGGATTCAGGGAGGTGGAGAGGTTTGGTGCGAGGTGGGGAGGAACATAGGGTGTCGTTGTATGCCGATGACCTGTTACTGTATGTGGCGGATCCGGTGGGAGGGATGCCGGGGTGATGGAGCTGCTAGCTGAGTTTGGGACCTTTTCAGGCTATAAACTAAATTTAGGCAAGAGTGAGGTGTTTGTGGTGCACCCTGGAGACCAGGAGGAAGGAATTGGTAGGCTCCCGCTTAGGAGGGCAGGGGGGACTTTTAGGTACCTGGGGGTGCAGGTGGCCAGGGACTGGGAGACTCTTCACAAGCATAATTTCACCAGGCTTGTGGATCAGATGGAGGAGGAGTTCAAGAGGTGGGACATGCTGCCATTGTCGTTGGCGGGGAGGGTGCAGTCCGTCAAAATGACGGTGCATCCGAGGTTCTTGTTCCTCTTTCAGTGCCTGCCCATCTTCATCCCCAGGGCCTTCTTTAGGAGAGTGACTAGCAGTATTTTGAGCTTTGTGTGGGCACATGGGACTCCGAGAGTGAAGAGGGTTTTCCTGGAGCGAGGGAGGGATAGAGGCGGGCTGGTGCTGCCCAACCTTTTGGGGTACTATTGGGTGGCCAATGTGTGAATGGCGTGTAAATGGGTGATGGGGGGGGGGGGGGGCGCGGGGTGGAAAAGAATGGAGTTGGCGTCATGTAGAGGTACGAGCCTGGGTGCCTTGGCAACGGCGCCGTTGCTGCTCTCTCCTAAGAGGTGTACCACGAGCCCGGTGGTGGTGGCGACCCTAAGAATCTGGGGACAGTGGAGACGGCATAGGGGGGAAACAGGGGGCTCGATGGAGGCTCCATTGGGTGGAAATCATCGGTTCATCCTGGGGAACAATGATGGGGGATTTAGGGGGTGGCAAAGGGTGGGCATCAGTAAATTGAGGGACCTGTTTATTGGCGGGAGGTTTGCGAGCCTGGGGGATCTGGAAGATAAATTTGGGCTCCCCCAAGGGAACATGTTCAGATACTTGTAGGTAAAGGCGTTTGCTAGGCGACAGATAGAGGAGTTCCCTTTGCTGCCATCGCGGGTGGCGATGGACAGAGTGCTTTCGGGGGTGTGGGTCGTAGAGGGGAAGGTGTCTGACATTTATACGGTAATGCAGGAGGTGGAGGAGTCGTCAGTGGAGGAGCTGAAGGCTAAATGGGAGGGGGAACTAGGGGAGCAGATAGAGGACGGGACTTGGGCGGATGCCTTGGAGAGAGTCAACTCTTCCTCTTCATGTGCGAGGCTTAGTCTTATCCAATTTAAGGTGCTGCACCGGGCCCACATGTCCGGGACTAGGATGAGTAGGTTCTTTGGGGGTGAGGACAGGTGCACCAGGTGTTCGGGGAGTCCAGCGAATCATGCCCATATGTTCTGGGCATGCCCGGCACTGGAAGAATTCTGGAAGGGGGTGGCGGGGACGGTGTCGAGGGTGGTTGGATCCAGGGTCAAATCAGGGTGTGGACTCGCGATTTTTGGAGTTGCGGTGGAGCCGGGAGTGCAGGAGGCAAAAGAGGCCGGTGTCCTGGCCTTTGCGTCCCTAGTAACCCGGCAGAGGATCTTGCTGCAGTGGAAGGATGCGAGGCCCCCAAGTGTGGAGACCTGGATCAGTGACATGGCGGGATTTATAAAATTGGAGAGGGTCAAATTTGCCCAGAGAGGATCAATACAAGGGTTCTACAAACGGTGGCAGCCTTTTCTGGACTTCCTGGCTCAAAGATAGGTATCTTGGTCAATAGCAGCAGCAACCCGGCCCGGGGGGGGGGGGAGTAAGAGTATAATAGTTCCTTATAGTTTCTATTTTTTTCTCTATGGTTATGTAACTTAACATTGTGTTAATTTAAGTTGTTGTTAATATGTTGTGTTGTTCATTGAGGAGGGGCGAATGTTTATGATTGCTATCATTATTGTTATTGTTGGTATTTCATTATGGTTCGATGTTGCTGTATAAATTCAAAAATTTTCAATAAAAATTATTTTTTTTAAAAAGCAACCCTGCGTTATGAAATTGTAGGAACCAACAGGACTTCCTTGCTCGGTGCTCAGGCCTGCAAAATCTTGAATCTTGTGCAGCGGGTTCACACCATGTCATCCGCTGAGGCAACGGCCTCGCCAGATGTCAACTTCCAAACCCAATTAGATGACATCATCGCACAATACCACAGCGTCTTCGAAGGTATGGGCACACTCCCCTACCGATACAAGGTACTACTGAAGCTGAATACCACACCTGTGGTTCATGCACCGTGTCGGGTGCCGGCACCCCTTAAGGACCCCCTCAAGCAGCAGCTGCAAGACCTCCAGGACCAGGGCATCCTTTCTATGGTCACGGACTTGGTCAGCTCCATGGTTTGTGTGAAAACACTGTCAGGGGACCTTCGCATTTGTATCGACCCCAAAGATTTGAACCGTAACATCATGATGGAACACTACCCTGTACCTAAACGTGAAGAGCTCACCAGCGAAATGGCTCACGCCAAGTTTTTCACGAAGCTGGATGCCTCCAAGGTGTTTTGGCAAATACAGCTGGACGCGTCCAGTCGAAAGCTGTGCACATTTAACACCCCGTTTGGTCGTTACTGTTACTGGATGCCCTTTGGCATCATCTCCGCCTCGGAGGTGTTCCACCGAATAATGGAGCAAGTGATGGAGGGCATCGGAGGGGTGCGAGTGCACGTCGATGACATCATTGTCTGGTCCACAACTCCTCAGGAGCACATCGATTGCCTCAAACAAGTGTTCCATAGGATCCATGAGCATGACCTCCGACTCAATAGAGCCAAATGCTCGTTTGGTCAAGTAGAAATAAAGTTCCTTGGCGATCATATTTCGCAGTTCAGTGTGCAGCCAGATGCAGACAAGGTGTCAACGATCAACGCCATGAAGACCCTGGAGCACAAGAAGGCGGTCCTCCGCTTCCTAGGGACGGTCAACTTCCTTGGGAAGTTTATCCCCAACCTTGCATCACACACCACACTACGGACTTGCAGTGGCTCCCCGCTCGTGAGTGAGAGTGGCGTGAGCTCAGGGCGAAACTCACCAAGGCCCCGATACTGGCGTTTTTCAAACCCCACCAAGGAGACGAAGATCTCCACCGACGCGAGCCAGGCTGGCATTGGGGCAGTACTCCTCCAGCGGGATGATTCCTCCTCCTGAGCCCCAGTCGCATGTGTATCTATAGCCACGACACCTACTGAGCAACGTTATGCTCAGGTTGAAAAATAATGCCTGGGCCTCCTCACAGGGATTGACAAATTCCATGATTACGTGTATGGACTCCCCAAAGTCACGGTCAAGACGGACCACAGGCCATTGGTTCACATCATCCAAAAAGACCTCAATGATATGACGCCCCGGCTACAACGTATCCTCCTCAAACTCCGCCGCTACGATTTTGACCTGGTCTACACCCCGGGCAAGGAGCTGATTGTGGCCAACGCACTCCCTAGATCCATCACCACGCCCTGTGAGCAGTCGGACTTTGTCAGATAGACGCTCAGGTGAAGTTTTGTGGATCCAACTTTCCGGCCACAGATGAAAGGGTCTTGCAAATTCGTCAGGAGACGGCCAGGGCTCCAGCGGGTCATGCGACATCTCACAGATGGTTGGCAAAAGGGGCAGAGCCCACAGTTCTATAATGAAAAGGACGATCTAGCGGTAGTGGACGGCATACTAATGAAACTGGACAGGATAGTAATCCCACAGAGCATGCGAGAGTTGATCCTCGGCCAAATCCATGAGGGTCACCTGGGGGTCGAAAAGTGTCACCGTCGAACCCGAGAGGCAGTTTATTGGCCAGGCATCAGTCAGAATATCACCAACACGGTCCTCAATTGCCCAACGTGCCAAAGGTTCCAGCCGGCTCAGCCAAAACAGACTCTACAGCCACATGAACTGGTGTCCTCCCCATGGTCCAAAGTTGGGATTGACCTCTTTCATGCAAAGGGCCGAGACTATGTACTCCTCGTGGACTTCTTTTCTAACTACCCCGAGGTGGTTAGACTGACTCGCCTCACTTATGCACCATCAATTGGACACGAGACGGAGATGAGATCCAAACGATAGGCTTTAATGCACAAGATGTGTGCCCGGCAGCAGACATGCCGGGAAGCACGGGTTCTTATATCCCACCTTGTAGGCGGAGCTACATGGCTGAGAGGCACATGACTTACCCGAGCCAATGGGCAGCGAGTCCTCTGCACCAATAGCAGCTCACGTCCAAGGTACCATAATACCCCTAGTCATACTACCACACTCACATCAGCAACAGTCATCAAGGCGTGCAAAGAGACCTTTGCCGTCATGGCATTCCACTTACTGTTATGACTGATAATGGCCCGTGCTTCTTCAGCCAGGAGTGGATCATTTTGCCCGGCAGTACAATTTTACGCACGTCACTTCAAGCCCCCACTACCCCCAGTCGAATGGGAAGGCTGAAAAGGGGGTTCACATTGTTAAAAGACTGTTGTGCAAAGCTGCTGACTCGGGTTCAGATTTTAACCTGGGCTGTTAGCCTACAGGGCGACTCCTTTGTCCACTGGCCTGTCCCCAGCACAGCTGCTAATGAACCGCACACTATGGACGACGGTGCCTGCTGTCCACATCCCGGACCTTGACAATTTTCCGGTCCTGCAGAGGATGCAACAGTCTCGGGCCCAATGCAAGTCGGCGTCTGATGCCCATGCCACAGATCTCCCTGCTCTGGTCCCTGCTGACCGAGTTCATGTTCAGCTACCTGACGGTGGCTGGTCTGCCACAGCTGTGGTGGTTAAGCAAGTGGCCCCGAGATCGTTCCTCATTCGCATGCATGATGGCTCCTTTCTTCGGCGTAATAGGCGGGCACTGCGGCTACTTCCACGCTCGCCACCTGAACGTGATGTCCCGCCTCACATGCTGGTTCCTCAGGACGCGCCGTTCCACAAGACCACCGATCTGCCAGTTCTTTTACCGACCTCTACATTGGAGGCAGTTCCGCCCATTCCAGTGCAGGCGGCCCCTGACCCACCTTTGAGGCGGTCAACCATAATTCGTCGCCAACCACAGAGACTGAATTTATAGACTGAATGTTGCATTACCTTGTGATCCGTTTACACATCTGTACATGTTGTTTCTTCCTAATTTGTTATCTGCCTTCTATCTGCACTAGACACCTTCCCATGTAAATACGTTCACATACTTTGTATCTAGTCAGGCTTCTACACACACACACTCACTATTTATTGACCTATACACATTTTTTTAAAATAAAAAGGAAAAAAAGCGGGGGGGGGGGGGAGATGTCATAATATACACACAAGTATATGATGGTGCACAGACAGGCAGTGATTGACACACAGGATGACCAATGAACACACAGAACACAGCAGCCAATCACCAGACAGGACACGACCACTAGAAAGCCAGAGGGCACTAGTTTTCCCGCTCTCTTAGGATCCAGCCTCTGAGACAGTCAGAGCCTGTGAGCAATAACTAGAACATACACCATGTGGTAGTAAGATAGTCTGGTCAGGTTAGCCTCAGGTCTCCAGTCAAGTCAGCATAGTGTCAACCCACAGTTAAAGTATGTATGATAGTTAAGAGTTCAATAAAATCGAGTTGCATTTCTTCAAGTGTTGGAAGCCTGTCTCTCTCACTGCTGCAGTACACGCAGTCCTCGCAGACCCAACATACCCAACACATCACCCTGTACCTTCAGTTTTCAAGAATTCAGATGAGATAGGAGAACACCTCTGCCTCAATCTTACATAGCCAAAAATAAACATGGCATGACTGCAAAGCATGTGAACAGGTTTTGCTCCACAAGCGCACTTAGCATTAAGCTCAAGATACCACTGATTTTGTGAATAATGTGTAAAATACACAGACACTGGTGATATGGAAGCACACTACTTTTAACGAGAAGCCTATTTTGGTGACATTTGCAATAAGTGGGGGGACCGAATATGGTATCATACCTGATTGACAGCAAAATAGCTCATCATAAAAAGAAAGCAAACGCAAGAGATGTGAAATCAGTGCAGCTGTATACATTATATGCATATGAACATCCGTGCCACCATTGTGTTCCTAAATCTTTCTTAACCCTACTTGGTGCTTTCCTGACATCCACAGTGGAGATTGAGGCAGCCTCTGGTCTGCTTTGCCCTGTTGTCAGTAATGACATTGGCAAACATCCTTCCAGACTTGGAGGGCCCTGGAATGTTTTGGGTGGTCCTGCTGCAGGGCAGATGCACCCTCCTCAGCTTGACCAGCTGGAAGTGATGGGGTACAGGGAGAGGGGATTTGGATTGGCTGGAGAGCCCCAGAGTCCTTTGGATGGATGGCTCTGGGGTGCCCAGCTGCTGATCCCCCTTCCTGTGAGTGTCCAAGGGTCCCTGTCTGACTCCTTGAGGATAAGGGGTAGTAGGAGTGAAATTGAGGTGTGAAGAATCCCTCTTGCAAAGCCACTCATGGGTACCACCGATGCATGTAGTGATGGAGTGCACCTTTTTCAACAGTGCAGGGCCTGGACCAAGGTCCCAAAGGTGGCAGCCATACTGCCTGTGATGAGCTCAGTGCAGTGGCATACTAGCATTATTACCTCTGACTCCTGCATTGTTCATTGAAATCTGAGGAATGCAGCTGATATTTCTTTGAGATGTTCTCATGATTGTTGCATGATTGCTGTAACTAATTTAAGACTGAGTCCGGAGGCTTGACATCTGACTTGGACTCAGCAGAATTATAGTGTCCAGAAATCCTTCAAACATTCTTCAAAGGTGCTGTCCTCAGGTTCTTCATCTGAGGTAACCTTGAGGTTGGAGCTAAGGACCTGGCTGGATGAGAGCCTTGGGCACTTGACAAGGTGCCTATGAAATAAAGTAGAGATAATTTGTGCATGGCAGTGAATTAAAAAACAGGACAATGCACTCACATTCGCTTTGAGTGAGGGATGAGTTGCTGCAGGAAAATCACATGGATGTTTGTCACCTCACCGTTGCCGCAGACATGATCAATGTCCACTCTGATAAACTTGCTTTTCGAAGGGAGTGTGATCTTGAGTTCTGGCACTCAAGGTTTAAAAAATAATGGGATTTAATTTTCATGTTCTAATGTTCGAGCACAGATCCTTTTGGGATATTTTTAGACACTTCTTTCTAATATGAGTGCATAACCATTATTCCTACTTTCCGTTTTCTACCATTGAACTCATTCACCAACTTGGGTCAATAACTTGCTTTCAATTCCATGAGCTTTAATTTTAGTTTAATTTTTTAATGTGGAACCTTATTAAATCTTTGCTTTCTGGAAGGCCACATAGATTATATGGATATATTGCTCTCTGCTACTTTAACTGCCTCAAAACATTCAATTAAGATTGTTAGAAGTCATATGGATTCAAAATGTTAACTCTGTTTCTCTCTCCATAGATGCTGCCAGACCTGTTGAGTTTATACAGCATTTTCTGTTTTAATTCCAGATTTCTAGCTTCTGCAATCTTTTGTTTTTATTATAGGATTGTTAGGCATGAGTTACCTTTGAGAAATCCATGGTGACCTTCTATATATCCAACCCTTATTTCACCATAGTGCTCAGCCACTCTCTTCTTAATCATGAATTCTAATAACTTATCAAAGACTGATGCTAAACTTGACATGTCTATAATGTTCTATAGCTTAAACAATACAAATCCCTCCCTACAAATTCTGCTTTATTGTCAACAAAATGCTAAATCTAATTTCCAGGACTACTGCTACTTTAAGTGCATGTGATTAATTTAGCAGTCCCAAGTATACATTGAACTAGATGTATTTCGTAGACATAGTTCTTAAACACCTGATTAATTATTGTGTTTTATTTTACTATCTGAAGTTCAAAGAAGACTAATCGAGTATGTTGGTGCTAATCTGCTACAGTAATGTTTGTGAAATGTTCTTAATCCTACTTGATTAACTGATTTTAATGAGTTTTCAAGTACAGTTATCGATGTACTGGTTGAAATATTTGATCTCTTTCCATCAACAGAAAAAGGTGACATTGATTTGGGAAGCACCGGTTCGATTCAAGGTTCTTTCAGTAAAATTGACAAACAAAAACCTATCAATTTGTCACAGGCTGATCTGATGACAAATAAGATTCTGCCTCCTATCATGGCCGCCTCAGAAGCTTCTGCTCAGAAACAAGACAAAGCTTTTTATGCAATAAAGGCAATAACGGATGCCGTCACATCAAATAAATTACACATCGATTCGATATGGATAAAATCACCTTCAACAGTAGCAACATTAAACAAGTTGGTATCAAGCCCAGAAATCAATATTGTCTCAGATGACATTGTGAACAAAGTTCTGAAAGTAATTTTAGATGCTTCCATTTCCTCATCAAATATAAAGCTTGACACTAGAAGATCCCATTCAGGACAAAGATCTGTGACAGCAGTTTCAGACCATCCCAGTAATGCACAGATATCTTCATTGTTAATAACAGGAATTGCCGAAGAGTTAGTTAGGAACCTGTTAAAAAAATGTCTTCTGTTCCAAAGTCATATCACAACTGATTCACAAATTGGAATAGCTCACCCTGCTGACCCCAGTGATGCCAAGCCCCCTGTAAAGCCAAATGAAGGTATGTCAATCAGCTCAACATCACCTGGATCAGACTATGAGAAGCTCTTTACCATAGTAATGAAGTCAATTACTGATATTTTAGGAGATAAAATGCAGATATCAAATGAAAGTGTGGCTGCAATGGACCTAACACGAACACCCACCACTGAAGTATCTGTAAAAGGAAAGCCAACGCGGTTGGAAGAAACCAGGTTACCTTCAGAAGATACATTTCAAAGATCTCCAGGCATTCCTATTCCCACACAAAGTACCATTATTAAAAAACTGCCCAAACCACGCAGATTATCGTTGACTAAGATTTCAATTAGTCCCACAAAATCCTTCTCATCAGAAAGCCAAAAATTGGGAAACAGACCAGAACGCTTGCCAGAAGCAATTCCAAAGTCAAAAAAAACTATCACAAAAAAGAAGACCAGTGTTTCCAAAAAACTTCCTATTAATCAAGTAGAAAAGTTCCCAATGTTCCAAAAAGTAAAAGAAATAAAGATAATAAAAGATGAGAAAACAGAGAAAATTGCCGTCCAAAGTAAACCGCATCAAAAACCTTCTCAGGATGCACTTGATGATAATCATGACCAAAAAGGTGGTAAATCTGATCAAGAATCATTTGACCCCTTCGATGAAAAATTAATAAAATTACTTACTACTCAACTTAAATGTGAGATTTCAGAAATGGTTACAGGGCAAAAACGGAGATATACTGAAACGCCATTGACTGATGATAAATCCAGTGCTGAATTAAGTGATTCTTGCCTTGACCTTGTTTCAGAAGATACTACAAAAAATGTTTTGGACCACATCAGAAAAGTAATTGGTCTTTCACTACATTCATTTGAACAAAATCCTGAGTTAGACAAGGAACAATTGTGTGCAGATAAATCATCAGAGACATCAGATACTACTTCAGATTTCACTGAGTGTTTTACAAAACTGTTCAATGATATGGCAAGCTCGGTGTCTCAGTCATGTAAGCTAGGCCTCACTTCACCAGATTTCTTAAATGCTATTTATTATGAAATAAAGAAGTCATTAACAGCCTATAAAGAACTTAATTCTGAATCAGGGCAAGGAACTAACCAAACCAGAACACCACCCGAGGGAAGAAAGCTCAGCAGCTCATTTGGCGATCAAGTCACAAACCGGCTTCATGAAATATTACAAACAAAAACTGAGATGCTTGTCTCTGGTTCTAAAGATTTAACAGAACAGAAGACGACTGACACAGCAAGACGTATGAAAGAAGAACTCATAAAGTTTGCCTTACAGCAGCTTTTAAGTGATGAAAAGTTTTCCCAGGAAATCACAAAGATTATCGATGGCGAAAGAAAACTAATTTCCTCTCACATAAAGGATCTTGAGGCCATGATTACACCAGACGTTTTGCAAGATATTATTTCAAAAACTATTGACATTTTGCTTCAAAAGATAGATTCCACATTGAGCTTCATACCGCTTGAAACCGAAGTGAATGATGTTTCTCAAGAACTTGTGAATGCAGTTGTTGCAGAGGTAGAAAGAAAGTATGCTTTGGAAGATTCATTTGTAGTTCAGGATTCAAACGTTGGTGCCACTTGTCCGTTCGCCCCAAAAAAAGCAGTTCAAATTAATCCTTTTGCCAGTATGCTTTCTTCAATTTACTTTATAAATGATGTCACTGAACAAGCCAAGAAAATTCTTGCTGTGAAACCATTGATGCAAAATCAGGTAGTTCTCAAAAAGTCTGTGGATTCACAAAATGCATTAACTGATGCTGGAACAGAAGTTGTCGCATCATATTTTGACTTAATTTCAGTAGACCTTGTCAGATTTATTTTGGAACAAATTGAACCTGTTATTAGTTATCCTGCATCTGCAAATGAATTGAGCCATTCACATACAATCAGTGAAATGTCAATTTTTGACGTTAGTTCAAAGGATACTGCTGCACCAACAATGTGTAGTGAATATTCATCTAGTAGCTCAAAGGCAAGTAAAAAGAAAATATCATTCAGTATACCTCAAGAGCCTGTTTGTGAAAAAATATATTCAAGTAGCATTTCATCAATGGCAGATAGTATGACTGAGGAATCATCAGAAGTCTGTTATCATGAGCCAGGTATATCTGGGTTGACAAAAATGTCTGAAACGTTAATTGAAAATGTTATTAACTCAGTACTCAAGTCCGACGAATCAGATGAAGGAAAAGGAATATGTCCATTTGTAAAAGCACATGTTGCACTCAATGATGATCTGGAAAGTAATTTAGTAAGGTTCATCTTAGAAGAAAAAAATAAATGTCAATTTTCAGATGCTGGGGTTTCTGAATCTTCTGATTCGTTATCAGATCAAAGAGCTGAAAAACATGTTTCTGGAATGATTGATGAATTTGACACATGTTCCTTACCCTCACGGATTGATTCAGGTGAAACACAGATCTGTGGAGATGCAAAAACAATTTGTGAATATAGGAAACAAGATGCTAAATGCACCTGTTCAGCAGGTAAAGTGGCTGAAAATATTGATGTAATATTGCTACCACACGTGATCAAATCTATCACTGAGTATGTAAAGTATAGTATATATCTGAGTCAATTAAACCAGTTATGTGGATCAAAAGAAGCAGATAGGTTTAAAAATGATATTACCAGACGAGAACTTCAGGATTTCTTCCTGGAACTGGTAACAAAAGAGATAATACAGAAAATTATGGAATGCAAAAAACGGGCTTTATTGTTCGACAAGCCACAACCACAATACGTATATCAAGGTAAGGAAAATGAGTATAGAGCTCCTGATGATGTCAGCTATGATACAGTATGTCCATTAACGCGAAAAGAGACTCTAACATCATGGTCAACAATGGCACCAGTTTGTGACACTCAACGGTATGATGAAAGCTTTATTTCAGTTGATGGACTCAATCAAATGTTGTGCATGGAAGGAATTAATACTTTGTCACATGCTTCAGATTCAGGCTTACCAAAACCAGAATTTGTATCTGATCAAAGTACAAATACTTCTCAGTTAAATCTGTTCTCAGAAACAGTTATTTCAAATACTTACCAAGGATTGGAAAGTAGTTTTGAGCCATCATGTGTCTGTGCTTTTGAGCCTTTACATACTGATGTCTGCAAGTTTTCTGGCGAACAGAGCAGCCAATTAATGGTTTCTGACAAAGAGAGCATATGTACATTGTCAGCAATTGAGCCACCAGATTCAAAAATGATAACTTCGTATGATGGACCCTGTACTTGTCCACTACATTTTGACGACACAAAGCTTTCTGTCTCTTCAGCTGAAGAACCACTTCATTCAACGGGAAGCAGTGAAGCAGAAAGTCTAGTTCAAACAGTTCTATATAATATATGGGCTAGTATTCCAACTGAAAAACAGTCGTCCTTAGAAGCATGTGAAAGTTCTGTTGCACTAGATGATTTGTCTGAGGAATTATTAACAGAAGCATTGGTTTCCATTTTTTCACAAATAATGGAATCACTTTTTCCTGAGCCATCTGAGAAAACATGTGAGAGTTTACATTCTTCTCAGTTAAATTTGCTTTCAGAAAAAATTGTTTGTGATGTTATGCAAGAATTAAAACACAGCTCGGAGTCTTCTACATCCACGCTGCGTATACCTTCATCTACGGAATCATCTGACAAAGATAACAAACAAATTGCTTTTTTCAACGATAATTGGAGGAAACAAAAACCTGCCAAACTACAAGCTTCTGTAAAAATCAGATCTTGTGGTAAAACTTCTACAATTGCAGAGAAAAAGCTTTCTTCTTCTTCTTCAACAGAAGGTGCATCTTCAAGCATAAGTAGTGATGCAGATAATCTAGTTCAAACTGTTCTAAGTAATATATTATCAAGCAAGGCTCCACAAAGCTCCAAAGTTGTTCGATATGAAAAGGCAATCCAACAGCAAACAGCAACACCACATGGGACTGAGTTTTCTAGTGGAAGTTCCCTTTCACTGGATGAACTCACTGGAGCATTGTCAAAGGAAGATGTGGTTAGCATTTGTTCACATGTTGCAGGTACACTTTTACAGAAATCCCTCACCACGCCATCCTACATAACAAGCCGTTCTCAGATAAGTTTGCTTTCAGAAAAGATTGCAACAAATATTATCGATGCTTTAAAAAGTAACCTTGAATTATCCAGTTCCTCCCAACGGAAAACTTCATTTGCTCACCCTAGCAGAAGTAAGTTAAGCAAAGGTATTGATGCTGAACTACCAATTCCCACGATAATCACTTCAGATCATGCAATCTCTAAAGTAGTACACACATCAGACTCTTCAACTGAAACATCACATACAACTTCAAGTGAAGCAGAGAATGTGCTTCATGAGGTTTTCAGTGATGCTACAATTTTGGGTTCTGAAGAGGAAATAGTACCTGTGAAGATTGTCCCACATCAGCGAGAAACGCAACTGAGGGTAAATCCAGAACTCATCTCAGACCACTTGTCTGTTATTTCAATAAAAACCCAGCCAATTGAGTTGCTCCAGGAAATGAGTTTATTAAGCACTGGCCATGACCTGCAAGAACTTCGTACCGCATCAATGTTACATACAGAACCATTTCCAAAAAGTGATAGAGCATTGCATTTCTCTCTTCACAAAAGAAAAGGATCTTTGAGAAGAGGCTCTTTGGACAACCACGGGAGATTAGATGTAAAACACAAAGAGGTATGTTCTAAAACAAAAATGACCTATTTTTGTCATGGTGGATAAAACTTTTTACCTTGTTTTTCCTGTGTACCATTCCCTGATCTGTTCTGAGGCTTTTCTTCCAAATTAACAGTTTGAATTCTTCAAGAACAATTTGGCATGGCATTTTCTCACCCAATTTTCTTCTCCTTTCATTGGGGAAAATTACACTTTCCCTAATGCTCTGGCCATAATTCAGCCTCCATGTGGAGAATTATAGAGATAAACTTATCTTCTACCCATATGCCGGGGTGCCTCACCATTGTCACCACAAAATAACATTGGGCAGGATTCTCCGTTTCAGAGACTAAGTGTTGACGCCAGGACAGAATTGGTGGACTTCTACAAAATTGCAAAATTTGTGGTGCTCCTGGAGCAATTCAGGAACAGTTAATGGGTTTAACTGCCGCCATGTGGAACATGACCGATTCCAATGTGAAATGGTGTCAGATTTGCCAGGGTCGGGATTGGCTGACAAGCCGCAGTCACATATTAGCACTCCACTCCCCACACACTCTCATCCCAGCCAACAAGATGGCCCTGGTTCTGAGCGCACCAATTCCGCTGATGCATCGGCAGGGGCCAGAGGTTACCTAGGGCAGTGTTTCTCAAACTTTTTTTCCGGGGACCCATTTTTACCAACCGGCCAACCTTCGGGACCCACGCCGGCCGACCTTCGCGACCAGGGTCGCCCAACCTCCACGACCCACCATTTTCTCTTACCTTGTTTGTTGCTGACAAAAATGGAGGAAATGGTTTTGGGTCCCTTTGGCCCCAATGGTCAGTTTGTCCCTTTGATCCCTTTGGCCCCCCCGAACATGAAAGAATAGGCTGTGACCATATAAAAATTATGTGGCCGCACTGCGTATGCATGCCCGACCATCGGTGCACATGTGCATAGTTTTGCGCATGTGCACCAGTGATTGGGCACGTATGCGCAGTGCGGCCGAATTCTTTTTTTTTTGTTCCTGGTCATTTTGAAGGCATTAAAAGCCGGCTGCTGTGGCTATCGCATGCAGATTTGCTCTGCACCCCTCCCGACAACCGCCCGCGACCCACCCGTGGATTGGGTCCCTGACTTTGACAATGCCTGACCTAGGGGTGGCAGTGGGCATCCAAACCGCATGGCTGCCTTGCAGGCTGTGACAATAATGTTCTGTGCCTGTCCACCCCGAACTCACGGCCCACCTCCTGGCCACCCCCTGCTACCCCTCCTGGTCCTGGCAGAAGCCCCCAGCCGACATCATAACTGTGTCGATGGTGTTGTAAGACCACTTACTGAATTGCATAACTGTCAGCACACCATGGCGGCATTGGACACTTTCCTCTATCTCAGGGCAGCAGGGTAGCATGGTGGTTAGCATAAATGCTTCACAGCTCCAGGGTCCCAGGTTCGATTCCCGGCGGGGTCACTGTCTGTGTGGAGTCTGCACGTCCTCCCCCTGTGTGCGTGGGTTTCCTCCGGGTGCTCCGGTTTCCTCCCACAGTCCAAAGATGTGCGGGTTAGGTGGATTGGCCATGCTAAATTGCCTGTAGTGTCCTAATAAAAGTAAGGTTAAGGGGGGGGTTGTTGGGTTACGGGTATAGGGTGGATACGTGGGTTTGAGTAGGGTGATCATGGCTCGGCACAACATTGAGGGCCGAAGGGCCTGTTCTGTGCTGTACTGTTCTATGGTCTATGTTCAGCAGCCATGGTGCCTGTTTCTCAATTTTGTGAACCTCAACATCGGTAATTCCTCCTGGCAGAGGCGTAGCATCGCAGAAAGACCCGGAGAATACCGGGTCAGGCCCGCTAATAATATACCAATGACGTTTACTGTACGTGCAGAGTAGAATGCATTGACACCGTTGTCAAGGCACTGGAGCATGGCATTCTGACAGGCACCTGGCGCCGGCCACGATTTTGGCCTCACGACTGATTCCCCGCTCAATCAACCAAGTGTGGTTGACATGAGGGCTCCTCCACCTTTACCACCTGCCATAGGTGTATTGGGAGGATTTTCAGGTTGACAATCAACTTGCATGGCTAAGTTTTGAATGTACCTTCCTTCACCATCAAGTTCTGGAGTGGGAGCTTCTGACTCAGAGGCTGGGAAGTTACCCACTACAAGACTTCCTCACTATACACACGAAGGATGGAATTTAGTGGAGCCCATTGGAGACAACAAGATGTTGGGCTAGTCTGGGTAATGTGGGTGTGAGAGACCCACAGCGAAAAAAGTCTTGTATTCAGTGCATGGCAGGAAGGGCCTAATGCAGACAACTCACCATTAGTGGTGAGATTCAAATTCAAATAAACCAATTAAAGATAATTTGCATACAAACTCCTTGGGAATACTGCTTCCCAAAGTTAGTGAAACTCACACAGTTGCCTTCTGCAACCCATCCAATGAAAGCTGATGACTTATTAGTAGCTTATTTCTAGCCTTTCTCTTAAAGTTCTTTACACTTCCAGGAGATTGAGTAATAGGCTAGTAAATCAATGTTTGAAACGTATTCTCTGTAAAAAAAAAGGTGCAGAATTGAGTGGCTGTGGGGCAGAGGCTCAGACATGAAGCTCACATTACATAAGGTGAGGGGTAAATACTTAAAGTGGCTGTGTACAGTTGAGGTGCTCCATTCCATAAAGACCTTTGACAAAGAATCATCCAGACTCGAAATGTTAGCTCCCTTTTCTCTCCACACATGCTGTCAGACCTGCTGAGATTGTCCGATATTTTCTGTTTTAGTTTTTATTCCATAAAGTGGGCCTGCTTAAGCTTTTCTCATAAGATGAATACTTAAAGGGGTATAGGAGCCAAGGGATTTTGATGTATATCTGCATAGATAATTGAAGGTGGCAGGACAGGTGGAGAGCAGTTAATAAAGCATATTGTATTCTGGGCTTTATTACTTGGGTCACAGAGTACAAGAGTAAGGAGGTTATGCTGAACTTATACAAGACACGAGTTAGACCTCAGCTGGAATATTGTGTGCATTTCTGAACGCCACATTATAGGAAGGATTTGAAGGATTTTTCCGGCCCGATCACATGCGCGCTAAAATGGCAGTCAACATGGGTGCCAGCCTGCCACTGTCAAGGTGTCCAGGTGGCACTTCCAGCTGGCAGGAGCACTGCCAGAGCAGCAGCCTTCCCAAAGGGAATGCAGCTGGGGGCCTCCAATCCTCTTGGAGACCCCCACGAGTGCTGTTCTATCTGGTCTCTCTTTGTGGGGCCCAGTACCAAATGGGACTCGCCCGAGGTCTCTGAAGCGAAGGGGTTGAATCCCAAAACCGCAGGTACCTAGGGAATCTACATATTAGAGGAAGGCTTACTGCCTCGCATTGCAATGTCTCACGAGATTGATCCTGGGAGCAGTCTTCCGGCTTTCACCAGCCATGCTGCGCTGCAGCAAGCTGCTTTTCCGGCGCAGCGTGGCTGTAGAAATGCGCTCATCTACAGGCTTTCCTTTATCCACCTCGATTGTTCCGTAAGTTTTTCAAAAAAATGTTTTTATTCTCCTCCTCTTTCACATTTTCTCCATATTTTTTCCCACCAAAAATAAGCAATAAGCAGTAACGAATGTCAATGCCCAACAACAACAATCCCATCCTCCCACCAAGCCCCCAAACAGCAGCCCGCAGGTGATCCATCAGCTTTGAACAGGACTAAAACGTATAAACGTGGTTTGTGACCACCCCCCTCCCCGCACTTCGTTCACACACATCTTCTACCCCCTCAAAGAGCTTGCTCATCCTCGCCCTTATGAAGTGTGCTCTATATACCACCTTCAGTTGTATCAGCCCCAACCTCACCATGAGGTGGAGGCATTCACTCTCTGGAGCACCTCACACCAGAACCCCTCCTCCATACGTTCTCCCAACTCTTCCTCCAACTTTGCCTTGATCCCTTCCAGCAGTGCCTTCTCCTCTTCCAAAATAGCCCCATAAACCACCGACACAGCCCTCTTCTCCAGTCCCCCTATCATCAGCACCTCCTCCAGCAATGTGGAGGCTGGCTCCACCGGGAAGCTCTGTATCTCCTTCCTGGCAAAATCTTGAACCTGCATATATCTAAACATTTCCCCGTGCTCCAGCCCATACTTCACTCCTAGCTCCTTCAATCCTGCAAACCAACCCCCAAGAAACAAATCTTTTAGTGTCTTAATCCCCTTCTCCGATATCCGAAAATTTCCATTCCACTTCCCTGGCTCAAATCTGTGGTTCCCTCGAATCGGCATTTCCCTTGATCCTGCCCCCAACCCGGTGTTGGCGAAACTGCCTCCAAATTCTAAATTAAGCTATTATTACCTGACTCCCTGGCTGGGATTCTCCAGTATTTGGCGGGGCGGGCCATACTGGCGCCGAGGAATGGCGTGAACCACTCCGGCGTCGGGCCACCCGGAAGGTGCGGAATCTTCCGCACCTTTGGGGGCTACGCCGGCGCTGAAGTGGTTGGTGCTGCGCCAACCGGCGGCGAAGGGCCTCCGCCGACCGGCGATAGTTGGCGCGTGCGCGGGAGCGCCAGCGTGTTCTGGCGCATGCGCAAAACCGCTGGCGTGAACCTTGCGCATGCTCAGGGTGTTTCTTCTCTGCGTCAGCCATGGCGGAGCTTTACAGAGGCCGACGCGGAGGGAAAGAGTGCCTCCACGGTACAGGCCCGCCCGCAGATCGGTCGGCCCCGATCGCAGGCCAGGCCACAGTGGGGCCCCCCGCGCCCCCAAGAGGACTCCGCAGGCTACCCTCAGAGCCAGGTCCCGCCGGTAAGGACCTTGTGTAATTCACACCGGTGGGACAGGCTGAAAACGGGCGGCCGCTCGGCCCATCGGGACCCGGAGAATCGCCGGGGGGGGGGCCACTGACATGGCCCCCCAACCGGCCCGATGTGATTAGATCCCCCCCCACCCCCAACAAAAAACTGGCGCCGGAGAATTCGGCAGCTGGCGTTGGCGCGGTGGGGCAGGATTCTCCGCCATTGTGGTTTCCCAACGGCGTGGGGCGGCCCCACAATGGGAAACCCCATTGACCAGCCGCGTAGCGGAGAATCCCGCCGGCAGGTCGAAGGAGAAAAGTGGTGTGGCGGGGCGGAGAATCCAGCCCCAGGTTCGAAAGACCCAAACCCCCTGCCTGTCTTCCCTTCTGTAGCAGCACCTTTCTAACTCTGCCCATCTTCCCTCTCCATATGAACGAGGCAATCATTCCTTCAATCTCTCGAAAAAATGCCTTTGACAGAAAAATCGGCAGGCTTTGGAAAATAAACAGAAATTGGGGCAGCACGTTCATTTTAACCGCCTGTACCCGACCCGCCAGTGACAGAGGGAGGCCATCGCACCTGGCTAGATCGGCTTTCACCCTCCCAACCAAACTAGAAAAGTACCTACAGAGCCCCCCCAATCCCGAGCAACCTTTACCCTGATGAACCACCAATTGAACGTGAGACGAGTTGCTGTACAAAAGTTAGGCTTTAATAAGCTAGAAGTTAGCCCTGCGGTCGACTACAGTAAATGGATGACCGCCGGGCATTCTGGGTATTTATACCTCGCTCTGGAGCCGGGGTTAACTCAGCCTCTCGACCAATCGGGGAGCCATCACATGACTGGTCTCAACCAATCAGTCGAGAGGCACATGACCGACCAGGGCCAATGGTATGCCAGTGTTCTGCACCAATGGCAGGCAGCTATGCAAATCATACCACCACATTCACCCCTTGCGGAGAAAGAAGCCGGGTGGGGGGGGGGGGTATCAACGAGAGCCGGGGGGGGGGGGGGGGGGGGGGGGGGGGAGAACTGGTGGTATGAGTAGCAGCCAGAGAAGGGAGAAAAAAAAAATTTTGGCTTCCCACTGGCCCAGACAATTAACAATAGTACATATTGTCCATACAAGGTCCATGGAGTTGTTGAAAATTAAATAGACTCGATCAGTCTTTTCGTGTCCCGTAACGTCCTGGCAGACCGCCGCAGTGGAGTTGGTGACGTTGGTTCAGCCGATGGTGGTGGTTCAGCTGATGTCCTGCAGTCCGGGAGCGATGGTCCTTGAACAGTCTCCGTCACCCGGGCTGGTGGTGGAGAAGCCATGGATGGGGAAGGGGTGGCCATGATGGGGCGCTGGGGGAAAAAAACAGGGGGGGGGTCTGTGGTGAAGGGGGGGAAGGCCGCACGCCAGCGGTTGCCAGGTCCCGTAGACTGTGTCCTGCCGACCGTCGGGGTACTCCACGTATGCATACTGCGGGTTAGCGTGGAGTAACTGGACTTGTTCCACCAACGGGTCGGACTTGTGAACCCGCACATGCTTCCAAAGCAAGATGGGTCTGGGGGCGGCCAGCCACATCGGGAGAGGGGATCCGGAGGACGACTTCCTGGGGAAAACAAGAAGACGTTCATGAGGTGTCTGATTTGTTGTGGTACAGAGGAGTGAGCGGATAGAATGTAGGGCATCGGGGATAACCTCTTGCCATCGGGAAATAGGGAGATCTCTGGACCGGAGGGCCAGTAGTATGGTCTTCCAGATGGTACCATTCTCCCGCTCGACCTGTCCGTTACCCCGGGGGTTATAGCTGGTCGTCCTGCTAGAGGCAATGCCCCTGTTGAGCAGGAATTGACGCAGCTCGTCGCTCATAAATGAGGACCCCCCGATCGCAATGTATGTATGCGGGGTAGCCGAACAGGGAGAAGATGGAGAGGAGGGCCTTAATGACGGTCGATGTGGTCATGTCGGGGCAGGGATTGGCGAAGGGGAAGCGGGAGTATTCGTCGATTACTGCCAGGAAGTAAATGTTGCGGCTGCTAGAGGGAAGGGGCCCCTTGAAGTCAATGCTGAGACGTTCGAAGGGGCGGGATGCTTTGATCAGATGTGCGTGCTCGGGGCGGTAGAAGTGCGGTTTGCACTCTGCGCAGATGTGGCAGTCCCTAGTGACAGTCCTGAATTCCTCGATGGAGAAAGGCAGGTTGCGGGCCTTTATGAAATGGTAGAAACGGGTCACCCCTGGATGGCAGAGGTCCGCGTGGAGAGAGTGGAGGCGGTCTATCTGCGCGCTGGCGCAGGTACCGTGGTACAGGGCATCAGGAGGCTCATTGAGCTTCCCAGGACGATAGTTGTACGTGGACAACTCGATCCGCCACCGTAAGATCTTGTCATTCTTAATCTTGCGCCTCTGTGCATTATCGAACATGAAGGCCACTGACCGTTGGTCTGTGAGGAGGGTAAACTTCCTGCCGGCCAGATAGTGCCTCCAATGTCACACAGCTTCGACTGTGGCCTGGGCTTCCTTTTCCACAGAGGAGTGGCGAAGTTCGGAAGCCTGGAGAGTTCTGGAGAAGAAGGCCACGGGTCTGCCCGCTTGGTTCAGGGTGGCCGCCAGAGCTACTTCTGATGCGTCGCTCTCGACCTGGAAGGGGAGGGACTCGTCGATGGCGCGCATCGTGGCCTTTGCAATGTCCGCTTTGATGCGGCTAAAGACCTGGCAGGCCTCTGTCGACGACGGGAAGGTCGTGGTTTGAATGAGGGGACGGGCCTTGTCGGCGTAATTGGGAACCCATTGGGCGTAGTAAGCGAAGAAACCCAGGCAGTGTTTGAGGGATTTGAGGGTATTGGGGAGCGGGAGTTCCATCAGGGGGCGCATGCGTTCGGGGTTGGGGCCTATCACTCTGTTACGCACTACTTAGCCGAGGATGGCTAGACGGTCGGTGCTAAACACGCACTTATCCTTATTGTACGTGAGGTTAAGGAGTTTTGCAGTTTGGAGAAATTTCCGGAGGTTGGCGTCATGGTCCTGCTGGTCGTGGCCGCAGATGGTGACATTATCGAGATACGGGAAGGTAGCCCGTAATCTATTCGGTCCATCTCCCGTTGGAAGACCGAGACCCCATTTGTGACACTGAATGGAACCCTAAGGAAGTGGTAGAGGCGCCCATCAGCCTCGAACCCGGTGTACTTGCGGTCACTCGCGTGGAGGGGGAGTTGGTGATAAGGTCCAACTTAAGGACTTAGGGTCCACAGTGGAGAAGACTTTGTATTTCGCGATATCGTTTACCATGGCGGAAATACGGGGGAGAGGATACGCGTCCAGTTGCGTAAACCGGTTGATGGTCTGGCTATAGTCGATGACCATCCTGTTTTTCTCCCCAGTCCGGACCACCAGCACTTGGGCTCACCAGGGACTGTTGCTGGCCTCGATGACCCCTTCCTTCAGCAACCTCTGGACCTCGGACCTGATGAAGGTCCGGTCCTGGGCGCTGTACAGTCTGCTCTGTGTCGCGACGGGTTTGCAATCGGGGGTGAGATTAGCAAACAAATGGGGGGGTCCACTTTGAGGGACGCGAGGCTGTAGACAGTGAGGGGGGGTATAGGGCCGCCGAATTGGAAGGTCAAGCTCTGCAGGTTGCACTGGAAGTCCAGTCCTAGGAGTGCAAAGGTCAGGGAGGCCAAGGAGTTTGTAATTTTAAAAAACCTTCCCTTTGGCCGTGAGGTCCGCGATGCAGCAGCCGGTGATGCGGATGGAGTGCGAACCTGAGGCTAACCCGATTTTGTGTTCTACAGGATGGACAGAGAGCGCGCAGCGTCTTACCGTGGCAGGGTGAACGAAGCTTTCCGTGCTCCCGGAGTCCAGCAGGCAGGCCGTCTCGTGGCCATTGAGGTGGATCAGCATCGTTGTTTTGGCGAGCGTGCGTGGCCGTGACTGGCCAAGTTGAATGGCCGCGAGCCGTGGAGAAGAACCATCGTCGTAGTCGTCGTCGGCCGAGTAGTAGCTGGCAGAACCTTGTGTGCCAGTCCAGGATGGTGGTGCCCAGGACCCACACGTGGAGTCGGCGCCCCACAATGGAGGCGCCCAGGACCCGCACGTGGAGTCGGCGCCCCAAGATGGCGGCGCCCAGGACCCGCACGTGGAGTCGGCGCCCCAAGATGGCGGCGCCCAGGACCCGCGCGTGGCATCCGGGACCCAAGATGGCGGCGCCCGCGGGGCCCTCGTGGTTGCTGGGGGCAGGGTTAGCGGTGCCGGCGGGCCGACCGGAGCGGCTGAGAGCGGGGGCAGAGAGGCGCGCTGGCCAGGCGCAGTGGCCCGGGGGCGGCGAGGAGAGAGTTGCGCGGTGCACTGGTAGGGCCCGGAGGAGAGGGGGAGGCGCGCAGGCCGGGCGCAGGGGCCCGGAGGCGGGGAGGGGGGGGGGAGTTTGGCACGGCGTACTGGAAGGGCCCGCAAGGGCCTGGAGGGGGGGATCCCCAGTCGTTGCGCGGTACAGCAGCGAGCGATTTGGTCTGGCAGATGGATGAAAATTGGCCCTTCTTCCCGCAGCTCTTACAGAGGGCGGAGCAGGCCGGGCAGCGCGGGCGAGGGTGTTTAGCGAACCCACAGAAATAGCAGCAGGGCCCCGCGGACTTGTCGGGGCGTCCCGCGGCGCAAGCCTGAGGGGGTTCGGTAGCCGCCGGATGGCGGTGGGGAAGCGTGCCAGGAGGCCCAGGGCGCGGGCGTTTAAATCGGCGACCTCCGGGGAGGTGGAGAGAGTCCGTGCCTCAGTTAGGCTGAGATCGTCTTTCTCCAGCATCCGCTGGCGGATAGCGGCAGACTGCATCCCAGCCACGTAAGCATCTCTGATCAGCAGTTGGAGGCAGGAGCAATTCCTCCCCAGGACAGCGAGGGCCTGGTAAAATTCATCTAATGACTCACCGGGGAGCTGTTGTCTGTTAGCCAGCAGATGTCGGGCGAATACTCTGTTTACCTGTTTAAGAAACTGTCCATTCAGTTTAAGCATGGCCGAATCGTAATCTTTTTCATCCGCAATCATCGCGTAGGCCGCCGTGCCCATGCTGGAGTGGAGGATGTGAAGCTTCTGTGCCATGGTGGGGGGGCTGTTTGCGGACGCCAGGTATCCATCGAGGCATGCCAGCCAATGTTAAAAGATTTCTGAAGCGTTCTGAGTTTGCGGGCTGATGCAGAGGCATTCGGGCTTGATCTGGAGCTCCATCTTCAAAATTCTAGCTTATTAAATTGATGAACCATCAATCGAACGCGTGACGAGTTGCTGTACAAAAGTTAGGCTATAATAAGCTAGAAGTTAGCCCTGCGGTCGACTACAGTAAATGGATGACCGCCGGGCGTTCTGGGTATTTATACCTCGCTCTGGAGCCGGGGTTAACTCAGCCTCTCGACCAATCGGGGAGCCGTCACATGACTGGTCTCAACCAATCGGTCAAGAGGCACATGACCGACCAGGGCCAATGGTAAGCCAGTGTTCTGCACCAATGGCAGACAGCTATGCAAATCATACTACCACACACCCCCAGATATCTAAAATGAGTCCCTGCCCTATGGAATGGCAGCCCCCACCCCTGGCTGAGACACCACAAAATACTCACTCTTGTCTAGATTTAATTTGTACCCCGAGAAAGACCCAAACACCCGAAGCAGCTCCAATAATCCCCCTATCGACACTCAGTTCCGACACGTATAACAACAAGTCATCGGCATATAAGGACACCCTACGCGCTACCTCCCCCCCACCCTTGCACTATCCCTTCCCATAACTCCGAACTTCTTAATGCAATGGCCAATGGCAGGGGGGACTTAGGACATCCCTGTCTAGTCCCACTTTTTGTGCGGACACTCGCCCTCGGCTCCTTATATAGTAGCTTTATCCAGTCCACAAATTGTGGTCCAATCCCAAACCGCTCCATTACTGCCATCAAGTAATTCTACCCGGTCAAAACTTATCTCGGCATCTAATGCCACAACCACCCCTGTTTCCTTCTTCTCCACCGGTGCCATAACCACATTCAATACCCTCCTAATGTTCGAAAAGAGCTGCCTCCCTCTCACAAACCCCATCTGATCTTCACCTATCATCTTCAGGAGGCTCTCATCCAGCCTACCTGCCAGTGACTGCAATACCTTTGCGTCCATGTTTAAAAGTGTGGCCTATACGACTACACTCCGTTGGATCCTTATCTTTTTTAAGCAACAGGGAAATCGATGCCTGCCCCAAAGTTTATGGTAACACCCCCTTCTCTATCGCCTCCTCAAATATCCCCACCATCGGTGGTACTAGCTTATCCTTGAATGTTTTATAATATTCCATCGGAAACCCATCCGGCCCTTCAACCCTCACCGACTGCATCCTCACACTCGCATCTTTTATCTCCAGCTCCACTAGCGTCCCTTCTAATGTAGCCCTGTCCCCCTCCCCTAACCTCAGGTATTCCAGCCCATCTAGAAGTTCCTGCATCTCCCAGTCTCCCCTAGGTGGCTCTGACCTGTGCAGCTTCTCATAGAATTCCTCAAAGACCTTGAGTGGGATTCTCTGGCCCTCCCCACCCCCGCCGGGTCGGAGAATCAGCAGGGGTCGGCGTGAATCCCGCACCCTCCGGCTGCCGAATTCTCCGGCGCCGGTGTTTTGGCAGGGACAGGAATCGCAGTGTGCCGGCTGCTGGCAGCGTTCCCCCGGCGATTCTCCAGTCCGTGATGGGCCGAGTGGCCGTCCGTTTTCGGCGGGTCCCACCGCCATAAATCACAATAGGTCCTTACCGGCAGGACCTGGCCCCATGGGCGGCCTGCAGAGTCCTTGGGGGGGTGCAGGGGGATCCGCAGGCGGGCCTGTGCCGTGAGTGCACTCTTTCCCTCTGCACCCGCCGCTGTCCACCTCCGCCATGGTCGGTACGGAGAAGAACCCCCCTGCACATGCGCTGGGATGAAGCTAGTGTACGCTGGCGCTCCCGTGCATGTGCCAACTAGTGCTGGCTGGCGGAGGCCCTTCGGCGGCAGTTGGCATGGCGCCAAACCCTTCTGCGCCGGCTGGTGCGGTGTTAAACACTCCGCGGCCGGCCTAACCCCTGAAGGTGCGGAGGACTCTGCACCTTCGGGGCGGCCGACGCCGGAGTGGCTCACGCCACTCGGGACCGGAGTGGCCCGCCCCGCCGGTTCGAGAATCCAAAGAATCTGTTAATCTGATCTGGAGCCACCACCAACTTCCCTACCCTGTCCCGCACCTGAACAATTTCCCTTGCCGCCGTCTCCCTCCGAAGCTGATCCGCTAACATACTCTCCATGCTCGTAAACTGCACCCCTTGGTTGCCTGAATTGGCGCACCTCCTTCCTGGTAGATAGTCGTTCAAAGCTCGCCTGTAGTTCCTTCCTCTTTTCCAACTGTGCTGGGTCCATATCTTCTGCATAAATTCATCTAATGACTCACCGGGGAGCTGTTTACTATCTACTTTCAGCATCTCATCGATTACTCTCCGATGCTCCAGCTTCTCCTCTTTGTCCACCCTATCCTTAAACGAGATCACCTCACCCCTCACCACCGTCTTTAGAGCCTCCCAGACAACCGCATTCGACACCTCACATGTGCAGTCGAAACCTACATATTCCTCAATTACTTTTTCAATTTTGTAACAGAACTCTCGCTCCCCCAACAGTCCCACATCTAATTTCCACCCCAGCCTCTGTACTAACCCCTTCTCCAGTTCCATATCTACCCAATGCAGAGAATGATCTGATATTGCAATTGCCGAGTACTCCTTCACCCCAGCAAGCAAAGCCTTCCCCACCACAAAAAAGTTGATCCGCGAATATACCTTATGGATCACCGAGAAAAACGAGTACTCCCGCTCCATCAGGTGCAGAAACCTCCAAGAGTCCACCCCTCCCATTTCCACCATTAGCCTCGCCAACGCCTTTGCACCCCCTGACTGGACCAGTGAGCGTGGCCGTGACCAGTCCAACCTTGGTTCCTGCACCAAGTTCCAGTCCCTCCCCCCCCCACTATCAGTTTGTGTGAGTCCAAGTCGGGGATGGCCCCACACACCCTCTTCGCGAATCCCACATCGTCCCAATTGGGACCATATACACTTACCAGCACCACTAGCCTCCCCTCCAGTGCCCCTATCAACCCGCCCCCGATCTGCAACCACCTTCTCCATCTGGTACTGTACCCTCTTTCTGACCACTGCTGCAACTCCTCGAGCCCTTCCATCAAATCCAGAATGAAACACCTTGCTAACCCAGCCCAGTTTAAGTCTCACCTGGTCCTTCACCCTCAAGTGAGTCCCCTGCAGCATTGCTACATTGGCCTTCAAACTTTTAAGATGCGCAAGCACCCTTTACCTCTTGACTGGACGTCCCAACCCCCGCACGTTGTACGTGACTATCCTAACTGGGGGTCTATTTCCCCCCCCCGGCCCCCGTCTTAGCCACCATCATCATACCACTAGGCCCTGCCCCATGAGCCTGACTCGTACCTATCCATTATTAACATCGAACCTCCTCCCCCTCCCAGAATCCCCTCCTGCACTTCCTCTCAAAAAAACCTCACCCAGTATCGATCCGATCCCCCCCCCCCCCGCTCGCCTCATAGGCCAATAGAAACCTGCTAACCAGGCTCCAATGTTCGCAGCCCACCTCTCACCTCACTTCCGTTCACTAGCCAACTTTAGTTAGCTAGCGCGGGTGCCCCTCCCCCCAAGGCATACTGCCCCCTCCTACCCAGTCCCAGAAGATAAAGAAAAACAATCCAACCCATACAATTCAATAAAATAACATATAACCGTCGTAACAAAGAATCCTAATCAAACCAAACAAAAACTTAAACTCTATAACAATCTGAAGTCAAGTAAGTTACAATACAGGTCGCTGAAATGAAAGTTAGAACATTTATATGTTTTCCAGCTCCCCACAGTCCACGATCTCTCTTCCAGCTCCACTCCTCACATCTGTCCCAAGCCTGTGCCTTCATGAACTCTTCAGCCACCTCCACTGTTTCGAAATAAAAATCTTTGGTGTTGTAAGTCACCCTCAGCTTCGCTGGGTACACCATACCAAATCGCACTCCACTGTTGTACAGTATCGCCTTCACTCAGCCGAATGCTGCTCGTCTCTTTGCTAACTCCACCGTCACGTCCTGATATATCCAAACTCTAGCCCCAGCCCACTGCACCTCCCGCTTCTGTTTCGCCAAGCTTAACACCCTTTCCTTCACGTGGTATTTATGGAAGCAGATAATTACTGCTCTTGGTGGCTCATTTAATTTGGGTTTCAGCCTTAACGACTGATGAGCTTGGTCCAGTTCATACCGGGAGGGGTCCTCACCCTCCCCCATCAATTCCGCCAGCATCTTAGCAAAGTACTCTGTTGGCTTCGGGCCCTCTGCCCCTTCGGGCAAGCCCACAATTCTCCGATTGTGCCACCTCGAGCAATTCTCCAAATCTTTGAGCTTTGCTCTGAGCCCTCTGTTGACCTCCACCACCCTCTGCAGCTCGTCCCCCATTGAGATGAGCTAGTCGCTGTGCTGCGATACGGCCTCCTCCACTTCCTTCACCTTTTCACTTTATTCTCTCACCTCGGCCGATGTCTTTGCCACAACTACCCTCACCGGGGTGATTGCCTCCTACACCAATGATTTCAGTGCAATCGCCATCTCCTTCCTCAACGTCTCCATGTACCTTGCAAACTGCTTTTCCAGCTTCACAGTCATCACCTCGGTCATCTTTTCCACCATAAGCAGTGCATCCCCATTATGCGGTCCGGCCTCCGCCATCTTGTCAGCGCTTTTGTTGGCTCTCTCCCTCGACAGCGAAGCCTCGTTTCCTCCCTTCACAGCGGCTCCTCGCGGTCCTTTTGGCATTCTTTAAAGACTTATTATTTTCTTTCTTCAGTCCTTAAAAAAAAATTCCCAGGGCCAGACTTCAAACTTGTTAAAAAAACATCTTAAGCGGGAGCCACCCAATGTGCTATTTCCCCTCTACGTGCCTGCCGCCTCGACTGCCTCATGGTAGGCTGCACCCTCCGCCCCCCTGTCTGCCCCCCGCTCCAACTGCCACGCACTCCGGGCTCGACGTCTCCGCTCCGGCTGCCCAACACACCCGCGGGGTTCTTCACTGACTTTCAACCGGTTCGATTTGCCACCTGTCCCTGAGGCCCTAAAGGCCGGGGGGGGGAATGGGAAAAACCTGGAAAACGCCGAAAATAGTGTGCACCGGCGGGAGCCTCTTCTTGATGCGGCTACTCTGTTCACCAGAAGTGGTTCCGTATGTTTGTATGTTACATTCTCAAAGAACTCTAATAAGTTTTTCAAACACAATTTTTCTTTCATTAAACAATGTTGGCTCAGCGTGACTGCATTATGATTTTCTAAATGTCTCGCTACTGCTTCCTTAATAAACAATTCTACAATTTTCCCAATGACACATTCCTCCTTTCGTCTCCCTCCCTGCTTGAAAAGCATTGTTCCATCTCTAACTTTCCAAAAAACAGGATCATTCCCAGAATCTAGAGAATTTTCTAAGATTATAACCAATCCAATTGGGATTCTGCAGCCTCCCAGCCACACGTTTCCCAGTGGCGGGAAGCAGCATGCCATTCACTGGTGGCGGGAATATCTGCTCAAGCCGCTGTCAATGGGAATTCCCATTAAAGTTACCCCACACCACCGGAGGTGCGCTGATGGTGGGATGGTGAGGTGCCATCTTTAAAGGGCACCTCGATCTGCGTTAGAAATAAATCCTTCCCCCTTCCCCCCCCGCAAACGGATATGGGGGACATCACCCCCAAGCATCGGTGTAACTTTCCCCACCTCCCTACACACACAAGCATCAGATCAAGCGCCACCACACAAGTACTCAGGTAACTCCTCCCCCCAACCCATATGGGAAACCCCCCCAGTGGAGGTCCCTAGAGGACCTGCCCCGGCACAGTCACCTGGCAGTGCCACCCTGGTAGAACCAATCTTGAGCTGCCACCCTGACATTGCCAGGTTGTCACTGCCAGCCTGCTGTGCCAGGTAAGAGTGCCAAGTCTATCCTGGGCATGTCACTCTCCCCCGAAGGCTATACTTACCTTTGCGCCCTCGGTGGGTTCCCCTCAACAGCTGCATGTTTCGTTGAAGCTGCCCCCTACCTGGGGAGACATATGGTGGGGAAGCCCTTTAAATATGTTTAAATTTATTACATTGCCAGTGAGTGGAGGGGAAAATCTGAGAATGCGGTTTTGCGGGATCTTCCACTGGCATCACCATTTTCACCTGTGTCAAACCCCTCCCACCAGATTCAGATCCAACATTTCACATTCTCAAAATGAACGTAAAATTCTATATGGTCAGCGTTGGCTTTAGCAGAAGGAGGAAGAGAAAATCAGATGGTGAGTTTTCTCATCAGATTGTGGTTTCTCTGAAATCATTCCCAGATCACCGTTTTTCAACTATTTTACATCTAAACATCCCTCTATTACAAACATATTGCACTATGTTCTCTTCCACAATCCTAAAATAAAAAACACCACAAACCAAGTATTCCATTCCAATTTCATTCAGCAAAGTGTCCAAAACTCCATCCTGTATTCATCCTTGTACATTCCCTTAGTGACTAATCACAGGGCCTTCGCCTGGTCGAGTTCTATATAATGTGACTCCAATGAATGTAGCATGGTTGACAGATGCCTGATTTTCAGTTAGGAAGACTGAAGATACCTTTGCAGGGTACCCTCAAACAGCCCTAATCCTTGAAGACTGCAGTCTCTCAGTATCCGTTGCAACAGTCTGGGTTGGCTGGCTGATTCACATAGCAAGGGCACTGGTGGCGTGGCAGTGGTGAGGGAACAAATGCTGTCAGCCTGAGAGAGCACGGCAGGTTTGTGACTACTTTCACACCCCAGAAGGAGCATCTCAGCAATCCTAGTAATCCGTTGGAGTGCAGATTACTGGACTGTTGTGAGAACATGAAAACACTTTTGAGCATAATTCACAGCCATGATGGCACCAATTTGATCAATTTTTGATTTTATGACACCAAGCTAGGCTTTTATGGCAATACCATGGGGTTTCATGACATCAGTCGAGCTTCCATTGCAGCACTCAGACATAGGGTGGCTTCTGCTTGCGTTGAAATGGAAGTCATGAGATATCAGCCATTTAACACTGCATGATGGTTGGGCACAAATGTTGTCATAGAGTTGACCCCCACTTCCACACTGGAAAGGATGGGCTCCAAACTCTGCAGGAAACCCTGTGTCAGTTGGAGCTGGACTCCTTCATTATCTTTGACAGTGACAGCAGACTCTATGGCAGGCCTGAAAATGCACCAAAAATCTTTGTACTCATATCCATCAACCATTTTATTTACACTGCCCCATCAAAGTCCTGAACTGAGTTCTCTGCAGCAGAAATCACTTGAAGCCTTCATACTCAGTGACACACCGCAAGCAAATTCAGCCTCTGTGCTACCTCTGACGTCCATGTAGTGCCAGCATCTGTGCTGGTGAGTGTGTCAAATTGAGTGGCAAGATGTAGGCTTCGCTGGCTAGGCCAGCATTTATTGCCTATCACTTGTTTGCCCTTGAGGAGGTGATAGTGAGCTGCTTTCTTGAACTGCTGCAGTCCCTGAGGTAATAAGGACACCCACAGTGCTGTTTGGGAGGGAGCCTTACTCCTCCGTATTTTCTCCTTATTGGCTTTCAGCATCCTGCACAAGTTGCTGGCCAGACGCCAGTTCTTGAAAGTCTGAAATCATGAAGGGACAAGAGAAAATTTGGAGTGTGTGAAAGCAAGATATGCACCCTCTGTGGATTACGAACAGATTGTGAGATGAGGGTTAAGTGGGATGTGAAACGATACATCAAGCAGGAACATACAATCACATTGATGGTTTCAGCCATGTGTTGACAAGAGCCTCAGTGATGGGCCCTGCTATACTCTTTTCCCTTTTGGGGACTAATGGGGCAAGTGACAGGCCTATAATCAGCCGTGTCATGAATGTTCCTTCCGTGTCTAACAAGTCCTGGCAGGGATTTTAATCCAGAGATAGTGGTTCTACTATTGTACCACAAGGGGAGGGTCAATAGTGAGGGTATGTTGCAGTGTCAGAGGGACAGTACTGAGGGAAATCTGCAGGAGTGAGGGAGTGTTGCAAAGTCAGAAGGAGAATACTGAGGGAGTGGTACAGTCAGAAGTTTTATCTTCTGGCAAGTTCCTGGCAGGTATGGACACCAAGTATCAGCAGACTCCTCAACATTCAGGTGTATTGAATACTCTTGAGTGCCATGTACATACCAGCACCATCCAGCAAGGGATATGGGTGAAATCATAAATACTGGGTGATATTTAATTTTGCCTCTTGTGCCCTAGGCCAGGGGCACTGAGGTTAAGACTGGTTTTGCTGAGATCAGTTAATTTAGCACAGAACAAGATGGGATTTAATTGTGGATTGGATCCTGGAAGTATTACATGATCCTGACCATTTGCCACATTATTCGTGTTGCTGGGGCTAAACCTGCTTCCACTAGCTTCTCAGTACTTGTCTAGAGAACTTCCAGGACCCTTGAGGGAAGACAACCTCCCTCCTCTTGTTCACCACCTGCACAGGGATTTGAATCCCTGAATTATCTTTCAGAAGAGATGTAAACCGAATCTGCTTCTGCTCCCAATAAAGAATCCTGTTATTTTCAAAAGAAGGAGGGGAGTTCTCATGATATGCTGCTATTCCTGGTAGGTAGGGACGCCGCGTATCATCAGACTCCTCAACATTCAGTGCCTTGTCCCTCTGACACTGCACATTTCTTTACAGTTTCAAGTCCTGTTGCGGCCAGAATGAACATTCCCTTCAAAACTGGCTTTGGATAGCGCAGGCTAGTTTTAAGTGGTAACAGCCTCCCATGAACCTCCTTACCACAGTCCCAAAGCTTGCATGTTCCCTGCATCTCTTTGAATGTGTGTGGGGTAATGCCTAATTTAGCGGGCTATGCAATTTAACCCTTTAAGTTTCTTAGTTTATCTGAGTATTTCCTCACAGTGACATAAGGAATTCTGGAAATGCATGTTATGTAATTAACTAATTGGGCTCTTATGGAGAGCCATCGTGGATTTTCAATTTTCCATTTTTTAAAGCAGGTTTGTAGCACCACGAGAGTGGAGGTGATGTTTAATTACTGAAGTTAGTTCTCTGATGTGAAAGTCTTTGAACAGAATTATAGGGAGGGCCTTTCTGGAAAGGTGTTAGTGCAAAGCTGAGATTGAATTCTGTTCATAATTTATATCTTATCTGCAGACATTCACCACGATGGGTAAGAGTCCAGAACAAAACATAGCATGTAGGCAAATTAATTAGGCAGGGTGTGAAATTTTGATTTCCTGATTGCAAGTTCAGGTGTAGCGATAATATCAATAGATTGTTTGTGGCATGGCAAACATTCTGCCAAGCTGTAGCAGGTTCATATTTGCAATACATTTGCATCCACCTTATCCATTAATATGAAACAGTTTTTAATGACGTCTTACCATTGGGATGATATTAGTGGCGCACAGGTAACTGGTGGCACCTGTTTTACGATCTTTTAAAGGTGTGGGCACCAGTTGGCTTTGTGCAGTTGTGACTAAGATAACCGGTTGAGCTCTGCTGCATAAGGCAGTGGGTGTTGAAAGGTTTGTGTTCAGGCAGATGCAATGGAGGGAAGGGCCTGGCATCCTAGTTGTAGTGCTCCTATAATTGAGGAGGATTGCTTCCAGGCAGGGATTGTAAAATGAATGATGCAGCTAAAAAGCGTTATTGGTGCTGTCAGTGTAGGCCCTGAGGGTCGAAGTGAGGGTGCTGGGTGACAGAAGGAACACAGGGGCCCTTGTATTCAGTATGGTAGCAGGTACAGAGTCAGGGCTTGGGTTTTCAAAAGTCTTATGGGGTGGATCATGGGAATAGAGAATAACGGGTTCAGGTCAGAGTGGGCATTTGGAAGGCGTAGTGGAAGAGATGGAATGTCTAAGGAAATTATGAAATGCTGTGTGCATGTTTGCATGCTCTCCCCATGTCTGCATGGGTTTCTTCTGGGTGATCAGTTTCCTCGAACAGTCCAAAGATGTGCAGGTTAGGTGGATTGGCCATGCTAAATTGCCACTTAGTGTCTAAAGATGTGCAGGTTAAGTGGGATATGGGGCATGGGAGTAGGTTTAGGCAAAATGTTTTTTTGGAGGGCTGATGAAGATTCAATGGGCCAAATGGCCTCCTCCTGCACTGTTGGAGTGTCCAGTGGAAAGGTCCATGAGTAACAGAGATGAGAGGAAAGATTATATTGGGGGGGGGGGGGGGGGTCGAAGGTGATGATGTAAGCATAACAATGACAGGGGAAGGGTAGAAGGTGCAGGAATGGGTCAACATCAACAAAGAACAATGCAGCACAGGAACAGGCCCTTTGGCCCTCCAAGCCTGTACCGGTTACCAACCTTGGCCAAAACCCTCAGCACTTCCTTGTGCCATATCCCTCTATACCCATCCTATCCATGTATTTGTCAAGATGCCTTTTGAATACCGTTAATGTCTCTGCTCCCACACCCTCCCTTGGCATCGCGTTCCAGGCACTCACTACCCTTTGTGTAAAAAAACCTGCCTCGCACATCTCCTCTAAACTCTGTCCCATGGAACGTAAACCTATGCCCCCTGGTGATTGACCCCACCAACCTGAGAAATAGTGCCTGCCCATCCACGCTATCCATGCCCCTCATAATCTTGTAGAACTCTATCAGGTCACCCCTCAACCTCTGTCGTTCTAATGAAAACAGTCCGAGTCTATTCATCCTCTCCACATAGCTAACACCCTCCAGATCAGGCAACATCCTGATAAACCTCCTCTGCACCCTCTCCAAAGCCTCCACATCCTTCTGGTAGTGTAGCGACCAGAATTGTGCGCAATATTCCAAGTGCGGCCTTAACAAGGTTCTATACAACTGTAGCATGACTTGCCAGTTTTTATACCCAATGAAGGCAAGCATGCCATATGCTTCCTTGACTACCTTCTCCACTTGTGTTGCCACTTTCAAAGATCTGTGGACCTGCATGGTCAGATCTTTCTGACTTTCTATATTCCTCAGAGTGTTGCCATTTATGGTGTATATCCTCTCTGTTAGACCTACCAAAATGCATTACCTCACATTTGTCTGGATTAAACTCCATTTGCCATGTTTGCCTAATTCTCCAATCTATCTATGTCCTGTTGTATCCTCTGACAATTCTCAATACTATCTGCCACTCCACCAACCTTGGTGTCAACTGAACTTATTAATCAGACCAGCTACATTTTCCTCCAAATCGTTTATGTATACTACAAACAATAGAGGAAGCAGCACAGATCCCTGTGGAACACCACTAGTCACAACCTTCCATTCAAAAAACACCCTTCTACTGCGACTCTTTGCTTTCTGTGACCGAGCCAGTTCTGTATCCATCTTGCCACCTCACCTCTGATCCTGTGTGACTTCATCCTTTGTACCAGTCTGCCATGAAGCACCTTGTCAAAGGCTTTGCTGAAGTCCATGTAACCAACATCCACCGCCCTCCCCTCATCAATCATCTTTGTCACCTCCTCAAAAAATTGATCAAGGAAGCACAGTGGCGCAGTGGTTAGCATTGCTGCCTCATGGCGCTGAGGTCACAGGTTTGATCTCGGCTCTAGGTCACTGTCCGTGTGAAGTTTGCACATTCTCCCCATGTTTGCGTGGGTTTCGCCCCCACAACCCAAAGATGTGCAGAGTAGGTGGATTGGCCACACTGAATTGCCCCTTAATTAGAGAAGAAATTAATTGGGTACTCTAAATTTATTAAAAAAACTCAATCAAGTTAGTGAGGCACGACCTCCCCTTCACAAAATCATGCTGCCTATCGTTAATGAGTCCACTTGTTTCCAAAATGGGTATAAATCCTATCCCTGAGAATTCCCCCCAATAATTTACCTACTACCGACGTGAGGCACACCACTTATAGTTTCCTGAATTATCCCTGCTACCTTTCTTAAACAGCGATACCACAATAGCTATTCTTCAGTCGTCTGAGATCTCACCTGTAGTCAATGAGGATACAAAGATGTCAGTCAAGGCCCCAGCAATTTCCTCCCTTGCTTCCCTCAGTATTCTGGGGTAAATCCCATTCGGTCCAGGAGACTTATCTACCTTAATGTCTTTTTAAACACCTGATTCCTCCTCCTTTTCGATGTCAACATGGCCCAGACTGTCCACACACCCTATATAAGGATCATCTTCCACAAAGTCCTTTCTGATGTAAAGTACTCATTGAGTACCTCGCCAATTTCCTCTGGCTCAACTCGTAGATTCCCCGCACAATCCTTAAGTGGTCCAATCCTTTCCCTGGCCACCCTCTTGTTTTTACATTTGAATAAAAAGCTTTGGGATTCACCTTAATCCTACTTGTCAAGGACTTTTCATGATCCCTCCTAATTTCCCGCTTAAGTACTTTCCTACTTTCTTTATATTCCTCAAGGGTTTCCACTGTCCCCACCCTTCTGGACCACACAAAAGCCTCCTTTTTCTTTTTGACAAGCTTCACAATATCCCTTGTTATCCAAGGTTCACAATATCCCTTGTTATCCCTCAACTTCCCATACTTATCCTTTATTCTCTCAGGAACGTGACTTTCCTAAATCCTAATCAACTGTTGATTGAAAGACTCCCACATGTCCAATGTTAATTTACCCTCCAACAGCCACACCCAATCCAAATTCTTCAATTCCTGTCTAATGTTATCGGAATTTGCCTTTCCCGAGTTTAGCACCTTAACGTGAGTTTACCCTCATCCCTATCCAAAATCACTTTAAAACTTAATGAATTGTGGTCTCTACTCCCAAAATGTTCCCCTACTAAAACTTCAACCACTTGTCCAGGCTCATTCCCCAATACCAGGTCCAGTACGGCCCTTTAGCTAGTTGGACTATTTACATATTGCATCAAGAAGCCTTCCTAGATACACCTTAAGAACCCATCCAAACCCCTAGCACTAAGTGAGTTCCAGGCTATATAGGGGAAGTTAAAATCCCCTATCACAACAACCCTGTTACTTTTGCACCTATCCAAAATCTCTCTCGCTATCTGCTCCTCCCCAAATGACCCAACTGGCTGAACCTGTCATCCCCTTTCAACAACATAGAGAACTGGGCGGGACCCAAAATACTTTGGTTGGGCTTCTGGGTCCACATAACTTTTGGCTGTGGCTCCCTTTATTTTCCCCATCTTGGAAAACTTTTGAGTATTTTCCAATGACCTCGTACAACCCACCAGTGCCCATTTTGAAAATCTGCTGAAAATCTAGGTGGAGCCTTTGTAACCAGTTATAGTCCATGAGACTGTGTATGCGCTCCTGTACCACTATCAGTGGCAGCGAATGGATTGGTGCTCATAGGCAACCGGAGTCATTGTTTTTCCAATGATGGCCAACGGTTCTCCAGAATGTATTGCCAATTGTGCCTTAGTGTCCCATAGGTCCAGGCGTTGGATCACTATATGGACTTCCAATACCTTTGCTGCTCGATGACCAAAACAGCCCCCGCTGTGTCTATTACCTTCTCTAGAGTATGATCATTTACCTGGATGCTGATTTTGATGGGCGCTCTTCTTGTTGCTGCAATGCACTCGTCCACCTTGGGTTGTGCTAGGTGTAAAGCTCTGGGTAGGCATGTCCCCGACCAGGGCAATGCACCCGTTGACGATTCAGGCATTCCCTGTCCCCACAGTCCCTTCGTCCATCGGTGAAGCATCATTGTGAGTCATCCTCCTGGAGCTCAGGAGAAATTTATTGTCAGGCTGCAGTGGCCCTTGGCCAATGGGTCTGGCGGTGTGGGGGGCCCAAAACTCTCCACTTCCACGTCAAGTGAGCCCTTAAGTTCCTGGACTTCCTTCTCCACGTTTTCACGCCCGAGCGATAACTCTATGGCCTTTTTCCAAGTCCAAAGAAAGTTCTGCCAGCAACTTACATTGGTCGCCATGTTGTTTATGCCACACATGAGACATCTCCAGAAGGCATAGCCCATAGTTGTAATGCGCGGCCAGCTTGCATAGGCACGTCAAGAATTCCGTGACCGACTCCACTGTGTTTCGCTGACTATGTTGAACCTGTACCTCTGTGCTATCACCAATGGTTTGGGGTCATAATGATCTTCTAAGTGCTACCAGCTCACCAAAGATCTTTAAATTTTGGACCACTGGGCAGGTAAGGCTAACGGTTGGGGCTCTACAGGATAATCACTTTTTGTCAATCGTCTCTTATAATGGCATTTGCCTGAAAGAATGGGCCCAAAAAAATCACTGTTTGATTCATCTTGTGCTTGGGTGACCGTATGGAAGCAGAATCGGTGAATGATGAGTGGCGGTTTTAGATTTAAGTGGTTTTCTACCAAGACTACCAAAGCTGCAAAAGGCATGGGGGTGCATAGTACAGGAAACCCCATTGACAGTGGTGGGATAAGACGATTCTGCCGACGGCCAATGGCATACCACCTCCCCATGACGGGGAGAGCTGTAACACAGCACAGGGGCAAAGGAAAATCCCGCCCATTGTCCTCTCATGGAGATCTCTGGAGATTTTCCGGCCCGGCCTGCCACCAATCATTTCCAGCCCCACTGATAGACAGTGGCCTTTTGTCTGGCCCACTCATACTCAGGGTGTTTTCTGCCACACTGGGGCCAGAAAATGTGAACGGTTTCAGCAGCACAGCTGGTTCTTTGTTGGTGACCCTTTGAAAAAGGTAGCTGAAGTATTCAACAACTTCTAAAGTCTTCCCGTCAACAACAATAACTGGAGATGTAGGTGCTTGTCCGGGTATGACAGCAACCTTGTTTTTCAATAGATTAGAGGCTGAACCCTTGTGCAATGTAAAATGTGAAGTTGCCATTGTCCCAGATGACCATACTCTGCTTTCCGCTTTGAGGGGGAGAGCTGACAAGTGGTGGTTTAACCTGAGGATCACCACACCTCAGACAAGGAGCAAAGTTGGTAAGGTGGGGCCTTCATGAGTAACCTCAGCTGTACAGGGATTGAACACTGTTGGCCTTGACTCTGAATTCCAGACCAGCTGTCCAGCCCACTGAGCTGAACTGGCATTTTGTACACGTGTCAAGTAAGGCAAGTATAAAGTCTCAGGCAAGCGACCACTTGGAAGCGAAGACTGTAGAAAAAGTTAGATTTATTTCCTTATATATTTCCACCTCCTGCTCCCCAAAAGGACTACACTTGGGCCGGGATTTTTATGTCCCAGCAGTCTCTGATTAAAGGGGGTGGCCACCCCCTCATCTGGGCAGATAATACTTAGGTGAGGCCATAGGGACTCTGAGATTGCAGATCCCTGGGCCTTCTGTAGGGTTATAACAGTAGGGCTGTATGATTCCTGACCAACTTCACAAAAGGTCATGATTGAATTTTGATTTAATGGGAACCTTTTCTACCTGGCTGAGAGCTAAGACTAAGGTGGCGATTGAGCATATTTATGACTTACAATATAGCTTACGGCATGAGCAGTTGAGAGAGACATCACCTGGGCAACACGCAGTCAGAGTGAATATAGTTGGAAATTTAGAACAAAATGGAAATGTGTTGCAGAGGAGAAAGAGGTGCTCTTTTAATTTTTGGATCCTAACCTTTTCCTCTTGAGGAAGTAGTCTTGCTGTGCTGCAGGAATTTTCTACAAGGGAGAGAGCTGTTTGGTAGGTAGTGGGTAAGTTGTTTTCTTTAAATAAAACTACATTAAGGAAAGATAAGGGCCAGGATTCTCCGACCCCCCGCCGCCGGGTCGGAGAATCCCCGGGAGGAGGTGCGAATCCCACCCTGCCGCCGACTGCCCTATTCTCCGCCGCCATTTTCCGGGCAGCAGCGGGTTTCCCGCCATGCTGGTCGGGGGCCGTTGACAGCGCCCCCCCCCCCCCCCCCCCCCGGCGATTCTCTGGGCCCCGATGGGCCGAACGGCCGTCCAGTTTTGGCCAGTCCCACCGGCGCGAATTACCCACCTCCCACATGGCAGGACCTGGCAAGCAGGTGTGCGGGGGCAGTCCTCGGGGGAGCGTGGGGGTGTCTGATCCTGGGGGGGGGGGGGGGGGCTGGTCTGCGATTGGGGCCTACCGATCTGTGGTGGGCTTGATCCGTGTGGGGACTTCTTTCCTCTGTGTCAGGCCCCTACAGGGCTCCACCATATTGCCCGGGGCCCGGCGCAGAGAAGAAAACCCCCGTGCATGCGCGGAAATACGGCGCCTGGTCCGCGCATGCGTGAAATCACGCCGGCCGTTCCGCGCATGCGTGAACTCATGCTGGCCCTTCGGCGCCAGCTGGAGCAGCGGGGACGACTCCGGCGACAACCTAGCCCCCTAGAAAGGTGAGAATTCCTCACTTTGGGGGGGTCATTGGCGCCGGTTTTCCCTCCGGCATGGGGACATAGCCCTATTTTCAGAGAATCCCACCCAAGAGTTCTAGTTTTTAAAAGGAAAAGTTGGATAGTTTTCTATTGGGCAGAACTTTAAGGGGCCAGACTCCCGTCGGCCGAAGCCGCAATTGCGAAACACAATTGGGCAGAAAATCGGTTTGACACCAAAATCGTGGCAGGCGCGGGTTCATGCCAAATCAGAATTCTCCGGTGCCTCGACAGCGGCATCAGTACATTCAACTCTGCATATACAGTAAATGCCGTTGGCATTTCATTAGCAGGCCTAAACTGTTTTTCTCCTGGGCCTCCATGATCTACCGCCTCCACCAGGGGGAATTCCCAAAGACAAGGTTCATTTCTGCTTTCAAAAATTGTGAAACAGGCGCCATGGCTGATGAGGGGGAGAGGGGAGGTATGGAAACTATCCAACATCGCCATAGTGTGCTGACAGTTGTGCGCTGGCTGTGGGGATTCTGACAGGGCCAAGGGGAGTAATGGTGGGTGGCCTGGTGGGCTGTGGGGTTGGGGTGGATGGGCATGGAACAGCATTGCCGCAGCCTGCCAGGCAGCCATGTGGCTGCACATGCCGCTGACTGCCCACTGTGAACCTTGTGCTACGGGTGGTATGGGTTTCCCCCCATGACAAACCCCAGGTACCCTCTGGCCCCAGCGAGATGGGCACGCTCCAGTGCAACCAGTCCCATCTTGTTGGCTGAGATGAATGTGTGTGGGGAGTGGAGTGCTAATATGTGGCTGCAGCTTGTCAGCCTCTCGAGTACCAATCCCGACCTTGGTGAATTCAACATTTTCCATTGAAATCAGTCATGTTCCACATGGCAGCGAAGCTAGCCTCTCAATGGTCGGTAAATTGGTCCTGGTGTGGCACCAGTTTTGCTGTCGTAGAATTCCACGAGTCCTGCCCCGGCATCAATACTTAGGGCTGGATTCTCAGATTTTGAGGCTATATCTGGTGCAAGGCGGTGACCTGCAGCAGTCGCGCCGTACAACATGACGCCGGCCGCACGCGGACCTTGCCTACCAGATAGTGCACCCTTGTAACTCCCTTTGTCACCCCCGGACCACCCCCAAACAGTTCCCCAAGATCCCCCCCCAAAGCCCCTAGCCAGGGGACTGTCTACCCCCCCCCCCCCCCCCCCCCCTCCCCGACTGGCGGCGCTGGACACAGTCCGCTGACGCCACGCAATGGTCCCCGTAAACAGTGCGGACACGTGTCTCACGTGGTTGGGAAATTGGCCCATCAGGGGCGGAGCATCAGGAAAGGGCCTCAGGTGATATCCTGAGGCCGTCCCAAAGGCGTGCGGTTTACTCAGCAATTATGCCATTTTAAAGGAGCGGAGCATCCAAAAAACGGCACCTCCCCCAATTTCAGCGTCAAAACGGATTCTCTGGCCAATCGCCAAATGCGATTTCACCGTCGGCAATCAGAGAATCCAGCCCTCAGTCTCATGAACAGAGAATCCGAGTCTTTGAAATAAATGTATGACTGAGGAGCTCAGCCCACACCTGCACGGCCAGCAGCAAGTGGCAATTCTTAGACACTCCTTGCAGTCTGGATGACGTATGTGCAGAAAGTGCAACCAGTTTAACCAGCTTGAGAGCCAGATTTTGGAGCTTGAGCGTTAGCTGGAAGCACAGCAATGCATCCGTGAGTCTGAGAGGTTTGAGGTTCGCACATTTTTTGACCCTGAAGCTTAAAGAAGTGCAGTCAGAGAGGCAATGTGTGACCACCAGTCAGAAGAAGCGGGCAGACAGGTAGTCAGGATAATTCGATAAGATTTAAGGTAGTTATGGAAAAGGACAAAGATAGACCGAAAATACAGGTTCTGAATTGGGGGAAGGCCGATTTTAATGTGATAAGGTAGGATCTGGCCAAAGTGGACTGGGAGCAACTACTTACAGCAAATTCCACATCAGAGCAGATCAGAAATAGATAGAGTACAGGGCCAACATGTTCCCATAAAGATAAAGGGTGGGACCACAAAGTCCAGATAACCCTCCACATGAAGGGATATATAGGATTGGTTAAGAAGTAAAAGCAAGACTTATGGCAGATACAGAGGACTCAAAACAGTGGATGCTCTAGAGAAGTGCAGGTGGATACTTAAAAAAAGAAATTAGGAGAGTGAAGAGGATGCATGAAAAAACATTGGCGGGCAAAATAAAGGAAAATGGGATTAGGTAGGCAGGTCTGGTGTTTTCCATGCATCGGTGCAGGCTCGATGGGCCAAAGGGCTTCTTCTGCACTATTATTCTGTGATTCTGTGAAAGATGTAAGGTGTTTAATGAATACATTAAGGGCAAAAGAGTAACAAGGGAAAGAGTAGGGCCCATTGAGGATCAAAGTGGCAATCTGTGTGTGGAACCGAAAGACATAGGTGATGTATTAAATGATTGGGGGCATAGATTTAAGGTAATAGGCAGGGGATTTGAGGAAAAGCATTTATTATCCAGAGGGTAGAGGGTATTAAATAAGTATTTGACATATGTATTCACAATGGAGGAGTGCAATGTTGGTATAGAAAGCAGGGAGAGAGACTATGATATAATTAAACATTAGAATTGAGAGTTTTAGAAGGCTTAAAAATGAATGTATCCCAGTTCCAGATGCAATGTATCCTAGACTGCTGTGTGAGGCAAGAGAGGAGATTGCAGGGGTTCTGACGCTAATTTTCAAAGCCTGTCTGGCCACAGGAGAGGTGCCAGAGGACTGTTAATGTGGTACCATTATTCAAACAGGGAATTAGGGACAACCAGGTAATTACAGATCAGTGAGTCTAACATCAGTGATCGGGAAATTATTGGAAAATATTCTGGGAGACGGAATTAATCTCCTCTTGGAGAGGCAAGTGTTAATCAAGGATAGTCAGCAGGATGTTGTCAGGGGGGGAGATCATGTCTAACAAATTTGATAGAATTTTTAGATGAGGTGTGTAGATGAGGGCAGTGTAATTGATCATCTGCATGGACTTCAGTATGGCTTTTGATGAGCTCCCACATGGGAGACTGGTCAATAGGGTAAGAGCCCATGTGATCCAGGGAAATCTGGCACATTGGATCTAAAATAGGCTTAATGGCAGGAGGCAGAGGGCGATAATCGGAGGTTGTTTTTGTGACTGGAAACCTGTGTCCAGTGGTGTACTACAGGGATTGATGCTGGGTCCCTTGCTGTAGTGTACATTGATGATCTTGATGTGAATGTGGGAGGTATGATCAATAAGTATGCAGATGACGCAAAGATTGGTGTGGTAAATAGCGAGAAGGAAAGCCTTAGATTACAGAATGACATTGACAGGCTGATCAGATGGGCAGACCAGTGGCAAACGGAATGAAAAGTGTTGTGCATTTTGGGAGGACTAACAAGGCAAGGGAATACACAATGTATGGTAGGTTGCTAGGAAGTCTAGGGGCACCAGAGAGACCTTGGCGTGCATGTCCCTAGGTCCTGATGCCTCACTCCTCAATACCGCCCTCCGGGAAATCATCCCCCCCGGCAGTGCAAGGTTGTGTAGGGACAATGATGATGTTGGAGACCCTCTGTGGTGAGCACTGAAGAGCCTTGCCTGACCGGTCCAAACATTGGAGGCGCATCTTCAGACAGCCAATTATTTTTTTGACCATGGACCTTGTGGCAGAATTTGCAGCAATGTAACATTCCTCAGATGCACTCTGAGCAATTGTCATGTGTCATTATACATGCCTTCTGGGGTACTCTATATCATCAAGGAGCCAAACACCCTCCAAAGATCTGTGGCACCTGGGAGTGCCTCAGGTTGTAAGAGTCGTGAGAACAGGATTTGCTTTCGGCGTTAACAAATATCCATGTTTTTAAAAAAAAACATTTTATTAAGGCATTTATGATTTTATAACACTAAACAATACAAATACCAATGTACACATAGTTCAGTGCCTAACACATCCCTGCATCTTCCCTTGATCCCGCCTACTCTAAACACAAAATAGCTAACTCCCCCTACCCCCTAAGACCCCCCTCCCCACCCCCTCTTATCGAATCTGCTGACAGTTAAGTTTTCTCCGAAGAAGTCGGTAAACGGCTGCCACCTCCGGACGAACCCTAACGTTGATCCTCTCAGGGCAAACTTAATTTTCTCAAGTCTGAGAAACCCAGCCATGTCACTAATCCATACCCCTGATTTCAGGGGCTTCGAGTTCCTCCACGCTAGTAATATCTGTCTCTGGGCTACCAAGGAGGCAAAGACCAAAACGTCAGCCTCTTTCGCCCCCTGGACTCCTGGGTTTTCCGACACTCCAAAGATCGCCACCTCAGGACTTGGCGCCACCCTCATTTTTAGTACCGTGTACATGACATCCGCAAATCCCTGCCAGAATCCCCTAAGCTTCGGGCATGCTCAAAACATGTGGACATGGTTTGCGGGGCTTCCTGCACACCTCACACACCTGTCCTCCACTCTAAAGAACCTGCTCATCTGGGCCACCGTCATGTGTACCCTGTGAACCACCTTGAATTGTATCAGGCTGAGCCTGGCACATTATGAGGTCATGTTGACTCTGCTCAGGGTATCCTCCCACAGACCCGCCTCTGACTCTTTTCCCAACTCATCTTCCCATTTACGCTTAAGCTCACCTACCTGGGTTTCCTGACACTCCAAAAGTTCTTTATAGATTTCTGATACCTTCCCCTCCCCACCCCCATTCTAGAAACTACGTTCTCCTGTATCCCCTGTGGTAGTAGAAACAGAAATGTCAAAACCTGCCTTTGCACAAAATCCCTCACTTGTAGATACCGAAACCCTCGCGGCAATTCAAACCCCTCATCCAAATCCTCCAAACAGAGAAAGCACCCACCATTAAATAAATCCCCCAGCCTCTCAATCTCTGCTCTCTGCCACCTCCGTAATCCTCCATCCATCCTCCCCGGGACAAACCGGTGATTACCACAAATTGGAGCCCACACAGACGCTCCCTCCATTCCCATATGCTTCCACCACTGCCCCCAATCTCTCAGGGCCGCCACTACCATTGGGCAGGCGTGAACGGCAGAGGAGCCGTTACCAATGCCCCCAAACCTGTGCCCTTACATGAGGCCACCTCCATCACGTTCCATGTGATCAGCCTGGTCGGGGGGGGCAACCATCCCCATCAACCATCACCCTTCTTAGGCCCGCCCTTGGGCACCCACCATCATCGACCTCCAGTTTGTCTCCCAGCACCAGTCACTCCCCTGTCAGCAGAACAATTCCCCTGCTCCCACCCCCTCCCACTAACAACACAACAATCCCAACCCCCATACCAAACTAGTCACCTGCTCGCCCCCCACTGCACTTCCGTGAGCTAGGCCATCCAGCTAGCCTGGTAGCCCCGCCCAATGTGCCAAGCATCCTACCCCACTGATCTCCCTCCGCCTCGCTCAAACATACAAATACAAAAGATCATAGTCCCCATCAAACACAAAGAAGAAAATTCCACCCACCAACTCCCAACAAGAACAAAGTTAACCCACATAAAAAACTGAGCATCGGCCCAAAAATTGGTACAAAGACACGATATGCACAATCCAAAAAGAAAAGAAATTTAGCAGCATAGGCACAGAATTACTTGCCCTCAAGTTCAATGTCCTCCATCACCTGCCAGTCCCCTCTCCTTAACAAAGTTCATCGCTTCATCCGGTAATCCAAAATAAAGAACAAAATAAAGTTCTTTACCCTCATAAGTAACCCACAAATGAGCTGGATACAACATGCCGAACTTCACCCCCTTCTTGAAGAGGGCCACTTTGACTTTGTTGAAACTTGCCCTTCTTTTGGCCAGTTCCACATCCAAGTCCTGGTAAATGCGTAGCTCGTTACCTTCCCATTTACATATCCTTGTCTGCCTGCCCCACCTCTACGATCTGGGGCAAAATTCTCCGACCCCCAGCAGGGTCGGGGAATTGCCCGGGGCCGGCGTAAATCCAGCCCACGACGTGGCCGGAATTCTCCGCCTGGGAATCGGCGGGAGCGGGAATCGCACCCCGCCGATCGGCGGGCCCCCCGATGGACCGAAGTCCCGCCACTGTCAGGCCTCTCCCACCGACGTGGTTTAAACCACCCCTGTGCCGGTGGGAGGAGGTGGCGCAAGTGGGCCCCCGGGGTCCTGGGGGGGGCGTGGGGCGATCAGACCCCGGGAGGTGCCCCCACGGTGGCCTGGCCTGTGATCGGGGCCCACCGATCGGCGGGCGGGCCTGTGCCGTGGGGGCTCTCTTTTTCTTCTGCCGCCGCCCGGCCTCCACCATGGCTGAGGTGGAAGAGACCCCCTCCACCGCGCATGCGCCGGTGGTGACGTCAACGGCTGCTGACGCTCCAGCACATGCGCGGACTCACGCCGACCGCGAAGGCCTTTCGGCCAGCCCCGACGCCGTGCGGCGTGGCGCTAAAGGCAGTCAGCGGAGCGGGAGCCATTCAGGCACGGGCCTAACCCCTAAAGGTGAGGAGAATTCCACACCTTTCGGGGAAGCCCGACGCCTGAGTGGTTGGAGCCACTCTGCTACGCCGGGAACCCCCACCCCGCCGGGTAGGGGAGAATTTCGCCCCTGTTCCTTATCCAGGATCCGGTGCATTCGTACCACCATCGACCTTGGCGGCTCATTCATCCCTGGCTTTCTCGCAAGCGCTCTGTGTGCCCTGTCCACTTCCAAGGGTCGAGTAAATGCACCTTCCCCCTGCAGCTTTTCGGACATACGTGCCACATATGCCCCTGCTTCTGATCCTTCGATGCCCTCTGGGAGGCCAAGGATCCTCAGGTTCTGCCTACGCGACCTGTTTTCCAGATCATCTTCTCCTGTAGCCTTTTCTGGTGGACCCTTATCAGCTCCATCGCCGCCATTACGGTTAGCTGGTCGTCGTGCTCAGCCATCGCCTTTTCCACCTTCTGGATCGCGTGTCCCTGGGCTTCCAATCTTTGTTCCACCCGATCAATCCTCGTCTTAATCGGGTCCAGGCATTCCCATTTTTACTTGACGAAGTTCTCCTGAAGAAATTCCAACAGCTGCTCTGTTGACCACTGGGCTGGCAATCCCAGTTCCTGAGCGTCCACTATATTTTCCTGTGCTGCAGACTCCACTCCTTTCTTTGTCCAACAATCTCTCCTTTGCAAAACCATTTCTGGTCCACAACTCCATAAACTGGTGGGGGATTCTTCTTCTCTACCTCCCCAGTCTCCAATTTTATCGATCAAATGCCCCATAAGTCGGGGGAAAAGGTCCCAAAGGTCCACCACGACAGTGAGCTACCAAATAAACGACCTCTCACTCCATGGCCACCACCGGATGTCCGTGGTACGTATTCTCTGATGAGGGCAGAAGGCCTGCTCAAATCAATTAATGGTTTGATTGTCAATAGCTTGTTCCAGGGCAAGCATAAAAAGTTGGGAATGGACCCACTCCTGCCTATTAAATTAGGAGCATGAGGACCTCATCTTATGTGTAAAACCCAATCCAAAAGGTAGAAAAGAAGAAGATGACGCTTTACAAGGTCCTCAACTAGAGTACTATGCCCAATTCTGGGCCCAACTCTTTAGAAGGTTATGAGGCTTCAGAGAGGGTATAGAAAAGAGTTACAAAAGTAGTTTTTGGGATTTAATTACATGGATAGCTTGAAGAAGCTGGGTTGATCTCTTTCAAAATTTAAAGTTTATAGGGAGTTTTGATAGAGATTCTCCAATTCATGAAAAGTCATAAGAAAAATCACTCGAGAGAAACTATTCCCATTGTGGAAAGATCAAGAACCAGTGCACATTGATATAAGGTGAATGGCAAAAGAACCGGAGTGTGAGATACTAGTAGATTCATTCCTGGCTTTCAGGAAAGAATTGGATAATTACCTAAAGAGGAAAAATTTTCAAGACAAGAGGAAAGGTCAAGTGTGCATGAGACAAGCTGAATTGCTCTTGCAGAGAACTTGCATGAACACAATAGGTCAAATGACCTCCTGTACTGTAACTATTCTTTGATACTTTAAAGGACAATTAAATTGACTGTCAAAACCACTTCAAATGTTTCCACCAGTTTAAAGAGATAATTTTTACCTTCACCTCACAGGCCTTTAAATTTGGCATACAGAAGATTTTTTAAATAGTTTAGGTTTACAGATGAGAACACTTTCACTTTATTATGAGGGGTGTGTATTTCTGAGATTCTGAGTGACTGTTTAAATGTTCTAACAGTACAGCTGAGAACACTTACACTTTATTTTAAGAAAACTTGAATGTTTACATATAGACTGATCGTTTAATGGGTTTAAAGGCTGCAGATAGAGAGAACCCAATCCCAGTAAGGATCCCTGACCTGAGCCCCTCCAGCCCAGCTCAAGCCCCTCTGAGTCTCACTTCCCAGGAGGGACCTCCTTTCGCAACCTGGTGGCAATTGTTGGGAAGGTACTTAACATCTTACACCCCCCCCCCCCCCCCCCCCCCCCCACTCAGACTTCAAGATGCCAGCTGGCACTTCTAAGGGGCAAGGCCTACAGGGAAATTGAAGGGGGTGCTGAAGGAGGTACTTGAAGAGTTGAGGGGGGTAGAGGGGCGGTTGAGTGGGGCTGAGCGGATAAATAAGTGGGAGGCTGGAAGGGGACTTAATGATGGACCTGGGTTCTGTGTGTGTGTGTGGGGGGGAGGTGCCATGCCAACAATCTGGGTTGGGTGGGGAGTGCTGCAGCAGCTATTTGAAATCAGAATCCCTCCATCACAGAAGTACGAGTCCTGTCAAAGAGATGAGGTCCCGCCCCCACCCTTCTCAGTTGCAGCGCAGACCCTGGAGTGCCATGGAATGGCATGGAGAAGCCAATTCTGCAAAAAGAATTTCCAAGTGCCATAGCATGGCATGCCAAGGTTTTTCCTTGCGCCAACAGGAATCACTCTGTTTTCCCGCTGGCAGGAATATTTGGTCATGGTTCAGGAACAACTCTCTAACTTTTCCAGTCCTGTCTGTGCCACTGCCCGCTGCTGGTAGGACTAGAAAATTCCTGCCTACGATTCTATTCTGTGATTTGCTGGACAATGGGAGGGATAACTGCATTATTTTAATCTTGCTGCATAAGATAAAATCTAATACATATTTTATGTGTAACAGGTCATTGCTAGAAACTCCTTCATAAATTTGTTCAACCCCGACATTTCTAAAATAGAACTTCTAAAAGATGTGACCAATAAAAAAGAATTAATTATACGTCTGGTGGCCCATGATGTGCCAGCAGATCGAGAACATGCCGACCCTGATGACGAAATAGAGGAGGAAACAGAAGTGGAAGAGAGTGGCATTGAAGATGACAAAATAATACATGAAGATGTTGGTCTGTTTGATATAGAACATTTAGAAAGTGATAAAGGTGCTTGGATTTTCCACGACAGTGATGACAATGGAGATATAATTTTAGGGAAGAGTTTTCAGCCACCATCCATCAAAAAGAGGGACAGCATATCAGATAAAACAGTTAATGACTTATCAGTTGAGAAGCTGCGTTATACTATTGCACAAAGTGAGAGAAGGCAAAGTCTTGAGGCTTTCATGGAACTTCTACACAAGAGAGGACAACAAGATCCTGGAAAGCATCTGACAACAGAACATATCAAAGAGTTCCTCCGTGAAAATGCAACCCACATTACCTTCAATACGAAAGGGAGTGACAGCGTCACCAGATCAAAAATATCTTCAGAAGATCAAAATCCTCATTCATCACAAAGAAAGAAATCATGGTCAAAAGAGTTCAGTCATGTACACTTTGACTCTAAGGCATTACTTGCTTCTCTAGGAATTACTGACATGGTAAGCAACAACATTCAATTTTATTTGTCACTACGAGAGAAATTATGGCACAGTGTATTCTTTAAAGCAGAATATTCAGGAGAAATTTCTTTTCAGGTTATGCTGAAAGTACATCACATAAGACAGGTTTGTCTAATCTTTTAGTTTGCAGGAGGGGTGGGGCACATTTCTATGTTTTTCTCACTCAACAGGCCAATGAGCAAATTTCAAACAAAACAGGATCTGACACAACCTTGAACTGAATTTTTCTTTTAAATTCGAGTTAAGGATCACAAATAAAGTAACGTTAGCAATATATTGTAAGTTTAAAAAAAGAATAATTAATTAAAATGACCATTAGAGTGTGAGGGGGTCAGAGTGTGTATGTCAGGCTCACTCCGTCTCAGGGTGCTCTATCATTCATCCTCAACCATGTGAGTACATGTTGGTGTGTGGGGATCAGGGTGAGCGAGAAACCCGAGACTAGAAGTAAGACGGGCACATAATCACTCTCATTCCCACAAGCACACTCCCACAAGCTCTCTCACACTCCCATGTGCTCTCTCTCACACTCACACACACATGCAATTCAAGTAATATTTTCCCTTTAGTCACAGAGTTAGGAATGTGAGCCAATTTATTCTGTAGCAAATGCCTCAGCAGATGTTCCCCCATTACCAGATTTGGGCATGTGATCAGCTTGTGATCACCCAAAATATTTTAATGCTCCTGAGCAAGCGTTAGTTCCTCCCTACATCATTCCCAGGCTTCCATGGAATCAGGGCCTCTATACCTGGAGTAAATGTAAGTTTTAGCATTACCAAAAACAAAATTTAGCTCCTTTCTGCTTTGTTCAAATTTTGCATTTAAAGAAAATAGTGACACCTTTCTTTCAGTGTTGGTAAAATCTTTTGGACTATATTGCACTAAAGTGAAATTTAATCAAATGTCATTTTCCTCTTTCACTACAGGCTTTCCCACAGCTAGTCTTGCACAAAGCAGACAAAGCATGCGCTTATGTCCATTTTCATAGCTAGATTTTCCTGGAACAGGTCACTAGTCTGGTACCAGACACTATTACATGAGGAGCGCCACCCTGTATTAAACATGCTTGACCAGGAGACTATCCTGCTCTTACTATCTGCCATGGGTGTATCAGAAGGAGTTCAACCTGTTTGACCATGTTATGAACACACCTTCCATGGCCATCAAGTCCCAAAGTGGGACTTGAACTCAGAGCTTCTGGCTCAGAGGCAGGGTCACAACCAACGGTGCCACAAGAACTACCTCTCTTCCACTCAAGGCCTTGCTTATTTGAGGAAATTCAGATTTCTTTTCTCATATTACTGACACCAGATCCCAGATGTTCCGCATCAGAAATAATTTGATATTAGGCAATTATTTGCTCCTTATATATATTCAAAACACAGGACAAATTGCTTTACTTTATGTCTGACCACATAAAGACGCCTTTTCAAAAGCAATAGGGGCGATTCTCAGAGCCCCGCGCCAGGCCGGAGAATCCCCAATTCTCCGAAGTATGGAGAATCGGCGCCATTTGCGTTCCCATTGAGTTCGCCGCTGGCTGCTGGAATCGGCAGAGCCCCCGATTCTCCGCCCTGAATGGGCTGAGCGGCCACTCCGACACAACAGAGTCCCGCCGGCGCCGTTCACCCCTGGTCGCTGCCGGCGGGAACTCAATGGGAACGTTCGGGGGGCGGCCTGTGTGGGGGGGGAAAGGGACTCCTTCACCTGGGGGGGGGGGGGGGGGGGGGGGGGGGGCCTCCGTTGGAGTCTCCCCCCGGGCCTACTTCCTGGAGCAGCTGGCCCCTGAGCACCGAACCCATGTTGGGTTGGGGCCGGCGCACGGAAGAAGTCCCCGTAGCATGTGCAGCTTTGCGCGGCCCAACTGTGCATGCGCGGGTTGGCGCGGCGCCCATTCGGCGCCGCATAAGGAGGCTGGAGCGGCATGAACCACTCCAGCGCCATGCCCGGCGACGGCGTTCACAACGGCGCGAACACTTGGCCTCCATATTGGAGAATCACCCCCAGTGGCTGGCTTTTTGGCGGGCGTGTTTGGAGATGGGAGCGAAAAGTATCATAAGAAGGCCAAAGTTGCATTTCATAAAAACATAAAAGGAGGAAGTGATTGTTCCCTCCCACTGTCAGTGACAGCACCTGTTTTACAATGTTCAATGTCGGGAACCTCATTGAAATAATTAACATAAAATTAACAGATCCATACACTAGAATTATAACGTCAAAACATCCATCCACAGCGGCATGCTGTCAGAATGACGTGAAGTATGACTGGTCTTCGTGGGCGTGCACCAGGCGAACATGCTCTTAGGGGAGCTCAAAGGTGAGTTCAGCACTCAGAGGGTGTCATGGTAGTGCAGGGGATGCTAGGGTAGTGCGAGGGGTGCTGGAGTAGTGCCAACTTGATGCTAGAGGGGCAGCACGGTGGCCTAGTGGTTAGCACAACCGCCTCACGGCGCTGAGGTCCCAGGTTCGATCCCGGCTCTGGGTCACTGTCCGTGTGGAGTTTGCACATTCTCCCCGTGTTTGCGTGGGTTTCGCCCCCACAACCCAAAAATGTGCAGAGTAGGTGGATTGGTCACGCTAAATTGCCCCTTAATTGGAAAAAATAATTGGGTAATCTAAATTTATAAAAAAAAAACTTGATGCTAGAGGGCTGCCAAGGGAGTGCGCCTAGGTGAAGGTAGTTTCCTGGCTTTTACTAGATATGCACACGGTTGGTCTTTAAAATTGGCACCTGGATCATTGAATGTCTGATTTGGTGGTCCGCCCACTAGTGATAATTGTGAAACCCATTTTTGTTTCTCCAAGTCTTGGACTTTATGATGGAAAAAGTCGGCATTTCTATTGGCACCCTCAATGCTGCTTCTCCCGCCCATCATTGGCCTTTGCTGATATTGGAGAAAATCTTGCCCAATGTCGAAGATAGTTTTCTCTTTTTATAGTTGCATGACAGATATGGGCCAGAATTCTCTGCTTGCCGAAGGCGGTTTCGTAATTGGTGATCGGGCCGAGAATCTCATTTTACGACCAAATCTGGGCAGCTACTATTTTCAGATGCTCCCCCCCACCTCCAAAACGGCATTGTCGAGAAGCAACCGCATGCCATTGGGGACAGCTTACTCCCCCAATGCTCCGCCCCCAATGGACCAAGTTCCTGACCACGCGGGGCACGGTCGCGAACTCAGCATGGCGACTGTGAACTGTGTCCAGCACTGCCACAATCGGGCAGGCGCCGTGCTGCTGGCCGGGGGGGGGGGGGGGGGGGGGGGGGGGCTTAGGTGAGGGCTGGGGGGACTTGTGGGGGGTGGCAAGGTTGTGTCTCGGGGGCACTAACTAGCAGGTCAGATTCGCGCGCGCACATCCTATTAAAGTCCCCTCGGCATAGAATCAGTACTGTACAGATGGACCATCGAGTCTCCACCGACCCTCTGAAAGAGCACCCTACCCAGGCCCAGTCACTGCCTGACCCCCGTAATCCCACCAAACCATTGGACACTAAGGGGACATTTAGCATGCCAATCCATCTAACCTGTACATCTTTGGACTGTGGGAGGACGCCGGAGCAGCTTGAAGAAACTCACGCAGCCACGGGGACAATGCGCAAAGTCCACACAATAGGGTCCTCAAGGTCAGAATCGAACCTGGGTCCCTGGTGCTCTGAGGCAGCAGTGCTAACCACTGTGCCGCCGTGCCAACCATATGTTTCAATGAGATTTCTTATCATTCTTCTAAACTCTAATGCGTATAGGCTTAACTTGTTTAATCTTTCTTTGTAAGGTAAGCTCTTCATTCCAGAAATGATTCGACTGTAGCTTCTCTGAATTATTTCTAATCCTTTTTTTTAAATAAGTTTAAAGTACCCAATTCTTTTTTTTCAATTAATGGAATTCTGAGAACACCCACGAACAGACTCCAATTAAGTGTGGCCAATCCACCTACCCTGCACATCTTTGGGTTGTGGGGGTGAACCTACACAGACACGGGGAGAATGTGCCAGAATCGAATCTGGGTCCTTGCTGCCGTGCCACCATGCCGCCCAACTTTTAATAATTCTAACATTGTAATTATATATTTTTTCAAATCAGACCAAAATTGTACAAAGTAATCCAGGTGTGGTCTCATCAAGGCCTTGCACAGCTACAGGAAAACGTACCTACTTTTATATTCCATTCCAATTGCATTAAATGCCAACATTCCATTTGCCTGCTAATCGCTTGCTCTACCAGCATACTAACATTTTATGATTAATGTACCAGGGCCCCCAGATCTTCCCATATCACAGTTATCTGCAATCTCACTCAATTTAAACAGCATACTGCGTTTTTATTCTTTCCTCCAAAGTGGCACGTTCACAATTCCCATATTATGCTTCATCTGCTAAACCTTGTCTACTCACTTAACCTAGCTGTATCACTTTGGAGACACTTTACCTCCTCTTGACAGCTTATTTCCTACCTATCTTGGTGTCATTGGTAAATTTATCTTGCACATATTGAATCCCTTTATCCAATTCATCTATATATAAACAGTTGAACTGCAGCACTGAGCCCTGTGGCACTCCAGTCGTTACAGCTTGCCAACCTGAAAAAGACCCATTTATCCCTAGTCAGTGATTCCATTTCGGAGGTCCTGTGGGGCAGTGGGTAGCATCCCTGCCTCTGAACCAGAAGCACCGGGCTCAAGTCCCACACAACGTTTGATGACCAAGGAAATGTATTCATACCGCAGGCAACCGGATGAGTGTCAACCTGCAAAATCCTTCCTACAATTGCAGGTGGTCAGAGCAGGAGAGCCTTCTAGTCAAAGGTGCTTTGTGTCAAGTGGTGCCCCACAAACTATAAGCTTCGAGTGACCTGTTCCAGTAAAAGCTTGCAATGGAAACAGATGAAAGTCTGCCTTGTGCACCACCAGGTGTGGGAAGAGAAACAACAACAAACAATTGATTCTAGTTTGCTAACTAATACTTCATCCGTGCTACACCAGGTGCTCTTACCTTGTGTACTAATTTCTGATGTGGCACCTTATCAAATGCATTATATCCACTTTGCTTGTTACTTCCTCAAGAAAATCTAATAAATTAATTAAACATGATTTCTCTCTCTCAAACTCTGCCTGATCCCAATATATTTTTCTAAATATCCTGCTATAACTTCCTTAGTAATGGATTATAGCAATTTCCCTATCACAGATGTTAGACTAACTGGGCTGTGCTTTCCTGCTTTCAGTTCCACCTACATTCTTGAATAAATCTGTTGCGTTTGCTAGTTTCCAATTTGCTAGGACCCTTCCAGAATCTCAATTTACACCTTCAATTACAGCAATATGAAACATGTCATATTGTCCCTATTAGTAACAAAATATAATGACTGAAACTTTGATCACATAACATCCATTTTCCAAGCCTCGTAATCTTACAGAATAGTGCACAGAAAGCAAAAGTTTATTACAAGACAGAAGTGTACCACCCACCATATGGGCATAAGCAGGTCAATTGGCATCAGAAGTTCCCATCAGAAAATATTTAAAGCTGAAGAGGGTATTTGAATAAGGGTCCTATGCTACTTTCAACTGACTGGTTTCTAGGCCACTTCAGAGGGATGTTGTGTCAACCACCTTAGAGTGCAGGATCACTTGTAAATAGACTGGCGAAGAACAGTTGAATATTTACAACAACCGAGGATCTCATGGTCACTTTAAGCGATACTATCTTTTTATGTCCAGCATTTTAAAAACTGGGCCAAATTCTCAATTGAATTTACATTCTCTGGATTATTAGTATAGACCTCAAGTTTACATAACCATTATACAACTGCATCCATCTTAGAAACCACAAGGATAACTTTTGGATTGCTGAGTCCAAAACTGTACTCAGCGGTTAACATCTTTTAAAATTTACATATCTTGTAGATAAATGTAAGGGATCATAGGAATACCGCAAAATGAATTTACGTGCATAAATGATTGCTACACTGTAATTCCATATCTATGAAAAATACACATGGCACAAAATGGAAGCTGACACACACTAAACCATAATATCATTATCAGAGACATGTTTGTAAGGTAAAGACGCCAGTGCTCTTACGATTAGCGGCACTCTCTGTCAACGCGGAGACACACCTCGGTAGGCGACATTAGTGGACAGGTTTCTGGGGCACTATCAGGTGAAAACCACACTGTTGCTGATGCACATTGGGTGGAGGTTGGAATATCCGAGTGAGTCAGCAGTCCCAGCTGATCCCAGGACGCAGCTGGGTCCCAGTCAGATGCCGAGCCTCTAGACAAGGTTATCCAGGAGCTGATGTCGATGCTAGCACATGCCCGTGAGATACAAGAGGGGATGTCAGTGACGCTCTGGTGAGTGCATAGCCGATTGGCGGAGTCACAAAGCATATTGGTGCAGGAGATGGTGCCGGCAACGTATGCCATCGAGGCCAACATTGATAGGGAGGGAGCACTGGAGGAAAACCCGGAGCCTCCTACCATAGAGACAACGGCAGTCTCCAGCTCTCTCGAGTCCCCCCCCCCCCTCTTAATCCGGCGCAACACAAGGTCAGCGAGCAGAGCAGGGTGTCATGCCAACCCCAGTGTAACCGGAAAGGTGGCCGGGACCCTCCAGCCCTTGGCCCTCCAGAGAACCACAAGATATGTTGTGTTATTCTTCTTCATGTAGAAGAAGCTGCTTCCTTGATGTATGCTCTGACAAAGGAAGGTTCAGACTTGGAGATAGGTTTAACACATTTATTGAACAGTTAACAATTCTCCTACTTGAGTTCAACTCTCCTGCTAATCTTGCTATAGTAACACAGTCTAACTAACCAGTCTGCTGTAAGCCATGCGGCGGGTGTGATGCTTCTGATCTGCCCCTATCCTTCTCTCTAAGTGTCGCCTGTGGAAAGAGAAAGAGCATTTGTGCCCTGTCCTTTTACATGTGGGTTGTGTAATGCCCCCTTGTGGTAGTGTCACCTCTGGGTGTCTTGACTGCCCATTGGTCGTGTCCTATTCTATGTGTTCATTAGCTGTATGTCTGCATATCATAATGTCTCTGGTGCTCCCTCTAGTGTTTACTTAGTCTTAGTCTTAGTGTAGTTAGTCTTAGTGTATTTACATTAACCCTTAGTGTTTTTACAGTGATGCATATTACCACAAGACATAGGAGCATAATTAGCCCACTCGGCCTATCAAGTCTGCTCCGCCATTCAATCATGGCTGATATTTTTCTTAACCCCATTCTCCTGCCTTTTCCCATAATCCCTGAGCACCTTATTAATCAAGAACCTCTGTCTTAAAGACACTCAGTGATTTGGCCTCCACAGCCTTCTGTGGCAAAAAGTTCCACAGATTCACCACCCTCTGGCTGAAGAAATTCCTCCTCATCTCTGTTTTAAAGGATCGTCCCTTTAGTCTGAGATTGTGTCCTCTGGTTCTAGTTTCTCCTACAAGTGGAAACATCCTCTCCACATCCACTCTATCCAGGCTTCACAGTATCCTGTAAATTTCAATACGACCCCCCCTCATCCTTCTAAACTCCAACAAGTACAGACCCAGAGTCCTCAACCATTCCTCATACAACAAGCTCTTTAGTCCAGGGATTATTCTTGTGAACCTCCTTGGACGATTTCCAAGGCCAGCACATCCTTCCTTCGATACGGAGCCCAAAACCGCTCACAATACTCCAAATGGGATCTGACCAGAGCTTTATACAGCTTCAGAAGTACATCCCAGCTCTTGTATTCTAGCCCAACTTGACATGAATGCTAACATTGCATTTGCCTCCCTAACTGCCTAACCTGCTGTTAACCTTAAGAGAATCTTGAACAAGGATTCCAAAATCCCTTTGTGCTTTTGATTTCCTGAGCATTTCCCCATTTAGAAAATAGTCTATGCCCCATTCATCCTTCCAAAGTACATAACCTCACACTTTTCCACATTGTATTACATCTGCCACTTATTTGCTCACTCTCCTAGCCTGTCCAAATCCTTCTGCAGCCTCCCTGCTTCCCCGCCAGCGGCATCCAAGGCCAACGGGCACGAATAACAGCAGGCTGCCTTCACCTCTGATGTGCATCCGAATAATAATAATAATAACATTTATTGATGTCATAAATCGGCTTAAATTAACACTGCAATGAACTTAGTGTGAAAATCCCCTAGTCACCATACTCTGGCGCCTGTTCAGGTACACTGAGGGAGAATTCAGAATGACCAAATTACCTAACAAGCACGTCTTTCGGAACATGTGCCCGGAGGAAACCCACGCAGACACTTGGAGAATGTGCAGACTCCTCACAGACAGTGACCCAAGCCGGGAATCGAACCAGGGTCCCTGGCGCTGTGGAGTAACAGTGCTGACCACTGTGCCCGAGGGACACACCTCGACATAGCTGCAGAGCACAGAAAATTAAGAGGATTGAGGATCAACGAATGGACACGGGGGGGGGGACACCACCTGTAGCTAGGGAGAATGAGGGTTTTGAATGTTCTCAATTAAAATGTTTTACACCTGTTCCACATAGAGGGCTGGCTCTATCCCCACACCCTGTTGCTCTCTGCCAACCCCCCTCCCCCGCAGCACAGTGGTTCGAGATCAAGAGCCTCTGATGTACACCACGTGCAGGTGATAGGTGCGCACGCTGTCAACAGAAAGACATGTGTCAGACTATGGCATAGATTGAGGAGCACCAGAGCTTACCTCACAGCAGGTTATCACCACCCTTCTGCCTTGTACAATGACCCCACTGACAGTGCCAACTCAGGCCTATCACTCTGGAGTGATGTTACACAGATACTGGGAGGGTGGAACAGGGTAATCATGGGGCCGGTAGCGGAAATGGGTGGGAGGGTGTGGGATGTGGGTGGTCAATGGAAGTGGGAAGATCGGGAGGAAGGGGGGTTAGGGGAAGGGAGGATTGGGGGAGAAGGGGTGACTGGGGAGGGAAGGGGGTCTAGGGGGTGAGATAATGGACAAGGCCTTGTCCTGTGAGAAGTGGGTGAGGATGAGGGCTACCTTGGCCCTCTGGGCATGCCGAACCCTTTCCACCGCCTGTCCTCCTTCCCCCGGCTGCTCCCCCATGTGGGTCGTCTCAGGGCTCGAACTCCAACCCCCCTTAGTCTGGCCTCACCTCGTCCTCAGACGAAGCCGCATTTCCTTCCTCCTCCACCTCCAACGCAGTGCTGCGCTGCTGTGTCAGATTGTGGAGGGCACAGCAGACCACCACAAAGCGGGTGACCCTCTTTGGGGGGGAGGGGGAGGGGGGGAGGGGGAGGGGGGGGGTAACTGCAGTGCACCACCAAAGTGGTCCAGTCATTGAAACCAAATTTTGAGCAGTCCGATGCACTATTCAATGAAAGCACGTGTAGCAACATGAGCCTCGTTATAGCGGGTCTCCGCATCGATCTCCAGCCTCCGTACTGGCATCATCAGCCAGGACCTCAGTGGGTACCCTATATCCCCCAAACGCCAACCCGTCATCTCAAAGGCACCGGCGATCCTCGAGTGTTCAGGATGTAGCTGTCATGGATGCTCCCTGAAAAGTGCGCACATACACACATGCATGATCCGGAGGTGGTGGCCACACATGAGCTGAACATGAGCAGCACGGTACTGAGCATGGTGGTTAGCACAATTGCTTCACAGCTCCAGGGTCCCAGATCCGATTCCCAGCTTGGTTCACTGTCTGTGCGGAGTCTACACGTTCTCCCCGTGTGTGCATGGGTTTCCTCCGGGTGCTCCGGTTTCCTCCCACAGACCAAAGATGCGCAGGTTAGGTGGATTGGCTATGCTAAATTGTCCTTAGTGTTCAAAATTGCCCTTAATGTTGGGTGGGGTTTTTGGGTTATGGGGATAGAGTGGAGGTATGGGCTTGGGTAGGGTGCTCTTTCAAAGAGCCGGTGTGGACTCGATGGGCCGAATGGGTTCCTTCTGCACTGTAAATTCTATGCCTTAATGAAGGGGGCTCCTTGATGCCCACGTGTTTGCAAGACGACATGTACGCCATCAATTACTCCCTGGGCCTGGGACGTCCCGGCGATAGCAGAGAATTCTGCTGCCCGGGCATCTTGATGGGCTTGGTCAAGTTCAAAGTTTATACAATCAGCGGGCATACAGGGCTTCTCTGACCTCACGGGTGTCTTTGTGGGCTGTAGGTTGTGAAATGCCACGCATGTCCCCAGTCAAGCCCTGGAATGAACCTGTGACATAAATGTTCAGGGCTTTGGTGACCTTCACGGTCACTGGGAGTGGGTATCCTCCTCCTCCACGGGGTGCCAAGCCTCCAAGGTCACCAAACAGGTGCCACACCGTTCTCTTGTTGAGGCGGAGAATCCTGCTGTTCGACATCTCCTCGAATGACCAACCACGCCTGCACCGCGAAGGCTGCCGCTGTGCGGTCCCCAGCTCCATCCATCTTGTTATATCTGTAAAGAATTGGAGAAGGTGAGAGATCGGCAATCAGTTATGGTTTCCACCCGGGACCCTGAAAGCCTCAAAGCCTCCCCCACCTTTATGTGCCCTGCCTTCTCTCATAGTGCCATCCAATGAGCTTGTGCTGGAGGACCCCACTCACTCCCGACCACATCAGGAGACCCTAGACCAGACTCCAGACTGCTGCCGGGAACATTAGGTGACAGAGCTCAGTACCCTCCCCTGGTCCACACACTCATAAGAACTAGGAGCAGGAGTAGGCCATCTGGCCCCTCGAGCCTGCCCCGCCATTCAATGAGATCATGGCTGATCTTTTGTGGACTCAACTCCACTTTCCGGCCCGAACACCATAACCCTTAATCCCTTTATTCTTCAAAAAACTATCTATCTTTATCTTAAAAACATTTAATGAAAGAGCCTCAACTGCCTCACTGGGCAAGGAATTCCATAGATTCACAACCCTTTGGGTGAAGAAGTTCCTCCTAAACTCAGTCCTAAATCTACTTCCCCTAATTTTGAGGCTATGCCCCCTAGTTCTGCTTTCACCCGCCAATGGAAACAACCTGCCCGCATTTATCCTATCTATTCTTTTCATAATTTTATATGTTTCTATAAGATCCCCCCTCATCCTTCTAAATTCCAACGAGTACAGTCCCAGTCTACTCAACCTCTCCTCGTAATCCAACCCCTTCAGCTCTGGGATTAGTGAATCTCCTCTGCACACCCTCCAGCGCCAGTACGTCTTTTCTCAGGTAAGGAGACCAAAACTGAACACAATACTCCAGCTGTGGCCTCACTAACACCTTATACAATTGCAGCATAATCTCCCTAGTCTTAAACTCCATCCCTCTAGCAATGAAGGACGAAACTCCATTTGCCTTCTTAATCACCTGTTGCACCTGTAAACCAACTTTTTGCAACTCATGGACTAGCACACCCAGGTCTCTCTGCACAGCAGCATGTTTTAATATTTTATCATTTAAATAATAATCCCTTTTGCTGTTATTCCTACCAAAATGGATAACCTCACATTTCTCAACAACATTGTATTCCATCTGCCAGACCCTAGCCCATTCACTTAACCTATCCAAATCTCTCTCCAGACTTCTGGTATCCTCTGCACTTTTTGCTTTACCACTCATCTTAGTGTCGTCTGCAAACTTGAACACATTGCCCTTGATCCCCAACTCCAAATCACCTATGTAAATTGTGAACAATTGTGGACCCAACACTGATCCCTGAGGGACACCACTAGCTACTGATTGCCAACCAGAGGAACACCCATTAATCCCCACTCTTTGCTTTCTATTAATTAACCAATCCTTTATCCATACTACTATTTTACCCTTACTGCCATGCATCTTTATCTCATGCAGCAACCTTTCATGTGGCACCTTGTCAAAGGCTTTCTGGAAATCCAGATATACCACATCCATTGGCTCCCATTATCTACCGCACTGGTAATATCCTCAAATAATTCCACTAAATTAGTTAGGCACCACCTGCCCTTTATGAACCCATGCTGCGTCTGCACAATGGGACAATTTCCATCCAGATGCCTCACTCTTTCTTCCTTGATGATAGATTCCATCATCTTCCCTACTGCCGAAGTTAAGCTCACTGGCCTATAATTACCCGCTTTCTGCCTACCTCCTTTTTTAAACAGTGGTGTCACGTTTGCTAATTTCCAATTCACCGGGACCACCCCAGAGTCTAGTGAATTTTGATAAATTATCACTAGTACATTTGCAATTTCCCTAGCCATCTCTTTTAGCACTCTGGGATGCATTCCATCAGGGCCAGGAGACTTATCTACCTTTAGCCCCATTAGCTTGCACATCACCACCACCTTAGTGATAACAATCATCTCAAGGTCCTCACCTATCATAGCCTCATTTCTATCAGTCACTGGCATGTTATTTGTGTTTTCTGCTGTGAAGACCAACCCAAAAAACCTGTTCAGTTCCTCAGCCATTTCCTCATCTCCCATTATTAAATTTCCCTTCTCATCCTCTAAAGGACCAATATTTACCTTAGCCACTCTTTTTTATTTTATATATTTGTAGAAACTTTTACTATCTGTTTTTATATTCTGAGCAAGTTTACTCTCATAATCTATCTTACTCTTCTTTATAGCTTTTTAGTAGCTTTCTGTTGCCCCCTCTGGTCGCAGGGATACCCCCAGTACTGAAGCCCAGGCTCAGAGTGTTTGATTGTTGGCTGCTGCCTCTGTGGTGCTGACACCTCTATGGTCCAGCAAGAGTGTCCGGGACTGTTTAAGTGGAATGCTAGGCAATAACACTCGTCTGAGACATGGCACGTGTACCCATGGGAATCTTTTGTTTATTAAACAGTCAACAGTATTAGTAAACAGACAGATGAAAACCAATGACTTAACAGTTCAACATGGAAATGGCACCGTGCCTTTTCTCTATAAAATATCAATACAAACTTAAAACTACAACAGTGAATGGGGTAGTCACCACTGTTGTATTGTGTATACTGCATACGAGGGTATTACGGTAAGGCCCCTGTACTACAGGTACGGGGGTAGATCCCTGGCTGCTGGCTCCACCTAAAATGTGTGGGCTCTTCGAGCTGCAGCCATTTCAGCAGCAGCTGTGGGAGGCTCCACATCTCTGCGTAATAAAGCCTCGATTACACTCTCATCTCGTCGTAATTGATAGTGCATCAAAGTGGGAATGCATCTGAGTAATATTTTATTAGCAAAAACGATCAGCATTAATAAAGTTTTTAAAATCAACTACATAACATTCCACATATCACACTAACTATTAACCAACAAGGAAACATCATCGTTGCATATTGGTACCATTACAAAGCTATATTAACTTATTTTCACACAAAAAAACCATACACACAGTATCACCCCACGCATGTTCCTCAACAGAAAGGGCGGATAAGCCTGAGAAAGTTTTATCATGTCCATCACCTGGTCGTAGAAATTATCTGTTCATCAGCGTGTTACTTGTAGTGTTCCACATATGAGTGTCATTCTCTGTCTTTGGCCTCCAGACATTAAATATTAAACAGTCAACAGTACAGTAAAGTCACCAGCAATCTGTAAAAGCATTTCTCCAACACATTCAGGAAGTTGTTCATACGGATCAATCCACCTCCACCGCATGCCCCCCCCCCCCCCCCCCCCCCCTTTGCAGGTCCCACAGTGTCTTCTAAAAATGGAAAATCACACCAGAAAGTCACACCGATGCAGAGCACACCAGAAGAGAGAAATTGCACCCTTCCCACTCCAGCGCTGGTAGCAGGTGATCATACATCCTCCTTCTCCTTGCTCCAGGTCACAGAAGCAAAAGAGCCACCAGCAGACAAACACACAGCCTCCAGACAGGTGCAGCTGCACCCCCCTCCCGCAGACCTCAGCAGGAGACTCTCAACAGCAGAAAGTTACACCGACACACAGCATGCTAGAAAGGAGAAGGAGCACCCCTTCCCCAACACTGGCAGTAGGTCACCTTACATCCTCCCTTTCCTTACTCTATGCCATAGAAGAAGAAGAGACAGCAGCAAACAAACACACCCCCATCAGGCATTTGCAGCTACCATCAGGATCTATCAACAAACACAACCTTCAGCACCACATGACAAACTTTCTCAGGCTTATCCTCCCTTTCTGTTGAGGAACTTGCGTGGGGTGATACCGTGTGTATGGTTTCTTTGTGTGAAAATGAGTTGATATAGCTTTGTAATGATACAAATATGCAACGGTGACGTTTCTTTGTTGGTTAATAGTTAGTGTGGACTTCCGGTGGCGGCGATGATCGAGTGAGCCGCACATTCGGCGGGCTCTCACTCCGGCGGGGCTTTAGGGACTGATTCCACGCGGTAGCGGGACTGCGGAGCGGCGAAAAGGCGGCCGCGGAAATGCGGAGGAGCGGGCTGCAGTGCAGTGAAGAGTGGTGCTGGTGAATATATGTGCCCCGAGCTGGGACGATGTGGACTTTATTAAAAGAGTGCTGGGGAAGATCCCGGACCTGGACTCTCATAGGCTAATAATGGTGGGGGGGGGGGGGGGGACTTTAACATGGTCCTTGACCCGGGGCTGGATCGATCATGTCCCAGAACGGGTAGACTCCCAGCAACGGCAAGGGAGCTGAAAGGGTTTATGGAGCAAATGGGGGCAGTGGACCCCTGGAGAGCCAGACAGCCGACGGGAAGGGGCTATTCGTTTTACTCACACGTCCATAAAGTATATTTTAGGATAGACTTCTTTGTCCTAAGCATGGACTGTATTGGGGAGGTAAAGAACACGGAATATTCGGCAATCACTATCTCGGACCATGCCCCGCACTGGGTAGATCTGCAGGTCGGAGGGGCGAATCACCAACGCCCACAATGGAGGCTAGACGTGGGACTGTTGTCGGAGGAGGGGATTTGTGAGAGGCTTCGGAGGTGTATGCAAAACTACTTGCAGGAACGACACGGGGGAGGTCTCAGCGGCGACCCTGTGGGAGTAGTGCGGGGAGAGTTTATCTCAATTGGGGCCCACAGGGCCAAGGTGGACAGGGCAGAGATGGACAGATTGGTTAGGGAAATGTGCCGGATAGACGAGGAACACGCGGAGTCCCCGGGGGAGGATCTACTCAGGGAGAGGCAGAGACTACAGGCGGAACTGGGGGCGCTATCCACGAGTAGGGCCGTGGAACAGCTTAGGAAGGCGAGGGGTGTGGTGAACGAGCATGGGGAAAAGGCCAGCAGATTGTTAACGCAGCAACTCAGGAAGAGGGAGGCGGCCAGGGAAATAAGTAGAGTGATGGATGGGGAGGGGTGCAGAGTGGAGGACCTGGCAGGATTGAATAAGGTATTCCGGGACTTCTATAGCAAGCTGTACACTTCGGAGCACACGGCAGAGCTTGAGGAAATGAAAAGGTTTCTGGACGGGTTAACATTCCCAACAGTAGGTGGGGGGCGAGTGGATGGGCTGGGGGCCCCGATTATAGTGGAGGAGGTATTGGGGGGCCTGAAGGCCATACAGTCGGGGAAAGCCCCGGGACTGGATGGATACCCAGTAGAGTTTTACAAGAAGTTCTCTGAGTTAGTGGGTCTTGGCGAGGGTTTTTAATGAGGTAAGGGACAGAGGAACCCTGCCGCCGACCATGTCGCAAGCCACCATATCACTGATATTGAAGCGGGGTAAAGACCCGGAAGCGTGCGGGTCATACAGGCCAATCTCCCTGATCAATGTAGATGCCAAGCTCCTGGCAAAGGTCCTGGCGATTAGAATTGAGGACTGCGTATCGGAGGTGATTGGTGATGACCAAACTGGGTTCGTGAAAGGCAGGCAGCTGTCGGCCAACTTGAGAAGATTACTCAATGTGATCATGATGCCCCCGACGGGCAAGGAGGTGGAGGTAGTGGTGGCGATGGATGCCAAGAAGGCCGTCGACCGGGTGGAGTGGGGCTATCTATGGGAGGTGCTCGGACGGTTTGGGTTCGGGGAGGGACTGGTGAATTGGATCAGACCATTTTATCAGGCCTCTAAGGTCAGCGTCAGGACAAACAGAGAAGTGTCAGAGTATTTTAGACTATACCGCGGGACCAGACAGGGCTGCACACTCTCCCCGCTGCTGTTTGCGCTGGCCATAGAGCCGCTGGCGATTGCGCTGAGAGCCGCAAAGGGATGGAAGGGGATGGTTAGGGGCAGGGTGTAACATAGGGTCTCTCTCTATGCGGACGACCTGCTCCTGTACATGTCGGACCCATTGGCCGGGATGGAACGTATACTGGAGACACTGAGGAAGTTCGGCCAGTTCTCAGGGTACAAATTAAATATGTCAAAGAGTGAGATGTTTGTGGTGCAGGCAAGGGGCCAGGAGAACAGACTGAGAGGGCTACCATTTAGGCTGGTTGAGGAAAGTTTCCGGTACTTGGGGATTCAGGTGGCGCGAGACTGGGGCAGGCTGCACAAGTTAAATCTGGCCAGGGTGATGGAACAAATGAAGGGAGAGTTTCGGAGATGGGATGCACTCCCGCTGTCGTTGGCAGGGAGGGTGCGGACTGTAAAGATGACAATCCTCCCTAGATTCCTGTTCATTTTTCAGTGCCTCCCAATCTTTATCCCACAGTCCTTCTTCAAAAGGGTTAACAAGATGATCATGAGCTTTGTCTGGGCGGGAAAATCCCCGCGGGTGAAGAAGGCGATGCTTGAGAGAAGCCGCAGTGAGGGAGGGTTGGCATTGCCAGGTCTGATTAACTATTACTGGGCAGCTAACATCACCATGATAAGGAAGTGGATGGTGGGTACAGGGTCTATCTGGGAGCGGGTAGAGGCGGCTTCGTGCATGGGCACCAGCTTGGCAGCCCTGGTCACGGCTCCTCTACCGCTGCCGCCGGCCAGGTACTCCACCAGCTCGGTAGTGGTGGCGACCCTGCGGATATGGGGCCAGTGGAGGAGGCATGTAGGGGAGATGGGGCGTCTCTCTGGGCGCCAATCTGTGACAACCATCGGTTTGCCCCCGGGAGTATGGATGGGGGGTTTCGAGCATGGCGGTGGGGGGGGGAGCTTTGCGAGTCTGAGGAGCTTGGAGGAGAAATTTGGTCTGGTAAGGGGAAACGATTTCAGGTACCTAGAGTTGTGGGACTTTGTCCGTAGACAGGTCCCATCCTTCCCACGCCTCTCGCCATTGGAGGTCCAAGACAGAATAGTCTCTCGAGGGGAATGAGGGGAGGGTAGAGTCTCTGATATTTATAAGGTGCTCGTGAAGGGGGAAGAGTCCCAGACGGAGGAACTGAAACTCAAATGGGAGGAGGAGCTAGGCGCAGAAATGGAGGACGGGCTGTGGGCAGAAGCCCTGAGTAGGGTAAATTCGACCGCAACATGTGCCAGGCTCAGCCTGATTAAATTTAAGGTCGTTCACTGGGGCCTCATGACGGTGGCTCGGATGAGCAAATTCTTTGGGTAGAGGACAAATGCGCTAGGTGCGCAGGAGGACCAGCGAACCACGTACACATGTTTTGGACATGTCCGATGCTTAGGGGGTACTGGGAGGGATTTGTGGGGATTATGTCCCGTGTGCTAAAAACAAGGGTGGCGATGGGTCCAGGGGTGGCAATCTTTGGGGTTTCGGAGGACCCGGGGGTCGAGGGTGAGAAAGAGGCCGATGTGTTGGCCTTTGCTTCCCTGATAGCCCGGCGACGAATATTACTGGCATGGAGGGACTCAAAGCCCCCGAAGACTGAGTTGTGGCTTTCGGACATGTCGAGTTTTCTGGGTATGGAAAAAATTAAGTTCGCCTTGAGGGGATCTGTACAGGTGTTCGCCCTAAGGTGGCAACCATTCATTGACTTCTTTGCGGGAGAGTGAGCGTTGGGTGGGGGGGGAGGGGGGGGAGAGGTTAGAGTAGAGTAGGAGGGATAAATTGGCGGGTAGTGCCGATGGGAGAGGAGCGGGCCTGTGCAGTATGGTACAATTAAAGTATTGATTGTACGTGGATGTTTGCACATTTTTGCCTTTTTTGCTTTCTTTTTGTTGATGTCTGTAACTGTTTACAATGCCGAAAAATACCTCAATAAAATGGTTTGTTAAAAAAAAATAGTTAGTGTGATATGTGGAATGTTATGTAGTTGATTTTAAAAACTTTGCTCACATCACTTGCAAATATCTTATTAGCAATAGCCTTCAGCTGTGCAGCCAGAGGCTGCTCACAGTCAGAGGGAGTTAAAGTGATCTGCACCATATTACCACGAACAGGGCTCTGCCTGGAGGTATTCGGTGGGACATGGCAGCAGCTGTAGTTCGCCCTGTTACGGGTACACACAATCTGGGGGATGGCCTCTGGGACTAACAGGTGCTGAGCCCTTCACTACCCCCGGCCCAGGGGCGAACCCCCACCGATAGTGCTCAGATCCCGACCATAACCCCCCCACCCCAGGGGCTCCCTAACCTCTCCCGGGCACTGGGGCAGTAGCACCAGTGCCCCTGCGCTGCATGCCAGATTTCGAAAATGGCTACTCATCTCCTCCGATCCCCACAGCAGCCATTGGGCTAGGTTCCAGTTTTTAAATAGATGTGATAAAAGGCTCCTGCGTGACCGCTCGCTGGGAAGGCAGTTAGATAGATCATCCATCTCATTAATGAGATGGAGAAATCCCTCAATTGGTCTTAATTGGTACCTTGCGTCATCCAGGTGGGTTCCAGACCCCACCAACGCAAGTGGGCCAGTTACATTGGAAACTGATTAGCACTTGACGTGGATCCCGATTTTAGTCTCTCCTGCAATCTAACCGGCTCACACAGATCCACACCGGGCATAACGCGGCTGTTAGATCGCGCCCCTGCTCTTGTGAAGAAAATCTGTTCTACAGGCATTTATAGGCACAGACCTTAAGTACAATGCTCTTTGTTTCCAAATAGCTGCTAAAAACTTGACTTTCCTGTTTGTTTATCTATCACTAAAAATAAGGCAGTCTATTAAAATGAATGAGTCCAGCTAAAACATGACAATACATCCCTAACAAAAACCAGATATGATATTGGTGGTCTGATACAGGGAGTTGAATTTTACCTGCCCTCCAGATATGGATTGAGGGGCGTCTTGGGTGAAACATAAAATGACGCAGGAAGGCAGAAAGTGCAGTACCTATTAACTTCCTGCTACCATGGCATTTTACCAGCAGTGGGTCTTCCTGTCCATAGGATAATTAAGGCACTTTAGTAGCCAATTAAGGACTCATGCCGCCACCCTTGGAGATACCCTCCTGGGTGGCAAAGGTCATACATATCACACCTCACCAACTGCCTGGCTCCCTGCCTCCGCAACCCTGGATGTCATTTAATGGTTTGAGAGTGCTCCCTTCCATGGGCAGTCCTAGCAGTGACCCTCTGACTCCTGGTGACACTGCTGAGCTGCCAGCCCTCTGAGTAATGTCTGGCAGTTCATGAGGTGAGCACCTATCCTTCAAAACAATGAGAGCCCTGACGGCAAGAAATGCAACCAGGGGTCCAACAAAATGGTTAAAGCAGGATTGCCCTTGGTTTCTGGATCTGATCACTGGGGGCCCTGCTGCACTGACAAAATTCTCATGGGAGTGAAATTATCATGGCCAGAATTTTATGCTCAGGTTGGCAAGATCTTGGAACCACTTAAGGGCTGTTTTCCACCTAGCCTTAATTTTAATGCTTGCAGGAAAATTGCACTCCTGTGGGGGAAGCCCAATTACAACTAACTTACATCTCTATCAGAATTCCCCTTCTAAAGTTGCCTGCCCCTTCCTCCTGACACCCAACCACCCTTAAAGTCCGGTGACCTCCGATCCTCCCTCCCTGAGACTCTCCACTGAGACCCCTCACGCCCCCACACCAGGCCTTCCCTGGGACCCCTTGAACTTGCCTGGGCCTCTGGTACGTGGACTTAGTCTTAGGAGAGATGCTGGCCAATCAGATTAGCTCGCAGATGTCAAAAATAGGACTTCCTCCAGAGAGAGGAGTGATTGACCTGCAGCCAATCAAATCTCACTGGAACATAAATTGGTTGTGGGGCAGTTGGAGCTGTTGGGGAAACAAGATCCCATTATCTGAAGAATTCAGGCCCCTGTCTGGAACCTTCAAAATGGTTTCATGTGACTCAATGGATTTATTAGAAGAATTGGTATCCTTCATTCTGATAATGTACCAAATTAGTGCTAATGTACCAAATTAGAACATAACAGTAGAAAAGATTCATGATACAAATTAAGGTTGTATTTATTCAGATAGTAATTTATCAATGTGAAAATATATTTGTAATTGTTATTCATTGTTACAATGTCTTGCAGACTATGTTAGAACTGGAGAGAATGGAAACTGAAGCTGAACATTAATCATAGAACAGGAACAGACAAACTTCCAAAAAGGTGATATGTCTAAAATAACTACTGCCTGCAATGTACAAGGGGCGTGTTGGGGGAAACATAAAATGACGAAGGAAGGCAGATACTCTAGAGCAGGGTTTTTCAAAGTGCGGGTTGCGACCCGTGGGTGGATCGTGTGGGAGTGTCGGGAGGGTCATAGAGGGATCGGTTGTGCCATTCCGCAGTGGTCCCGATCGGGGGCTAAGCACCCAACTGCCGCAACCATCTTTTACATTGAGAATGGCAGCCGCTGCCGGCTTTTAAATGAAAATAAATGAGGCTGTGTGGAGTCTTCCAGCCAGAAGCAGCAGCAGAGAGCAGATCATGCACCCTGCAAGCACCTTCCTGGAACGTGCTTTTAGTGTCAAATCATAGAGTGGTTTTGCTTCCATTTTCTAGCTACTGGCAAGCAAGGAAAGTGAATGGTTTTCTCAAACGTAAGAAACGGTCAGAGACTGAAATAGGCAGTTTACCTATTGGACAGGATCTCACAAAGAATATTCTGGAGAGATATGCACAGGAGAGTCCAGGGCATGACAAGGCATTGCTAGTCATGTTATTCAGTGTTACAATGTGCAGGGAATAACTGACAAATGAGAGGAAAAATTTCAAATTTTGAAAGAGAAGTGGTGGGTGAAAAACTCCTTTTGAGGTTTAGATGCAGAGTCAGTTATTATCTTAGAGCTGACTCTAACTTAAAAAACTATGATGCTGTAGCTGACTTCTATGACCACATTAAAAGTCCATGAGGCTGTCAGCATTCTGGTGTAGCAGCTCCCAGGAGTATCCAGTGCTGAGTAAACACACATTTTATTGCTATTGCCCTTCATGATGACCTACATGTGCGAGGTTGGAATTTCCGTTTTCATAAAGGTGAAGATGGCACAAAGGAACTGGCTGAAGTCTTCACCTGACTTGCGCATTGCCCTCTCCTTTGAACCAGATTGGAGTGAGATTGTGAGGACTTCAGCATTAAAAGTTAGCGAAAGTGGCGTGTGTAGCGAAGATCGGTTAGTTTGGGTTGCAAAGATCGACTAGCATGGGCCACGAAGGTCACCTGGTAGGCAAAAGTGTGTCCCAGAAAAAAAAGTTTGAAAAACACTGCTTTAGAGGGGTTCCTATGATGTCAGATAGAAGTAAAGTCAGTAATTGTATTTTTTATATTTATAAATCATCCATGTGATTTTATCTTTTGCACAACTATCCTTTTGAAAAGAATTACTCACAGTTTGCATCCTGAATTATAGTGTGACAGTTGGCTACTGTAGCATGATTTTGATGCAGGGAAAACCTGGGCATGTATTGCTCAAATGTTGCATACCAACTTTATAGAAAGTTATGGTGAATATTCATTTTATTTCCCAGGTATACATCTTATAATACAAATTTTGAATTATATACTGTGTAAATAAGTAATATTATGGAAAGCTTGGCTGGAATTGTCTTCTGAGCTGCTTTTACTCCATAATTGTGTTGCAAGTGCAGAAACTCCAGAATTTCTCCCAAAAGTGGGAAAGCTTGGCTGGAATTGTCTTCTGAGCTGCTTTTACTCCATAATTGTGTTGCAAGTGCAGAAACTCCAGAATTTCTCCCAAAAGTGGGAAAGCTTGGCTGGAATTGTCTTCTGAGCTGCTTTTACTCCATAATTGTGTTGCACGTGCAGAAACTCCAGAATTTCTCCCAAAAGTGGTGGCCCACTGAGGAATTGAACAAACAAATTTGTCACCACCACACCCCGGTTGAAAAGTCAGGTTCGAGCCCACCTTTGCAGGAAGCCACAACCAGATTTATTAGTTATCAGGATGCTAACTGCCTTAAGTCGTAGCTTCTGCCCTCATTTGGAAGACATCCTGCCTCCAAAATCTGCCAGTCAATCAGTGACCACTGCAGCAGTCTGCTAGGAGGACCCTCAGAGGAGGCCGGGTATACAGGGCAGCTTCTCTGGGGCTCATCAGGCAGACTCCACCAATGGGATGGGGACACATATTCAGGAGCACAACCAAGGACGGTGATAAACATGGAGAAAAGAGCGGTTACAAAATTTCCACTGGGCATAGGGACCCCAAAAAATTCAACACCTTCTCCCTCCCACCACTTGCCCCCCTCCACCACCACTTGCCCCCCTCCACCACCACTCGCCCCCCTCCACCATCACTTCCCCTCCCCCACCACTTCCCCCCCCAACCACTTGCCCCCCACATCACTTGCCCCCCACCAATTGCCCCCCACCACTTGCCCCTCCACCACTACTTGTCCCCCCACCACGACTTGTCCCCCCACCACGACTTTCCCCCCCACCACCACTTGCCCCCCACCACCACTTGCCCCCCCCACCGCCACTTGCCCCCCACCACCACTTGCCCCCCCACCACCACTTGCCCCCCCCACCGCCACTTGCCCCCCACCACCACTTGTCCCCCTACCATCACTTCCCACCCTCACCATCCCTTGCCCCCCCACCAACACTTGTCATCCACCACCACTTGCCCCCAACACCACCACTTGTCCCCCCGCCCACCACTACAACTTGTCCCCTGCCCACCACCACCACTTGCCCCCCTCCACCACCACTTGCCCCCCTCCACCACCACTTGCCCCCCCTCCACCACCACTTGCCCCCCTCCACCCCCACTTGCCCCACCTCCACCAGCACTCGCTCCCCCCCTCCACCACCACTCGCCCCCCCACCACTTGTCCCCCCCTTCCCTCCACCACTCGCCCCCCTTCCACCACCACTCGACCCCCTCCACCACCACTCGCCTACTCCTCCACCACCACACGCCCCCCCCTCCCCCACCACTCGCCCCCCCTCCACCACCACTGCCCCACCCTCCCTCCACCACCACTCGCCGGTCCCCTCCACCACCACTCGCCCACCCCCTCCACCACCACTCGGCCCCCCTCCACCACCACTCGGCCCCCCTCCACCACCACTCGGCCCCCCCTCCACCACCACTCGCCCCCCTCCACCACCACTCGCCCCCCCCTCCACCACCACTCGCCCCCCCTCCACCACCACTTGCCCCCCTCCACCACCACTTGATCCCTCCTCCACAACCACTTGCCCCCCTCCACCACCACTTGACCCTCCTCCACAACCACTTGCCCCCCCTCCACCACCACTTTCCCCCTCCACCACCACTTGCCCCCCCCCCCTCCACCACCACTTGCCCCTCCCTCACCACTCGGCTCCACCACCACTCGGCCCCCCCTCCACCACCACTCGGCCCCCCCCTCCACCACCACTCGCCCCCCTCCACCACCACTCGCCCCCCCTCCACCATCACTCGCCCCCCTCCACCATCACGCCCCCCCTCCAACACCACTCGCCCTTCTCCACCACCACTCGCCCCCCCACCACCACTCGCCCCCCTCCACCACCACTCTCCCCCCCCCCCACCACCACCTGCCCCCCTCCACCACCACTTGCCCCCCCACCACCACTTGCCCCCCTCCACCACCACTTGCCCCCTCTCCACCACCACTTGCCCCCTCCCCCACCACTTGCCCCCCTCCACCACCACTTGCCCCCCTCCACCACCACTTGACCGCCCCTCCACCACCACTTGACCCCCCTCACCACCACTTGCCCCCCTCCACCACCACGCCCCCCTCCACCACAACGTGCCCCCCTCCACCACCACTTGCCCCCCTCCACCACCACTTAACCCCTCCTCCACCACACTTGCCCCCCTCCACCACCACTTGCCCCCCTCCACCACCACTTGCCCCTACCTCCACTTGTCCCTCCCTCCACCACGCCCCCCCCTCCACCACCACTTTCCCCTCCACCACCACTTTCCCCCTCCACCACCACTTGCCCCACCTCCACTTGTCCCTCCCTCCACCACGCCCCCCCCTCCACCACCACTTGCCCCTCCACCACCACTTGCCCCCCTCCACCACCACTTGCCCCCCACCACCACTTGCCCTCCTCCACCACCACTTGCCCCCCCTCCCTCCACCACCACTTGCCCCTCTCCACCACCACTTGTCCCCCTCCACCACCACTTGTCCCCCCCAACCACTTGCCCCCCACATCACTTGCCCCCCACCAATTGCCCCCCACCACTTGCCCCTCCACCACTACTTGTCCCCCCACCACGACTTGTCCCCCCACCACGACTTTCCCCCCCACCACCACTTGCCCCCCACCACCACTTGTCCCCCTACCATCACTTCCCACCCTCACCATCCCTTGCCCCCCCACCAATACTTGTCATCCACCACCACTTGCCCCCAACACCACCACTTGTCCCCCCGCCCACCACTACACTTGTCCCCTGCCCACCACCACCACTTGCCCCCCTCCACCACCACTTGCCCCCCTCCCCACCACTTGCCCCCCTCCACCACCACTTGCCCCCCTCCACCACCACTTGCCCCACCTCCACCACCACTCGCCCCCCCTCCACCACCACTCGCCCCCCCCCCACTTGTCCCCCCCTTCCTCCCCCACTCGCCCCCCTTCCACCACCACTCGACCCCCTCCACCACCACTTGCCTCCTCCTCCACCACCACTCGCCCCCCCACCTCCCCCACCACTCCCCCCCCCCACCACCACTGCCCCCCCCCCCCCCTCCACCACCACTCGCCGGTCCCCTCCACCACCACTCCCCCCCCCTCCACCACCACTCGGCCCCCCTCCACCACCACTCGGCCCCCCTCCGCCACCACTCGGCCCCCCCTCC